>NW_028270175.1:11454014-11760605 GCF_037043375.1 Chiloscyllium plagiosum
ACCTATGCCCTCTAGTTCTGGACCCCTCCACCCCAGAGAAAATGCCTTGTCTATTTATCCTATTTATGCCCTTCATGATTTTATAAACCTCTATAAGGTCACCCCTCAGCCTCCAAAACTCCAGGGAAAAAAGTCAGCCTCTCCCTGTAGCTCAAACCCTCCAACCCTAGCAACATGCTTGTAAATATTTTCTGAGCCTTTAACAATTTCCTTCCGATAGGAGGGAGACCAGAATTGAACGCAGTATTCCAAACGTGGCCTCACCAATGTCCTGTACAGCTGCTAAATGTCATTCCAACTCCTATACTCAATGCACAGACCTGTAAAGGCAAGCATACCAAATGCCTTCTTCCCCACCCTCTCTACCTGTGACTCTGCTTTCTCATAACCCCTTTTGACTTATACACAACAGATGTAAGAATATAATGAAGTATCTAATTTATTCCGTGCCCAGTACCTCACATCCTGAGCTTGATGAAGAGAAAATTAATGCCAGTCAGATTAAACCAAGGAGGAAGATAGATGGGCTGATATTTTTTGACGATCAAATGGAAAAGTATGAGCAACTATTGAAGGAAGATTTTGAGTATAATATTTTGTAATTCATTCATGGGATGTGGACCTTGCTATTTGGGTCAGCATTGGTTTATCATCCCCAGTTGTCCTGGAACACGTGGTCGTAAGGTGACTTCTTGAACCACCGCAGTCCCTAAAGTGTAGCAATATCTGCAGTGCTGTTAGGAAGGGATTTTGTTGCAGTGATTGTGAAGGTACGCTGATATATTTTGAAGTCAGGGTGGTGAGTGGCTTGAAGGTGGTGGTGTTTGCTGACCTTGTCCTTCGATGTGGTAGACATTGTAGGCTTGAGAGGTGCTGTCGGAGAAGCCTTGGTGCATTACTGCAGTGAATCTTGCAGAAGGTTCTCACTGCTGCCACTCTACATCACTGGTGGAGGGCATGAGTGTTGAAGATGGTAGATGGGGTACCAATCAGGCAAGCTGCTTTCTCTTAGATGGTGTTGCATGTCTTGGGCATTAGTCAGCCAAATGTGTATTCTATCATACTTCTGACCCTTGTCTTGTTGTGAAACTTGAAAGGGTTCAGAAAAGATTTACAAGGATGTTGCCAGGGTTGGACGATTTGAGCTGTAGGGAGAGGCTGAACAGGCTGGGGCTGTTTTCCCTGGCGCGTCGGAGGCTGAGGGGTGACCACATAGAGGTGTACAAAATTATGAGGGGCATGGATAGGATAAATAGACAAAGTGTTTTCCCT
Organism: Chiloscyllium plagiosum; assembly: GCF_037043375.1. Lineage (NCBI taxonomy): Eukaryota > Metazoa > Chordata > Chondrichthyes > Orectolobiformes > Hemiscylliidae > Chiloscyllium > Chiloscyllium plagiosum. Next base: position 11,455,287 of record NW_028270175.1, read on the forward strand.
GGAGTCAGGGAGTCCAGAACTAGAGGGCATAGGTTTAGGGTGAGAGGGGAAAGATATAAAAGACACCTAAGGGGCAACCTTTTCACGCAGAGGGTGGTGAGGTATGGAATGAGCTGCCAGAGGAAGTGGTGGAAGCTGGTACAATTGCAACATTTAAGAGGCATTTGGATGGGTATATGAATAGGAAGGGTTTGGAGGGATATGGGCTGGGTGCTGGCAGGTGGGACTAGATTGGGTTGGGATATCTGGTCGGCATGGACGGGTTGGACCGAAGGGTCTGTTTCCATGCTGTACATCTCTATGACTCTAATTAAAAGAACTTTCATGTTCTGGGAGCATCTCCATGAAGTTCTGGATTGAAGCCTGTTTTCGTTGAATCTATTTTACACAACTGGTTCCAGTTGGACTCTGCCAGTGATCATGGCTCACTCACATTTCTCTCCATCTGATTACCAGCCTGCCACATCTTCTTTTACGCACGAATCAATCCTTACCTTATACATATCAATGATCTGAGCTTTAAATCCTCCACATTCTTCTCAAGCTTTGGACTGTGAGTAGGCACTGCTCTTGACTGACTGTATCAGGATTTCTGACTAACAGCAGCCCCTTTGAGTTGTCTGAGGCTGACAGCACTTTGACTTTGAGACATGGCTATTTGGTTGATGCACATGCATGTGTTTTTCAGGTAGGGTCCTGGCTATAGGGGTGAGATTGACATAGCACTGTGCCTTACAGCAACATGTCCACCCCTTTGACAGATGACTGCCAAGAAGTATTTGAAAACTACCTGGCTTTGTATCTCTGCTAAACAGTACCCTGAGCCTTTAAGTTCCAGCCAAGAAAGCAAAGTGCAAAATGGCAAGGCAAGGTAAGGATGCTGTCAGCTTCCAGGTAGGTGGAAAATGAGTGAGCGAAGCCCTGACATGCAACCTTGTCCAATTTGTGAGCTGGCTGGCTGTCTAATTATGCAGTGCCTTTGTAGCAGCTTTGTAATGAAATGTGCTGGTGTGCTCCAAAGTGCAAAGTTACACGACATCAGGTTATAGTCCAACAGATTTATTTGAAATCACAAGCTTTTGGTGTGCTGCTCCTTCATCAGGACTTCACCTGACTAAGCAGCAGTGCTCTGAGAGCTTGTAATTTCAAATAAACCATTTGGACAATAGCCTGGTGTCATGTGACTTCTGACTACATAGCATTCTGAGTATCCCTCCTTTTATTTGTACCACCTTTGGCAGCTATACGTCCATTGCAAAGATTCAAAGCTCTGCAATTTACTCTACAAACCTGTGCACCTTAATTCCTCTTTCCTTCTTTTAAGATGATCCTTGAAGTCCCACATCTTACAAAGATATTGGTCAGCTGCCCTAATATCTTATTTTTTTGACCATTGTTAAATTTTGATGGTGCAATTTCTTGTGAAATGCATAAGGATGTTTTAATGTTAGAGGATTTCAAATAATCCAGTTGGACTTTAACCTGGTGTTGTGTGATGTCTGACCTTGTCCATCCCCAGTCCAACACTGACATCTCCACTCCAAGGTGCAGCATTGAAGTACAGAAACATACAGTAAGTAGATTGGAGATATGCCATGGTAATGTGGTGAGTCCAGCACATATCAATTGTAGGGTGTATGGAGCCACTATCCATAGAGTGCGCCCTGAGATATTGATGTGAGTGTCTGACATGGAGTTCCAGAGAAACGTACTGTGAGCTGGAGTTGCCAGGTGCCTGCACAGATTTCTACATCAAGAATTTTTGGAGCCTAGTTTCAGTCCCATGGTTTGAGAACAGGGCAGTGTATAATAACGAGATGAGATGACATAATAATGAGTGTGATAATGAAGGGTAATCCACGCTAATGACATAGCAGATAACACTACAATATATGGAAAAGTAAGTTGCAATGAAGAAATAAATAATTTACAGATGGATATGGATAGTTCAGGCGAATGAGGCATAATCTGGCAGATGCAGTTCAACACCAATAAGTGTCAGGATTTGGAGATGCTGGTGTTGGACTGGGGTGTACAAAGTTAAAAATCACATAACACCAGGTTATAGTCCAACAGGTTTAATTGGAAGCACTAGCTTTCTGAGCGCCACTCCTTCATCAGGTGATAAGTGTCAGATTATCCGAGAATAAAAGGGCAACATATCGTCTAAACAGAAAGGAATTACAAAATGCTTTGGTGCAGAGGGATTTGGGTGTCCTGAGTTACAGAAAGTTGGTATGCAAATATAGCAAGTAATAAGGAGGGCAAATGGAATTTTGGTGTTTATTTCTAAAGGAATGGAGTATAAAAATAGGGAAGTGTTGATCACTAGAGTAATTCCAGAGATGAAAGACTTATTTTATGAGGAGAAATTGAGCAGTCTAGGCCTATACTCTCTGGAGTTTATAAGAATGAGAGATCTAATTGAGGTATGTAAGATGCTAAAGGAGATTGGCAGAACAGATGTAGGGTGATGTTTCCATTTGTGAGGTAACCTATAATGAGATGTCATAGTTTTAACTATGCAAATTGTCTGGACTTTCCATCTCTGTCCAAAATAATCCCAACTCCCTCTTGCATGATCAACTGTTCTTAATTTAATGATCACCTTTTTAAACTTACTAAACCACTAGAACATTCCAAACCACATTAACCATGTCTGGCAAAGCTAGCTGGTAAAATCGAAAAACTTTGTATCAAGATTTGCAAAACTAATGCTAAGTTCATTCTTAACAAAGATGGATATATTTCTGCCCAAGAGAACAAGAAAGTGAACAATTAATGTCAACAGTGGGTTATATTCACCCCATCTCTGATCAAGCATATTGTTTTCTGATCACCATCTAACACAGTAAAATAATAGTGAAGGCTTTGAAACCTGGATTGGAGTTAGAGCTTTATACTTACAATATAGTGCTAGGTTTTAAGGGTAAATGTAATTTTTTGAAGATTGAAGACAGATTTTGAATTCAGTTGGTTATAGTTTCTGGAATGCTTTGCACAGCCAGCAAGAAATTGCTTACATATTTTTGAGTGATTTTCATATCTCTGAAGATACCAGCACTGTTACAAAACAATTAAGTGCTTTTAAAGTGTGCTACTGCTTATTTTGTAATGGAATCCGCACAGAGAAAGAGGAGGGCCAGGTGAAGAGAAAGCAGGGGATTGATTGAGAGAGAGAAAACCAGGATGACAGACAAGGGAAGGTATTTATTGGAGACTACAGGGTCTTGCCAGGCCAGCTGGAGAGGCATGATGGAGGAACCCGACATTGGGAAGGAGGGGTGTGTGATTTCCGACTTGAGTGCCTTTGATCCTGCAGAAGGCTTGCTGCTGCTCAGTGCATTGGTAGGTAATCAGGCAGGCTTTCCCAGAAAAGAATGCAGGGTCATAAAGCACACACCATTCCCTTCCAATGGAGGGTACCTGGGTCAGTCACTGAGCGCCCATAAAGGAGTTTGCTTTTAAGGCTTCTCGCATGACAAGCCTCTAGCACCCTGCTGGATGAGGCCCTGAAGTGGGCAATAAATATCCAATTGATTGGGTGGTAGGGCAGTTAGATGGAGCCACATCGTCCTGCCCCAGAATGAACCAGGGCAGAAGCCAGAATGGGGTTCCCTGCTGCCTCTACACATGATGAAATGCCCTCTGTACCCAGAGCCCACCTCTCAGAGCAGTAAATGTTTATGTAGAACATTGCACTTTGAATAAAAAAGCTTATACTGACTGGATTTTCTAAATTTCATTGGGCTAAGAATAACTCAAATGTTCCATTAGTAATCTGTTTATGATACTTATTCTTTCAGTTCAACTCGCTTCAATGTAATGACTCAGTGCCTGTCAGAAATGAATGCCAGCAATGTTTATTCCAGTAAACCACCCAAGACACACTATTTTACATAACAATGGCTCTTTAAAATTGAAAATCACACAACACCAGGTTATAGTCCAACATTTTTATTTGAAAGTACAAGCTTTTGGAGCGCTGCTCGTTCATCACCTGAGCTACGTCTTATGACTGAAACTTGAGGCATGTTGTCACATGATCAGAATACAAGAGATGTATTACAAATCATTGTTGTGTTACCCTGCTAGTAAAAAAGTTATTGCATTTAGTTTTACTCCTTTGTGGGCTGTTGTACTAGTCTATGTTACTCTTTTCCCTGTATGTCTATTTAAGTTCCTTGCTGGAGCAGAAATCAGTTGGCCCGAAGTATTTACGTGTACTTAAGTCATTATTCGTGCGTTGCTCTGTAGTTGTCAGTAACTTTGAGAAAAATGCAGTTAGATTGTACGTCAAAACAGGAATATTTCTGTTCTTATCCCTGGCTCTGGCCAGCTATATCCACCCCTCTTCCTTAAACACCAGCATTAATCATTTTTATTTTCAATCAGTTGATTTAAAGCAAAGATTCACAAATGGTTGAAAAGGTGATGTGGTGAGTTCAACCACATAAACACACATTCATCCTGGAACAGAGTGGCTACTGACTTGAGTTTATTCCAGTTTTTAACCTTGGGAATTTTGTAAATTCCTGCAGACTGACTTGTAGCCAAGTCATTGGGTGTGAGATCATCATATTATAAATCATCATATTATCAACTGAAACAAGTAATGGTTTTCCTGATGACGTATTATTCACAAGTATATTATGGTAAAGGATGTCAGATGCAAGGTGTGCCCCGTCTTTAGGAAATTGTTGTGTGCTAGATCTATATGAATAATCACCCTCTCTTTATTGACAAGAAGGTACTGCAGATCTAACTACTTTCTTAGAGTCAAGAGCCATCACCATGAGAGAGAATTTCTCTGAAACTCCACACACTAGGGTCCCAGTACCACCTTGTAGTGAAATTAGTATGACATAGCTCCTTACTCACATGATCAGTAGCTACTGTCAGAGTAACATATATTTAACCCTTTACTCCTCAGTTCCCTCCAAGTTTGTCCATTCAAACTGTTAGCCTTTATCCTTTACTCCACAGGAGCAGAAGATTAAATATTGGACTGTTATTCTTCTTTTCAGTGTTCCCAGAGTCAGGTGACATTGACATGTGACGATTTGTACTTGTTTCGTCTTCAACATGTTGTGGTGTGAGGGCCAGTCACTCCTTGTGAATCTGAATCATTGGTTCCACCATTGCAGACAAAAAGCTTGATGATTGAACTGGGGAACATGACCAGCTCTTGAAAGAGGGTCAATTCAGAACTAATCTGTGAAACTAATATCTCAGTAAGTGGTTGGCCTTTGAAACAGGTTCCCTCTGAGGATGGTGGGAACAGTTATAACTGATTCATTCAAGTCTGAAATAGAGATATCTTTTGGAGTATAACTATTTGCCTCACAGTATGTGAGTAATGTGGAACATGGTATGTGGTTAAGTGTAGATTGCTTGGGAGGATGAGGTGAACTTTGGACTATTATTTCAAAAATTCCCCACTACTGTAAGTTTATTTGTTTGAATTCCAGATGGTTCTGCTCTAGTTTATTTCTGGAAATTATTGACATGATTAGTCATTATTACCATTATCATTAGACCAGCAGGATGCTAGATCCCAGATTAAACTTGTTCTTTTGCATTTAGCAACTTCCATACATCAAAACAAAGTGTCTAAATTATTGTTGAAAACAGTTGAAAGAGAGACTCACATTTATTTCACAATTTTCTGGATGCATCTTACAGCCAATGAGGTCCCTGGCAATCTAGAAAACAGGACAGCCAATTTATGCAGAGCAAACTCCTACAAAAAGCAATTGACTGGATCATTAGATTTTGTGATATTGATTGAGGGATAAATGTTGCTCAAGATTCTGGAGATAACTCCCTTGCTCTTCTTTCAGATGGTACTGTGGAATCTTATGCATCTGCCAGAGCAGATATCTCAGTTTAATGCCTCATTTAAAAGAAAGCATTGAGCACTGCAGGTGCTGGAGATCAGCAGTGAGAGGGTGATGCTGGAAAAGCAGAGCAAGTCAGGCAGCATCTAAGGAGCAGGAGAATTGATGTTTCAGGCATAAGCTCTTTATCAGGAATTCCTACTCCTCGGATGCTGCCTGACCTGCTCTGCTTTTCCAGCATCACACTCTTGACTTATTGTCTCATTTGAACTGTAGCACCCCCTCCCTCCTGGATGTAGAATATTTTACTCCCAACCACTGGTGGCATCTAATTTATGTAGAAAGTTGCCACCAATCCACTTTTCTACAAAGTATTTCTGATCAGCCTGTTTGGACGTGTTATGATACACCTCTGGTGCAGGTGGGACTTGAACCTGGACCTCCTGGCCACTACCACTGTACCACAAGACCCCAGCCACAGATAATTAACCACATACCATGTTCCACATTACTCACATACTGTGTTGCAAATAGTTATACTCCAAAAGATATCTCTATTTCAGACTTGAATGAATCAGTTATAACTGTTCCCACCATCCTCAGAGGGAACCTGTTTCAAAGGCCAACCACTTACTGAGATATTGGTTTCACAGATTAGTTCTGAATTGACCCTCTTTCAAGAGCTGGCCATGTTCCCCAGTTCAATCATCAAGCTTTTTGTCTGCAATGGTGGAACCAATGATTCAGATTCACAAGGAGTGACTGGCCCTCACACCACAACATGTTGAAGACGAAACAAGTACAAATCGTCACATGTCAATGTCACCTGACTCTGGGAACACTGAAAAGTAGAATAACAGTCCAATATTTAATCTTCTGCTCTTGTGGAGTAAAGGATAAAGGCTAACAGTTTGAATGGACAAACTTGGAGGGAACTGAGGAGTAAAGGGTTAAATATATGTTACTCTGACAGTAGCTACTGATCATGTGAGTAAGGAGCTATGTCATACTAATTTCACTACAAGGTGGTACTGGGACCCTAGTGTGTGGAGTTTCAGAGAAATTCTCTCTCATGGTGATGGCTCTTGTCTCTAAGAAAGTAGTTAGATCTGCAGTACCTTCTTGTCAATAAAGAGAGGGTGATTATTCATATAGATCTAGCACACAACAATTTCCTAAAGACGGGGCACACCTTGCATCTGACATCCTTTACCATAACATGCTTTGTGATAGACTCCCCTTCCTCCACTCAAAGACATAATTAGACTGGGTGAAGATTAACGCAGTTTCAACATTAACCTTTCAGAACCATTAGCTTCTATGACATTAGCTTCTGAAACTTCACTACCACTTGATTCCTCAAATGGGATTTGAACTAAGAAGCTGGTGATTCAGAGGCACAAATGCTGTCAAATGAGCCACAGCTCATCAAGAGGGCGAGAATAGAAGAAATAGAGGAATGAGGAATGCCATGTTCCTAATTTACTTGAGTTAGTTCAACAGATCGTAGCTGATCCTTAACGTCAGCCTCACTTTCCCAGCCTCCTTCGATGCCTGAAAATTAAATGTCTCAGCCTGGAATGTATAGAACAGCTGAGAATTCTCAACCCTGTGGCTTAAAGACCTGCACAGATTCACCACCTGCTCAGTGAAGAAATATCCTCTTATCCTCAATGTTTATCAGAATCCAGAGTGGCCTGATTTAGTTCCCCATTTTGCAGACTGAGTTGGAGAAATTGACAAAGCTGTTTTGCTAGACAATGATGATTTGGTTTCAATGACTGCAGCAGCTGATGCTGTGAAGATTAGGACCTTGCAGAGGCCATCGCTTCAGCACAGCACCAGTGAGCCAAATTATATGATTAATAACCTTTGGAAAGTTTTTTTGAAAGTAGGAGGGTACTTAGATAACTGGGGAGGGCACAAACTAAGTGAGTGAAGTTTTAAAAAGGTTAGCATTAGGATCTGAAAGGCTATATGCAAGAAGAAAGGAACTTTGTATAACTGTTCTTGTTCAAATATAGGTCAGTAATTCCAATCTCAATGAGAGTGTTTGTCATTGATATCACATAACACAACTGAGTAAGGATGAAGGATTAAGAAGGGCATTGAGAAAATTAGAGAGAACTAAGAGTGTTAAGGCCACATTATTATACAACTATTAAACAAGAAGAGTAACTGATATCGTCATGGGAGGTAATGCAAGGTTCGGTTTTGCCAAAGGACACAGATTCAGTAAATGTGATTAATAAAGGAAAGTGCAGCTTCTGGAATGGGGTTTGGGGGAGAAGGTACAAACAAGGAGCAAGGTTGTTGGGGTTGGGGGTTGGTAGAAACAAGTTGCATATCGGGCAGGAGCAAGGTCAGGGATCTGAATTAGATATACAATCACGGAGTTGGAGTCAGGTATAGATTCAGGATGACACAAAAATAGGTGGGAAGGCACATGGCAAGAATGGGACAAAGAATCTACAGAGGAATCTATAGAGTTTAAGTGAGTGGGCAAAATTTGGGCAAATGGAATATAATATGGGAAAATGTGAGTTTATGCATTCTGGGAGAAGAATCGAGAGACCTGAATAGTATTTAAATGGAGAAAGACTGCAGAAAGCCACAGAACAGAAGGATTTCGGAGTTCTGATCCATGATTCGCAAATAAGCTAGATCCTCAGTTCAGTGGGTAATAAGGAAATGGAACTTTGGCCTTTATTTCAAAGCGAATGGAACATAAAAGTAATGTGGTTTTGCTAAAAGTATATAAGGTGTGGGTCAGACTACAGCTGGAGTAGTATGAATAGTCTTGAACCCCTTATCTAAAGGAGGATGCATTGGCATTGGAGGCAGTCCAGAGAGTGTTTGTGTGGCTGATTCTAGGTATGGACGGACTCTTTGAACAAGAAAAACTGGGTAGGTTTGACCCGTACTCATTGGAGTTTAGAAGAATGAGAAGTGCCCTTATTAAAATATGCAGAATTCTTGGAACCTTCCCATGTTATTAAGTCATAGAGTCATAGAGATGTACAGCATGGAAACAGACCCTTCAGTCCGACCCGTCCATGCCGACCAGATACCCTAACCCAATCTAGTCCCACCTGCCAGCACCCGGCCCATTAGTCCCACCTGCCGGCACCCGGCCCATTAGTCCCACCTGCCAGCACCCAGCCCATATCCCTCCAAACCCTTCCTATTCATATACCCATCCAAATTCCTTTTAAATGTTGCAATTATACCAGCTTCCACCACTTCCTTTGGCAACTCATTCCATACACATATCACCCTCTGCGTGAAAAGGTTGCCCCTTAGGTCTCTTTTATATCTTTCCCCTCTCACCCTAAACCTATGCCCTCTGGTTCTGGACTCCCCCACCCCAGGGAAAAGACTTTGTCTATTTATCCTATCCATGCTTCTCATAATTTTGTAAACCTCTATAAGGTCACTCCTCAGCCTCCGATGCTCCAGGGGAAACAGCCCCAACCTGTTCAGCCTCTCCCGACAGCTCAAATCCTCCAACCCTGGCAACATCCTTGTAAATCTTTTCTGAACCCTTTCAAGTTACACAACATTTTTCCGATAGGAAGGAGACCAGAATTGCATTCAATATTCCAACAGTGGCCTAACCAATGTCCTGTATAGTCGCAACATGACTTTCCAACTCCTGTACTCAATACTCTAACAAATAAAGGAAAGCATACCAAACACCTTCTTCACTATCCTATCCACCTGCGACTCCACTTTCAAGGAGCTATGAACCTGCACTCCAAGGTCTCTTTGTTCAGCAACACTCCCTAGGACCTTACCATTAAGTGTATAAGTCCTGCTAAGATTTGCTTTCCCAAAATGCAGCACCTCACATTTATCTGAATTAAACTCCATCTGCCACTTCTCAGCCCATTGGCCCATCTGGTCCAGATCCTGTTGTAATCTGAGGTAACCCTCTTCGCTCTCCACTACACCTCCAATTTTGGTACCATCTGCAAACTTACTAACTGTACCTCTTATGCTCGCATCCAAATCATTTATGTAAATGACAAAAAGTAGAGGACCCAGCTCCACTCCTTGTGGGACCCAACTGGTCACAGGCCTCCAGTCTGAAAGACAAACCTCCACCACCACCCTCTGTCTTCTACCTTTGAGCCAGTTCTGTATCCAAATGGCTGGTTCTCCCTGTATTCCATGAGATCTAACTTTGCTAACCAGTCTCCCATGGGGAATCTTGTCGAACGCCTTACTGAAGTCCATATAGATCACATCTATCACTCTGCCCTCATCAATCCTCTTTGTTACTTCTTCAAAAAACTCAATCAAGTTTGTGAGACATGATTTCCCACGCATAAAGCCATGTTGACTATCCCGAATCAGTCCTTGCCTTTCCAAATATATGTACATCCTGTCCCTCAGGATTCCCTCCAATAACTTGCCCACCACCGACATTAGGCTCACCGGTCTATAGTTCACTGGCTTGTCCTTCCCACCCTTCTTAAACAGTGGCACCACGTTAGCCAATCTCCAGTCTTCCAGCACCTCACCTGTGACTATCGATGATACAAATATCTCAGCAAGAGGCCCAGCAATCACTTCTCTCGCTTCCCACAGAGTTTTAGTGTACACCTGATCAGGTCCTGGGTATTTAGGTCCTTGCTGATCTTTGAGGGGCCCTATCCTTTTGTCCTTAATGTATTTGTAAAAACCCTTAACTCTATTTGCCAAAGCTATATCATGTTGCCTTTTTGCCCTCCTGATTTCCTTCTTAAGTATACTCCTGCTGCCTTTATACTCTTCTAAGGATTCACTCAATCTATCCTGTCTATACCTTACATATGCTTCCTTCTTTTTTCTTAATCAAACCCTCAACTCCCTTAGTCGTCCAGCATTCCCTATACCTACCAGTCTTCCCTTTCACCCTGACAGGAATATACTTTCTCTGGATTCTCGTTATCTCATTTCTGAAGACTTCCCATTTTCCAGCCGTCCCTTTACCTGCGAATATCTCCCCTAATCAGCCTTTGAAAGTTCTTGCCTAATACCGTCAAAATTGGCCATGCTCCAATTTAGAACTTCAACTTTTAGATCTGGTCTATCTTTTTCCTATTTTAAATCTAATAGAATTATGGTTGCTGGCCCCAAAGTGCTCCCCCACTGACACCTCAGTCACCTGCCCTGCCTTATTTCCCAAGAGTAGGTCAAGTTTTGCACCTTCTCTAGTAGGTGCATCCACATACTGAATCAGAATATTTTCTTGTACACACTTAACAAATTCCTCTCCATCTAAACCTTAACACTAGGGCAGTCCAAGTCTATGTTTTGAAAGTTAAAATCCCCTACCATAACCACTGTATTATTCTTACAAATAGCTGAGATCTCCTTACAAGTTTGTTTCTCAATTTCCCTCTGACTATTAGGTGATCATCCCTTTCTTATTTCTCAGTTCCACCCAAATAACTTCCCTAGGTATATTTTCAGGAATATCCTCCCTCAGCACAGCTGTAATGCTATCCCTTCTCAAAAATGCCACTCCCCCTCCTCTCTTGCCTCCCTTTCTATCCTTTTTATAGCATTTGTCTCCTGGAACATTCAGCTGCCAGTCCTGCCCATCCTTGAGCCATGCTTCTGTAATTGCTATGTTATCCCAGTTCCATGCTCCTAACCATGCCCTGAGTTCATCTGCTTTCTCTGTTAGGCCCCTTGCATTGAAATAAATGCAGTTTAATTTATTAGTCCTACCTTGTCCCTGCCTGCCCTGTTTGACTTACTTCTGTTCTCAGATTGAGCTGTTTCCTCACTATCTCCCTGGGTCCCACCCCACCCCCTACCTGACTAGTTTGAATCCTCCCAAGCATCTCCAGCAAATCTCCCTGCCAGTATGTTAGTCCCCTTCCAATTTCGGTGCAAACCGTCCTTCTTGTACAGGTCATGACTATTCCAAAAGAGATTCCATATGTTCCATTTGCCCAGATTTTGTCAACTCGCTTAAACTCTGTAAATTCCTCTGTAGATTCTTTGTGCCAACTCGCCATGTGCCTTCCCACCTATTTTTGTGTCATCCTGAATCTGTACCTGACTCCAAACCCCTGACTGTATATCTAATTCAGATCCCTGACCTTGCTCCTGCCCAATACTGCAAATTGTTTCTACCAACCCCCATCCCCACAACCTCGCACCTTGTTTGTACCTCCCCCAACAAACCCCATTCCAGAAGCTGCACTTTCCTTTCTTTGTCACATTTACTGAATCCATGCCCTCTGGCGAAACCTAACCTTGCATTACCTCCCATGACGATATCAGTTACACTTCTTGTTGTCAAGCTGTTTAATAATGTGGCCTTAACACTCTTAGTTCTCTCTACTTTTCTCAATGTCCTTCTTAATCCTTCATCCTTACTCAGTTGTGTTATGTGATATCAATGACAAATACTCTCACTGAGACTGGAATTACTGACCTATATTTGAACAAGAAGAGACGTACAAAGTTCATTTCTTCTCGTATATAGCCTTGTGGGAGAGTTTAGGACCAGAGGGCATAATCTCAGACTAAGGGATTGTCCCATTTAAATCAAAGGTGAGATGAAATTTATTTTCAGAGAGTACTGGATCTGTGGAATTCTTTATCGGAGAGAGTTATAGAGTTTGGATCATTTGATATATTGAAGGCTGAGGTGGATAGATTTTTAATCAGTAAGCAAATGAAGGGTTGCAGGCAAAGGCAGGAAAGTGGAGGCGAGGATTATTCGGTCAGCCACGATCACATTGAATGGTGGAACAGACCGATGGGCTGAATGGCCTATTTCCACCGCTATGTCTTATGGTCTTATGATTACATTTATTAAAAGAAAATGAAAAGAAGACACAGCAGCAAGTTGAAGTGTATACTGACACTAGCCACACTGACCTCAGCATTACCACCTCTTTCAAACCATTCACTATCTTTAAATTATCCGCAATCCAATACTGGAAGAGCAGAAATGTTGTCAAACTAAATTTTAGCAAGGCTGTTATTCCTGGTCCCCTTTTCAAACTCCACTCCCTGGTGAAACATTTGCTAGCAGTGGTCTGAGGCTGAACAAAACTGTCCACAAACATGGTCTCAAAACTGACCCAGGAAGGAACCTCTGACTCCACATCCATTCCATCACTAATGCTTTTCCAGCACCATACTCTTCAACTCTGATCTTCAACATCTGTGGGCGGCACGGTGGCACAGTGGTTAGCACTGCTGCCTCACAGCGCCTGAGACCCGGGTTCATTTCCCGCCTCAGGCGACTGACTGTGTGGAGTTTGCACGTTCTCCCCGTGTCTGCGTGGGTTTCCTCCGGGTGCTCTGGTTTCCTCCCACAGTCACAAAGATGTGCAGGGTCAGGTGAATTGGCCATGCTAAATTGCCCGTAGTGTTAGGTAAGGGGTAAATGTAGGGGTATGGGTGGGTTTCGCTTCGGCGGGTCGGTGTGGACTTGTTGGGCCGAAGGGCCTGTTTCCACACTGTAATGTAATGTAATGTAATGTAAAAATGTAATGTAAAATCTGCAATCCTCACTTTCTCTCCATCACTAAGACTGTCTAGTTTCACCAGTGTAGCGCTGTCTTGGGCCAGGAACAGAGAAAAGGGGCCAAGTGTTGTTCTCTAGCCCAAGCCCTTGTCCCTATCTGTGACCTGGACACAATGGGCCCCATCTTCAACCTGACCACAACAAAGCCTGCCTCTACCACAAGCTGAAGGATGCCTTGGAAACTCAGTTATTGGGCCATGATGTATTCTCCTGTCTCAGGCTCCAGTGGCAATGTTCAATTCCTCCCTTGCAACAGCAAATATGCTGGTGAAACCTCCACCAGGTCTTTTAGTTTGCTCCCAATTAAGCAATGCCTCAATTTAAACTTGAGGAGAAAGTGAGGTCTGCAGATGCTCGAGATCAGAGCTGGAAATGTGTTGCTGGAAAAGCGCAGCAGGTCAGGCAGCATCCAGGGAACAGGAGAATCGACGTTTCGGGCATAAGCCCTTCTTCAGGAATGAGGAAAGTTTGTCCAGCAGGATAAGATAAAAGGTAGGGAGGAGGGACTTGGGGGAGGGGCGTCGGAAATGTGATAGGTGGAAAGAGGTCAAGGTGAGGGTGATAGGTCAGACTGGGGTGGGGGCGGAGAGGTCGGGAAGAAGATCTCAGGTTAGGAAGGCGGTGCTGAATTTGATGGATTTGACTGAGACACGGTGGGGGGAGGGGAAATGAGGAAACTGGTGAAATCCGAGTTCATCCCTTGTGGTTGGAGGGTTCCTAGCCGGAAGATGAGGCGTTCTTCCTCCAACCGTCGTTTTGTTGTGGTCTGACGATGGAGGAGTCGAGTGGGAGGGGGAATTGAAATGTTGAGCTACAGGGTGGTTGGGTTGGTTGGTCCGGGTGTCCCAGAGGTGTTCTCTGAAACGCTCCGCAAGTAGGCAGCCTGTCTCCCCAATATAGAGGAGGCCACATCGGGTACAGAGGATGCAATAGATGATATGTGTGGAGGTGCAGGTGAATCTGTGGCGGATATGGAAGTTTCCTTTGGGGCCTTGGAGGGAGGTGAGGGGGGAGGTGTGGACGCAAGTCTTGCACCTCCTGCGGTTGCAGGGGAAGGTGCCGGGAGTGGAGGTTGGGTTGGTGGGGGGTGTGGATCTGACGAGGGAGTCACGGAGGGAGTGGTCTTTACGGAATGCTGATAGGGGAGGGGAGGGAAATATATCCTTGGTGGTGGGGTCCGTTTGGAGGTGGCGGAAATGACGGCGGATGATGCGCTGTACATGGAGATTGGTGGGGTGGTAGGTGAGGACCAGTGGGGTTCTGTCCTGGTGGCGGTTGGAGGGGCGGGGTTCAAGGGCAGAGGAGCGGGAAGTGGAAGAGATGCGGTGGAGGGCATCGTCGACCACGTCGGGGGGGAAATTGCGGTCCTCGAAGAAGGAGGCCATCTGGGTTTAATTTAAACTTGTCTATCATTGATTTAATCACAGAAATGAAAGACCATTTTGCATCTCTGTCAACTAAAAAACACTATCCAATCCCTCCTCACTTCCAATTCCTCCATGACCTATCTCTGTTATAGCTGCTCTCATCTAATTCCAGAGTCATGAACATCCCAAGTCGTAATGACTCCACCTTTGGAGGCTCTGTCTTGAGCTGTCTGGGACATAAGCTTTGGAATTCCTTCCCTTCATCTCTCCACTTCTTTGTCTTCCTTCCCTCCTTTAAAACACTCTTTAAACATTCCTCTTTGACCTAGTTTTGGTCATCTGTCCTATATGTGCTTAAGTGGCTCAGTAATATTTTATCTTGTAATACCGCTGTGAAGTGCCTTTATTAGATTAAAGGTCCTTTAAATATAAGTTGCTATCGTTGAGTTTTAACATTCCAACTATTCTCTTGGTCAAGAACTTTGTGGGCGGCACGGTGGCACAGTGGTTAGCACTGCTGCCTCACAGCGCCTGAGACCCGCGTTCAATTCCTGCCTCAGGCGACTGGCTGTGTGGAGTTTGCACGTTCTCCCCGTGTCTGCGTGGGTTTCCTCCGGGTGCTCCGGTTTCCTCCCACAGTCCAAAGATGTGCAGGTCAGGTGAATTGGCCATGCTAAATTGCCCGTAGTGTTAGGTAAGGGGTAATTGTAGGGGAATGGGTGGGTTTCGCTTCGGCGGGTCGGTGTGGACTTGTTGGGCCGAAGGGCCTGTTCCATACTGTAATGTAATCTAATCTAAACTTTTTCCTGAACTCCTTATTGGATTTATTTACGGCTCCTAATTTGTACTCTTGTACTTTTGGACTCTTAAAATAAATTGTTCAAATGTTATCATTTTAATAGTTTCTTGGAATCTGTCATGTTCTAAGACAAGCAATTATTTTCACTGTTTAAATAAGTTAGCTTACACCATGCATATTGTTAAACTTTGTGCCAATAGTACAAACCATATGTTGACTTTGGCAGATGACATAAAATGCAGAAATACAGTAATATAACAATTATGTTCCTCAACTGTAAATCCAGCTGGCTAGCCTGGGTTGAAATATGAACAAGGTGACGAAGGAATTAAAACTGACTTAAATAATTTTAAAAGTGTAGCAGTGAAATTAACCATAAATCTAATGAAACTTTGCAAAATCATGCTTGGTTTACCGTTTTGGGAAGGAGATTTGCTACCCTTACTCAGTTTGACTTCTGAGTGAGCAATGTGTTGGACTCATTGACCTCTGAAATGGCCAAGCAAGCCATTCAGTTGTATTCTACAAGATGGTTCACCTCCAGCTTCTCAAAGGCATTAGAGATGGGCAACAATGACGTGATTCCCACGGGAATGAATTAAAAAAACAACAACACACAACTTTAGATTTTGCCAGATGCGTACATACCTTCCAAGGGGAAGACCAATTGAATCAAAGAGATTTGGTCTGACCGAGCTTGGACAGGTTTGCTCTGGTATTCAGTGACATTACTTCATCAATGACGGTAATGTTCACAGCTGACAAAAAGGGATCCTTGCCCGCTTCAGAATCACTCACCATTGGTCACACCCAGAACTGAGTTGTGGTAGATTAGCATCAGATCAGCATTTATACCTGAGGGCAAAACGTCTTCTGACATCAGCAGCTAATTATAATTCACTAACTGGTTTGAGGCAATCTTTCATGTGAAAGAGATTGGAACCCTGATGTTGCAACATTGTCCTGGCTTTGTCTGAGTAGAGTTCAGAGCCTTCAGCCTCCACAACGCCCTCGCGCTGTCCAAGGGGTGGATTGATACTCCTGGCAATTTCCAAGTGGTTTTGAGACTGTCAAAATCAGAGTAGAGTCACTGAGTCATAGAGATGTACAGCACTGAAACATACCCTTCGGTCCAACTCGTCCATGCCAGCCAGATGTCCTAAATTTAAAAGACAAATAATTTTATAATTCACAGGTTAACAAGTTGTTGTGTACCTGTGCACAGTAACATGGGATGCTCCCAGAAAAAGATGGTGGTGAAATAGGGCTCCTCACTGGAACTCATCCACTCTGATTGCTTTTCGTCCTTCTTTGTTCTTCATTTCTCACTTTTTTTCCTTTCTTTCTTTTAGTTCTTTAGTCTTTAGGGCTCAGTTGCGGAGGTGGCGACGGTTGCAGCTGAGGAACTTTGAGCCAGCTGATGGTGGTCAGTGGCATCATGGCTTCGTCGATTTCCGGAGTTGCATTCTGCAGCAAGGGGGCAAACGCGGCAATGGAGCATGGCATTGTCTGGGGCACAGTGTGAGCGCCGATGGTGGTGGTGACGGTGTGTGATGAAGCACCAAAGAATGGCAGCAGCAGCGTTCGGAGCTGAAACCTTCTGAGTTGTGATGAAGCTTGACATGCCTGATGGAGACCAGGAGTGGTAGTCAGCGGCTGGAAAGCACAGGTAGGTCTTAGCCCAGCCCGGGTGAAACCATAGCCAAAGCGGGTAGAGAGCGAGCTCTCTTGGGGAAAGCCCAGTGTGAAGTGTCTGCAGGCCCATGGCTTAAGAACAGACTGTAATGTTTGACTTTTTAACTTTATTTCTTTATTTTTCTACTTCTGTAACTAAGATTTTATGACTAGGTACTTTATATGTGGCAAAATTATACACTTTTCACTCATTCTTGTACCCCATAATTGAGTACAAATCTGAATCCAGTATAGTCCAGGACATTCTGCTATAACGGATGTTTCATCAAAGTGAATCGGCTATAGTGCGATTAATGAATTGCGGATGTTGTTTGGATAATGTGAACTTTCTACTGAACAGGTATAGAAACTTTCTATTAGCAATCTTCTGCAATGCGATTTTCGATACAGGTTTTCTATAGCGCGAGGTAGCAAAATAACCTGTAATAGAGGAAGTGATGATCTAGTGGTATTATCACTAGATTACAAAAATTCAGAGACCTAGGTAATGTTCTGGGAAAAAAGCAAATTACTGCGGATGCTGGAATCTGAAACCAAAAGAGAAAATGCTGGAAAATCTCAGCAGGTCTGGCAGCATCTGTAAGGAGAGAAAAGAGCTGACGTTTCGAGTCTAACTGACCCTTTGTCAAAGCTGTACAAAGAGTAATGTTCTGGGAAGGTGGATTTGAATCCTATCACAGATGATGGAATTAGATTTCAATGCAAGTCTAAGAATTAATAGACCATGGTGGTTAAAAGCCCATCTGAGGGAAAGAAACCGAGGCATGGGATTGAGGGTGATTTAGCAGTTTGGATCAGAAATTGGCTAGCTGAAAGAAAACATAGGGTGGTGGAAATATTCATCCTGGAGTTCGGTGGAAATATTCATCCTGGACTAGTGATGATCTGTTTTGGGCCCACTGCTGTTTGCTATTTTTATAAGTGACCTGGATGAAGATATAGAAGGATGGGTTAATAAATTTGTGGATGACACTAAGGCCAGTAGAGTTGTGGATAGTGATGAAGGATATTGTGGGCTGAGAGGTGGCAATTGGAGTTTAAGGTGGAAAAGTGTGAGGTGATTCTCTTTGGAAGGAGTAACAGGAAGAAAGAGTACTGGGCTAATAGTTAGATTCTTAGTAGTGTAGATGAGCAGAGAGATCTTGGTGTCCATGTACATAGATCCCTGAAAGTTGCCACCCAGGTTGATGAGGTTGCTAAGAAGGCATACGGTGTGTTAGCTTTACTGGTAGAGAGACTAAGTTTTGAAACCATTAATTCATGCTGCAATTGTACAAGTGCAGCCGCACTTGGAGCACTGCATACAGTTCTGGTCACTGCATTATAGGAAGGATGTGGACGTTTTGGAAAGGGTTCAAAGGAGATTTACTAGAATGCTGCCTGCTATGGAGGGAAGGCTGAGGGACTTGAGATTGTTTTTCTTAGAGAGACAAAGGTTAAGAGGTGACTTAATTGAGACATATAAGGTAATCAGGTTTAGATAGTGTGAGCCATTTTCCTCGGATGGTGATGGCTAGCACGAGGGGACATAGCTTTAAATTGAGGAGTGATAGATATAGGACAGATATCAGAGGTGGTTTCTTTACTCAGAGAGTGGTAGAGATGTTGAACGTGCTGCCTGCAACAGTAGTAGATTTGCCAACTTTATAGGCATTTAAATGGTCATTGGATAGGCATATGGACAAGAATGGAACAGTGTCAGTTAGATAGGCTTCAGATTGGTTTCACAGGTCGGCACAAAATCGAGGGCCAAAGGGCCTGTACTGCACTGTAATGTTCTATAAACTGTTATCCTTACCCAGTTTGGCTTACATGTGACTTCAGACCTATCGGTTGATCTTTAACTGATCTCTGAAGTGGCTTCCTAAACCACTCAGTTGTATCCAAGAGCAGCTGGGGCTAGGCAAAAAAGTTGGCCCAGATCACATGAGTGAATATAAAAAGGTGGATATGCATGGGTCACTCTGCAATCTTGAATGTACTATGCAATAAATGCACCACACCTAATAAAGGTAAATCAGACGGAACATTAAAATTTATCAGAAAGTTATCTTTCAATAGGAAGCTCTGCCACATTAGGACTTGTTGGCCTTAAAGAAGTATTCAGCACACAGTAAAACTGCCAGATAATCGTGTTGAAAATTCATTCACCAACTCCCCCAAACAGGAAGTAAAGAAATATGTTTGTCGCTAGGCATTAGCAAGTTACCAATTAAGGGGGATTATTGTTTGTTAAATTACTTTTTAATTGCCCAACTCAACTCATATAACTGCCTACAGTCTGAAAGTGGGCCATTTGGCCCATCAAGTCTACACTGATCCTCTGAAAAGCAGCCCACCCAAACCCACCCCCTATCCTATCCCTGTACCATGCAATACCCATGGCTAATCCACCTAGCCAGCACATCTCTGGACACTATGCATAATTTGGCAAGGCCAATCCACCTAAACTATCCATCTTTGGATTATGGGAGGAAACCAAAGCACCTGGAGGAAACTCACACAGACACAGGGAGAATGTGCAAACTCCACATGGATAGTCGCCCGAGGGTGGAATCGAACCTGTGTCCCTGGTGCTGTGGGGCAGCAGTGAGCCATTGTGCAATCCATTAATATTCAGTTTCCAATCTTTCAAATGTGCCTGGCAATCTTAGCATGGCAGTCATTGCTTTACTCTGAACCATCTCCATGTTATGTAGCACCAAAATTAAATAAAATAACAGGAAAGTCCTGTTCCTGTGAGATCACGCACAAGTAATTAAAGTGAGACAAAAAGAAAGGCAGAGAGAGAAGGTGAGTTTTTTTTAAGCTGAGTGAGTTATTTTGCCTGCAGGGAATAGTTAAGAATCAACCATTTTGCAATGGGTCTGGAGTCATATATAGACTGGACTAGATAAGAAGGGTAGATTTCCTTCCCAAAAGGTCATGAGTGACTCATATGTTTTTTTCACAACAATTGAGTAGTTTCATGACCATTATTAATGAGACCAGGACTAAACTCCAGATTAATTAAAGAATTAAATTTAGATTTTGTAATCATGGTGTTTGGATTTGAACTTGTATTTCAAAGGCCTCTGGATTACTAGCCCAGCAAAAATATCATTATGCTACCTCCTTGAAAAACTGTGAGTGTGGTGATGGTGGCTAGTAATTACCACTGTTAGAAAGGGCTGCATAAAGAGTGAATAATAAATTAAAAATTAAAGAAATACAGAAATAGGTAGAGAAGTATATAAAAAGACTGACCAAGCCAAATGTATAAAAACAGAAATTGCTGGAAAAATTCAGCAGGTCTTGCAGCATCCGTGCAGAGAAAGCAGAGTTAATGTTTCAAATCTAATCATCCTTCTTCAGAGGGTCACTGGACTGAAAACATCAATGCTGTATTCTCTCCACAGATACTGCCAGAACTACTGAGTTTCTCCAACAATTTTGGTTTCTGTTTCAGATCTCCAGTATCCACAGTCCTTTGTTTTATTTAAGACAACTGTAGAATCTCTCTGAGGCTTCTTGGATGAAGTAATCTTTCTGGGTAATTGTTGGATATGATGCATTGATAAAGAAAAATATCAAATCTACACAAGTAAGGTTTAGACTCATTGAAGGAGGTTTTCATCTTTACCGTCTGGCTGTGAAGCATTATCCAAACAGAGAAATAATCTCAAACTTGGGAGAATCTAGCTCTATCCTGTCTGCTTTTGGTGAGTGACCAGTTTTTTACTAGGTCACTCAGCAAGTTATCAATTAAGCAGGTTTATTGCTATTAAATTACTTTTTAAACGCTTAACTCAACTCATTAATATTCAGCATCCTATCTTACAAATGTGCCAGGCAATCTTGGTATGGCAATCAGAGATTTATCCTGAACACTCTCCGCGCTGTGTAGCGCTAAACAGAACTTCTGGGCACAATCCTCAAATACTAGCCCCATGTACCCCTCGACAATAAACATTGGCATCTAGCCACTCTTCTCGACTGTCGCTGATACACTGTAGGGCATTCTGGAAGCACAGACCCGCATTATAGGGTGCACTGTCAGCCAACATTGGAAGGCTGCAGTATGGATAGTTTGCACTCACAGACAGGGAGCTGCTCACACATTGGGCCAGAATGCATCTCAAGGCTGCTCACTTGCTTTCTTAGCCTTTGCTCACCTGCGTGCTAACACCATCCATGCCTTGCCATGTCGATTAATGCAGTCACACAACCAGACAGCTTGCCTTGCCGCTCAGCTGGCCTCATACCTGCACCATAAGGCCAGCAGCTCACGCAGCAAGCATACTGCATGGGCAGCAAGCAAGCAGCCAAGTCTCAAAGTCATAGGGAGGAGACCTCCCTAAAGCCCATGGAGGAAGCCATCAGTCAGAGGGTTCTGGCAGAGTAGGTCAAGAGCAGGTTCCAGGGTATTGCCCACGGTCAGGTGTCTGGTTGGGAGTTTGTGACTCTGCAGTCTGGAGAGGGGGCTACAGTCAGTCCTGTAGCTCCACAGTGACCAGACTTGGGTGGGTGGGGTGGGGGTTGAGGAGGGATAGGGTTAGTGTGTTTGAAGAGATGTACTGCCATCAGTCAGGGGATCTGGGCTGTTCTCATTAGGACTCGTCCTGTTCAGTGGTTCAAGGGAGTGGACCACAATCAGTTTATTGGATTTTCTGCAGGGTGATAGTTCCATGTGTCATTCACCGAGGGGCCGGGGTGTAGGGACAATATCTTTAGGCTGGTGATCCTGAGGCTCAGGAAATCCTCTGGGGACATAGTTTCATGTTGATTTTAGTTAAATTAATTCATAAAAATCTGGAATTGAAAATTAGTCTCAGTAATGATGGCCATGCAAGTACTGTTCTGAAAAACCTGATTCACTATTGACATTTAAGGAAGGAAATCCTTTTGTGGCCTATAAGGGAAGACCAGAACACTTTGGGAATGATCATACTGGAGTTCCATATCATGATATGTGTGATCAGTTGTTTCTCTTTATAGCCTATATATGACTTCAGACCCACAGCAATGTAGTTAACACTTAACATCCTCTGGTACGGCCTAACAAGCCATTCTGTTCAAGGCCTCTGGGATGCAAATGCCCATATCCCATGAAAGAATGAAAATGATTAAGCAAACAATTCTGAAGCTGGAATAAGGCAATGATGAATACAAATATTTCTTTAGTGTTTGATGTGCCTCAAGTAACATTATGGTGAATCAATTCTAGCCCTCTCTCTGCTGTTCACGTTTACCCATTATATTTAAGATGAATAAAATAATACAGCTGAACACAATGGCACACTAGAGTTTATTGTATAGAATCAGAACCAATGCAAGCCTCGACAGGTTTGCTGTGGTTACGAGTTATCTAGGAATTGTTCTGCAGAGTATAACAAATCAAGGCATACAATCAATGGAGTGGGAACCTGCTGGAGCCCTGCTTTCATTACCAGTTTTAGCCAGAGTTCTAACTTGACAGATTGGAGTCAGGTTACCAGCTAAGTGAAAATCTCCCGCAGAGTCCAATCTCTGGCTGTCAATCTTGTAGTGTAGATGCTGGTTGGCAATTCTGCATGGGATAAGGAACTGGTTTGGGACGGTCTTCCCCGCAAAAATGCTTTTAGAGGTCAACTCAGTCAGAGATAGCTGCACTTGCTTATAACTTAGGGCAGCATAGTGGCTCAGTGGTTAGTGCTGCGACATCACAATGCCAGGGACCCGGGTTCGATTCCACCCTCAGACAACAATCTGTGCAGAATTTGCACATTTTCTCGGTGTCTGTGTGAGTTTCCTCCGGGTGCTCCAACTTCCTTTCACAGTGCAACCATGTGCAGTTTAGGTGGATTGGCCATGTTGAATTGCCCATACTGTCTAGAGATGTGCAGGTTAGGTGGGTTAGTCATGGGAAATGCAGGGTTACAGGAATAGTGTAAGGGGATGGTCTGGGTAGGATTTGATGGGCTGAATGGCCTGCTTCCACACTGTAGGGATTCCATGATAGTGAACTCGACAGAGTTTGCACTAAATTTGCTAGCTGCGATCATCGAGCCATAGAGTAATATAAGCACAGAAACAGACCCTTCAGTCCAACCAGTCCATGCTGACCATAATCCCAAACTAAACTAGTCCCACCTTCCTGCACTGGGCCCATATCCCTCCAAACATTTCTGATTCATCTACTTATCTAAATGCCTTTTAAATGTTGTAACTGTATCCACATCTGCCACTTCATCAGGAAGTTGATTCAACACACTAACCACTCTATGAGTAAACCAATTGCCCCCATGTCTTTTTAAAAACTTTCACCTCTCACCTTAAAAATATGCCCTGTAATCTTGAAATACCCCAATCTTAGGAAAGACGTCTGTCACTCACCTTATCCATACCCCGCATGAACTTATAAACCTCTATAAGTTCACCCCTCGACCTCCTACGCTCCAGAGAAAAATGTTCCAGTGGTTAGCACTGCTGCCTCACAGCACCAGGGTCCTAGGTTCGATTCTGGCCTCAGGCGACTGACTGTGTGGAGTTTGCACATTCTCCCCGTGTCTACATGGGTTTACTCCGGGTATTCCGGTTTCCTCCCACAGTCCAAAGATGTGCAGGTCAGGTGAATTGGCCATGCTAAATTGCTCGTAGTGTTAGGTGCATTAGTCAGAGGGAAATAGGACTGGGTGGGTTACTCTTCAGAGGGTCGGTGTGGATTTGTTGGGCTAAAAAGCCTGTTTCCACACTGTAGGGAATCTAATCTAATTTATCTAGTCAGTCTTTATAATTCAAACCCTCCACTCCCAGGATCATCCTGGTAAATCTCTTCTGAATCCTCTCCAGCTTAATAATATCCTTCCTAGAATAGGGTAACCAGAACTGGACATAGTACTCCAGAAGTGGCCTCACCAATGTCCTGTACAACCTCAACCTCAATTCCTTTAGTCAAAGGTCTAAGCAATGAAGGCAAGCATGCT
The DNA here is from genome assembly GCF_037043375.1 of Chiloscyllium plagiosum. NCBI lineage: Eukaryota > Metazoa > Chordata > Chondrichthyes > Orectolobiformes > Hemiscylliidae > Chiloscyllium > Chiloscyllium plagiosum. The sequence continues at coordinate 11,479,472 of NW_028270175.1, forward strand.
AAATGCCTTCTTAACCACCCCATCTATGTATGACACAAACTTCAAAGAATTATATACCTGAACCACTAGGTCTTTGTTCTAAAACACTACCCAAGGCCCTTCTTTTAACTGTCTAAGTCCTGCCCATGATTGTTTTACCAAAATGCAATATCTCACATTTATCTGAATTAAATTCCATTTGCCACTCTTTAGCCCATTGACCCAATTGATCAAGATCTCTTTGCAATCTTAGATAACCTTCTTCACTGTCCCATAAACCACCAATTTTGGTGCCATCCACAAACTTACAAACAATGCTTTCTATATTCTCATCTAAATCACTTATATAAATGACAAACAAAAGTGGATGCAGTTCCGATCCCAGTGGGACACCATTGGTCAAAGGTCTCCAGTCTGAAAACAAACCATCCACCAGAGTGCTGTTAAGCTAATTTTGTATCCAATTGCCAAACTCACCCTGAATCCTGTGTGATCTAACTTTACTAATCAGTCAACCATGCGGAACTTTGTCAAAGGTTTTACCAAAGTCCAAGTAAACAACGATTACCACTCTGTCCTCATCAATCTTCTTGGTTACTTCCTCAAAAATCCCCATCAACTTTGTGAAATATGATTTTCCTCACACAAAGCCAGTCTGATGTTCCCTGATCACTCCTTGCCTCTCCAAATGTATATAAATATATCTTTCAGAATCACATCCAACAACTTACCAACAAAGTCAGACCCAAACTTTTATAGTTCCCAGGTTTCCCTTTAGTGGGGGGCACAGTGGCACAATGGTTAGCACTGCTGCCTCACAGCGCCAGAGACCTGGGTTCAATTCCCGCATCAGGCAACTGTCTGTGTGGAGTTTGCACATTCTCCCCATGTCTGCGTGGGTTTCCTCCAGGTGCTCCGGTTTACTCCCACAGTCCAAAGATGTGCAGGTTAGGTGAACTGGCCATGCTAAATTGCCGTAGTACTAGGTGAAGGTAAATGTAGGGGAATGGATCTGGGTGGGTTGCTCTTCGGAGGGTCGGTGTGGACTTGTTGGGCCGAAGGGCCTGTTTCCACACTGTAAGTAATCTAGTCTAATTCCTTCTTAAACAAAGGCACAACATTAGCCAATCTCCAGTCATCTTGCCTGTAGTTATTGATGATACAAATATTTCTGCAAGGGGCCCTGCAACTTCCTCCTAACTCCCCACAACATCCTGGAATACACTAGATCAGGTCCTGGAGATTTATCCACCTTGATATTTTCTAAGACTTCCTCTTCTGCAAACTGTTTGCAATTTTTTTCCCCTGAGTTCTCTCTCCTCCATTTCTTTCTCCACAGTAAACATTGATGTGAAATATTCATTTAGTATCTCTTGTACTTCCTGAGTTTCAGCACAAAGGTGATTACTGTTATCTTTAAGGTTGCTCTCTTACTCTTAATGTACAGTCTGTTCTGATATAATGTGGAGTTTCAGCACAAAGGTGATTACTGTTATCTTTAAGGTTGCTCTCTTACTCTTAATGTACAGTCTGTTCTGATATAATGTGGTAGTCCTTTTTCCATGTGAACTCGCCTTATAAGAAAATTGCATAATAGTAGCACCATTTAAACCAATGAGGCCAGAAACAGTACAGGAAAGGAAAGTTTGTGTTCTACAAATAATGATCTAAATTTTTCAATCATGTTATAGCCAATTCACATTAAAAACATATGTGTTACAGCAGAACCAACTGTACTCATAATTACTGCAATGGCTGACGTTACTGTGAAGGATTCTCCTTCTCAACCTCTCCTTTCACCTGAGACGTGGGTGACCCTCTGGTTAAACCACCACCCGTCATCTGTCTCTAATGAGAGAGCAGCCCTATGGTCTGTAGGACTATGTTAGCTTTTATCAGTCAGGACTCAGGATCTCAAAGAGAACTTCAAATTGGCGCCATGTTTTAACATCCACCTGAGTAGGTAGTTGGGAGCCTTGGATTTAATCAAAAGATATTGTTTCTGGCAGAGTCCTCCGTATTGCACTCAGTGATGGTTAGCGTGACTATATATGTCAAAGGTGTGATAGAGAAGTGAGAGTTGTCACTGTTATCACTCTTGATGTGGGAGGACTGGCTAAAAAATTAGGCTTACTGAATAAAAGTTGCAAAAATGTTCCATGCATATTCAAACATTGTCCACACAATGATGTAAGAACATGAATGGCTCCCTCTGGATTTAAAGCATACATCAAGGACAAAAGGAGAAAGTGATATGGTACTGATTTTTTTCATGGTTATTCAGTTTTTAAGAAATGTTAGCATTAATTTTGTTACAATTTTCTCAGAAGTATTAAGCCAAATGTTCACATTTGATTAAACTCTGTGACTTGCTTTAACCAGAGACTTGCAACCTAAAGTGGGGTGTTGTAATAAAATTTGAGTAAAACACTGTATGACAGGGAATAAGCAATGCTGAAAACTTAATAGATTTCAGGCTTAAACCAGTTTGGACATGCCCATAGGACTCATGGTCATCTGTTGGATGTGAATGAAAATTTGCAACACAAGCAACGATTGTAATCATGCTGATTGGAATCACACGTGTAAGCATTCCACAAGGGCCAATTGGATGCTCACTTGTAGCAAACCAGTTTCGTCTGGAACTATGTGAACTATTAGACGTAGATAGTTGCAAATACCTCAAATGCATATCATTTGGCTCAGGCTTCAGAAACAACTAATGTCCAAGAGAGCCAGCAGACAGTGAAGTGCAAGCGACTAGCTAGAGCTGGTTCACCCCTCGATTCCTTCCAGGGAGATGAATTTTGTTCAAGGCTTCCTGAGCTTTTGAATTGCAAAAGAATGTGGAATCTGGTTGGATTTGAACCTGTTTTGGTTCAGCCACTTGACAGCTTGACCACTTGACAGCTGTGACCACAGCAACTTCAGGTTTTCTGAGGTATAAGGTGTTGGGGGATCCGGGGCTGTCAGTTTACCTGTCCCTTCTGTTCAGCTTGCAACTTGCTTTTGTACTCACGCTGGATTCTTGTCAACTTACCTTCGTTATGTAAGTGTGTGCATGGAAGAGTTGGAAAGTAGGGAAAAGAGTTTAGATTTGGAAGGTCGGGAAGGTATGAACTCATGTGGCTAGTTTTAATGGATGAAAGCATGGTGACAAACTTTGTCTACCTCTGGTTTCAGAGATTTCAGGTAGTATTGGCTGGCATCGAACTCAGGTACATCTAGCTATTGTTTAAAAGTTTTAGAAATATATTGGAGACAATGGAATGTTGTTCTCAGTTACAGACAACATCAAATTGCATGCAATTGTCACAAATATTTGTCACTGGATAATGACCCAACAGAACGTGCTAATTTGTGCAACTCTAAATGTCATTGAGTCATAGAGTCATACAGCATGGAAACAGACCTTTCAGTCCAACTTGTCCATGCTGACCAGATATCCTAAATTAATCTAGTTCTACTTGTCAGCATTTGGCCCATGTCCCTCTAAACCTTGCCCATTCATATAACCATCCATAATTGCACCAGCCTCTACCACTTCCTCTGGCAGCTCATTCCACCCTCTGTGTAAAAAAAGTTGCCCGTAAGGCCCTTGTTAAATCTTAAACCTACGCCTTCTAGTTTTGGACTCGCAAACCCTGGGGAAAAACCCTTGTCTATTCACCCTATCTATACCCCTCATGATTTTATAAACTTCTTTAAGGTCAGCTCTCATCCTCATTCATGCCATTCTAGTCTGTTTATTAGCTGTAGAAGATATAATGGTGTAATTGGCAACATCATCACAAGAGAAAATGTATGAGATTATGAGGATTGAAGCATTAATGTTGAAGTCTCACACATTCTGCTCAACATGATTTGGAACAAAAAAGAAATGTAGTTATCCATTCCCTGGGATTAAATATCATTAATAATTGATCAGCTGTGGTTGAAATTTACCTTCCAATCTTTCCACCTTAGCTCATTGATATTCCCCTAATTCCCTGCATTTCTGATGTAATAGGCATCTTTTTGTTTTAAAAATATTCTTCAATTATTGAATGCACTTTTCTCCCCAGTCTCAAAATAACCATCAAGAGTTCCACTCTAATTCAATGGTTCAGATCACCCACCAACTCGGCTGTATTACTTTTTAAATAAAAGTAAAACTGAGAGAATAAATGGAGCGTAAGGTGGAATGAAAACATTTCTGAATGATGGAAACATTCTTTAATTTCACCATCTTAATATTGTGTCCTAACACCCCAAAATGACACTCTAAAACATTTGAGGAAGATCTGGCCATTTTAAGGATAATAGGAATTCCCTGAGTGATTCACACTCATTGATTTTAAGTAAAATAAATAGTGCTTTAGAATGATGAAATGCTAGATACTTTAATGTTTCCATCATGTAGAAAGCAAAGTCGAGTCACTGACTATCTATCCTCAGAAACTGGGTTCAAATCATGACAAGACCCTGAGCTAAGGTGATTGGCTAAGGCTTGAAAGGCAACAGGAGTAGAAACAAACACAGAGAATGCTGGAGAAACTCAGTAAGTCTGACAGCATCAGTGGGGAGTGAAACAGAGTTAACATTTCGAGTCCAGTATGAATCTTTTTCAGTTCTGTTAGAAGGAAAGAGAGAGAGAGAGAGAGAGAAAGAGAGAAGGGGCAGTGGCATCTGGGAGTGATATGGAAAAGCACTGCTCTTAAAGGTACTACCTCGTAGAAGCTCCACAGTGTGGAAAGAGGCCAATCAACCCATCAACTCTGCACTGAGCCTCTGATAAGCATCTCACCCAGTCCCCTACACCATTCCATAACCCAGAATTTCTCATGGCTAATCCATCTATCCTGCACATCCCTGGACACTGTGGGCAATTTACCTGCATTTCTGATGTAATAGGCATCTTTTTGTTTTAAAAATATTCTTCAATTATTGAATGCACTTTTCTCCCCAGTCTCAAAATAACCATCAAGAGTTCCACTCTAATTCAATGGTTCAGATCACCCACCAACTCGGCTGTATTACTTTTTAAATAAAAGTAAAACTGAGAGAATAAATGGAGCGTAAGGTGGAATGAAAGGTGGCCAGTCCACCTAACCGACACATGACTGCACTTCACCTGACAAAGGAGCAGCGCTCTGAACGTATGTGATTTCAAATAAACCTGTTGGATTCTAACCTAGTGACTTCTGACTTAATTAAAACAATATTTCAAATAGACTGGGAAGGTCTACATCGGGCAGAACCACACTACAGCAATAACTTGCATTTATGTTGACCCACAGCGCCAGGAACCAGGGTTCAATTCCAGCCTTGAGTGACTCTATCTGTATAGCATTTGCACATTCTCCCCATGTCTGTATGGGTTTCCACCGGGTCCTCCAGTTTCCTCCTACAGTCCAAAGATGTGCTGCTTAGGTGGATTGCCCATACTAAATTGCCTACAGTGTTCAAGGATGTGCAAGTTAGATAGATTAGCCATGGGAAATGCAAGGTTACGGGAATGGAGAAGGGGGCTAGGTGAGATTCTTTCTGGTAGGGTCTGTGCAGAGTTGATAGCCTGAATGGCCTGATTCTACACTGTAAAGATTCTATGATGTAACACTTAACATATTCCAAACAATCAAGGTGCTTTACAGGAACAGTGACAAATAAAATTTCACACTGAGACATGTAAACTATTAGAACAGATGTTCAAAAACTATAGCTGAGGGGGTAGAGGATCTGAGATGTTGGGGAAGGGAATGTTAGAATGCAGAGCTTCAGTAGTTAACACCAAGTTGAGGGCATCATTCTACATTTTACAAATGCTTGAAGATGACACATTAACCTCAGTGACCTGATTGTATGGTGCTCCTGAAGTCCAATGGATGAATTGCTAATGTATTTCCTCCTCCAAATCTTTCAGCTCTTCAAATCTGCCAACCAGCATTAACCAAATCTTACTTTTGCTTGCTCTATTTTTCATCTTGACTTCATCTTTCAAATTTCCTGGCTTGACCAGCTCCTCTGATTTCAAGTAGAAGCCCTACAGCTTCTCCAAAGACTTCCGAAATTTCCTTGTTCGATTCCTATTTGGGTCTCCACCCATAACTCTTTCTTTGGTACATAGATTACATCATCGATGCTGCCTCCCTCTCTTGTCTGGACTTGGAAAAGTTTATCAATTTCACTTCCAATTTCTATCCCACTCTCACCTTTATCTGGCCCATGTGTGAATTCTCCCTTCCCTTTCTTGACATGTTTGTTTCCATTTTTGGGAATGGACTGGCCACCAACATCCATTACAATCCCACCAACTCCTGCAGTTACCTGGACTATACAACCTTACACTCTGCTTCTTGCAAAGACTTCATTCTATTCTCCCAGCTTCTCTGTTTCTGTTGCATCTGTTCCAATGATTCCAGCTTATACAAGGGGGGGCTCCGAAATGTCCACTATCTTCCACAATGTAGGATTCCTCACCACTGTGGTTGATAGGGCCCTCAGCCATGTCTGACCCATCTCGGTCTCATCCCTTCTCTTCCCTTCCACAACAGCCATAGGGTCTCCTGGATCATTGGCCGCCGTTCCCACCGTGTCAATGGGCTGTCACCATCAGACACACATTCTTTTCCCCGCCCTTGTCAGCCTTTCACAGGGACTTTCCATCTAGGACACCTTTGTCCGCTTATACTCCCAGCATCTCCCCATACTCCCGAGGCACCTATCCCTGCAATTACAGAAGGCATAAAACCTTTCCATTTACTTCCTCCCTCCTCACTATTCAAATCACCAGGCACACCCACTGGGTGAAGCAGCAAATTACCTGTACTTCACTCAATCTGGTCCAATGGATTCACTGCTCCCCAATGTGGTCTGCTGTACTTTGGGGGAGACGAAACGCAGACTGGATGACCGCTCATGTTCTATCGGAAAAAATGACCCTGAGCTTCCTGTTGCTTGCCACTTTAATGCACCACTGTGCTCCCCTGGCCAACATGTCTGCCTCAGGCTTGCTGCAGTGCTCCAGTGAAGCTCAGCGAAAGACGGAAGAATAATATCTCATTTTCCGCTTGGGAACTCTGCAACCATCTGGACTCAATATCGAGTTCAATTATTTTGGGGCCTGAGCACCTTCTCCCATGCCCTTCCCCCAATCCCCGCACACCAGGCCTTGTCACCACATGGCTTGCTACCACAATCAACCCTTTATGCTCCTAATAGTCCCAATTAGCAGCTATTGATTGTCCCAGGCTGACCATTACATCAGCCCAACTGTTGAATTCCATCTCCACCTATTATTTACTCCTCCCCCCGCCCCCACTCCATCATCAGCATAAATGCCAACCTTTTCATTTGGACAAGTACATGAATAGGAAATGTTTGGAGGGATATAGGTCCAAGGTCGGAATGTGGGACTAGTTTAGTTTGGGAACATAGTCGGTGTGGACTAATTGGACTGGATGGTCTGTTTCCATGATGTATCACTCTATTTATCACTCCATTTTCCTCACTGCGGTCAGTTTTGAGAAGAGTCACTGTACCTGAAATGTTAACTCTGCTTTCTCTCCACAGATGCTGCCAGAACTGCTGAGTTTTTCCAGCAATTTCTGTTTCTGTCTCTAAGAAACTTGGTTTCCCCTTCTCACTGTCACCTTCAGTAGCACTTAATCCCCGATGAAGCTCAAGTCTGGCCAAGTGTTAAAAACCACTCCCACATCTGGGCAAGCACTTGCACAGCCCTCACAACTTAGGATAGGATACGACAAAATACTACAACATTGACTACAATTCAGAAGTGTTAAATGAGTCGCAAAATGCTTTGGGATGATCTGAGGTAATTGGCTGGTGCTATGTAAATGCAAGATTTTCTTTAGACATTTGGAACCCTTAATGCCCATCTGGCCTCCATGCAGGACACTCAGAAGATTCAATAATTGTCCAAAACAGTAGTTCACCATCATCTTCTCAAGACCAGCTGAGATGGGCAATAAATATTGTCTAAGCCAACAATTCCTAGGTTGAGAGCTTATAATTATCAATGTCAAAAAGCTCATGTAGAGTCATGGAGTCATAGAGATGTAAAGCATAGAAACAAGCCCTTCAGTCCAACTCATCCATGCTGACCATTTATCCTAAGCTAACCTAGTCCCATTTGCCAGCACTTTGCACATATCCCTCTAAACGCTCCCTATTCATATACCCATCCAGATGCCTCTTAAATGTTGGAATTGTACCAGCCTCCACCACTTCCTTTGACAGCACATTCCATACACGCACCACTCTCTGCGTGAAAAAATTGCCCTCTTTTAAATCTTTCTTCTCTCACTCTAAATGTATGCCCTCTAGTTCTGGACTCCCCCACTCCAGGGGAAAAAAAACCTTGTCTATTTATACTATCCATGTCCCTCATGATTTTATAAACCTCAATAAGCTCACCCTTCAGTCGCCAGCGCCCCAGGGAAAACAGCCCCAGCCTATTCAGCCTCTCCCAATAACTCAAACCCTCCAACCCAGACAACATCCTTGTAAATCTTTTCTGAGCCCTTTATCTAGAATAGAGAAGACTGCGCAGTGACCTCATAAAGTCTTCAATACTATGAAAGGATAGGATTGAGTAGGAGCACTTTTCCAATTGATGATGGGCACATATTTAAGAAAGAGAATGAAAATTCCAGGAGGGAAATTTATCCAGAGAGTAGTTGGAAGATAGAACTCACTACCACAAGCTCTAAGGCAAATAGTCAAATAGGAAAGAAGCTAAATAAACACACAGAGAAAGAAGTGGAAGGATATGCATATGTATTTCGTAAATGTTAAGTCTATTCAATCATATTACATGCTTTATGAGGACAATTCGAAATTGTTTTGCAAATTCTAGACAAGATGTATGTATTTTTGCTAATTTTATGAGTGACTAATATTTGTGGAGGAAAAGAAAAGGTGAGATGACATAGGGTGGGAAATATCAGAAATATTAGCACAGAGGATGAATGGCCTGTTTCTGTGCTGTAAACTCTATGTAAGTCTTTGTAATTTGTAAGTATTACAGTTTGATGAAAACCTGTTGTTTCAGCTTTATTGATGTGCTTCAATTTCTATTTATCATAAATCAAATTTCTAGATTAGAACCTACAATGCACAATTATTATTCTTTCACCATCCAAAGACTAGGAGGACATGGGAAGGTTCATTTCATTTTCAAATGAACAAAAAATGGAAATAAAGGTATCACAGCCCAATGTGGCGCCTAACTCTCAATGTAGTTAATGGGACCACTTGAGGATTTATCTGATTGATCTCATTACTGAAATGGCCTGGAGGCAACAAGAGCTATCATGGTTTTCAGTCAAGTGAAAAATGTAACTCTTATCTCAAAACGTCATGCATATATTTTCTTTAAAAAGTTCTTCCTTTCTGTATTTCCTCCTTTGTTTAATAGTCTTGCCTGCAACAAAGTTATCTGATTGATCGTAACAGAATGTTTAGAAAGGAGCAGATGTTAATTTATATATGTTCTTACACCAAATCATGCAGATTTGGGAGCACAAAGCCCTTGCTGGTGTTTATTTTCCACTTAAGTCTCTCTGTAACTTCACCCATCTTTCCTTATTTTCTTCTATTCCCTCTTGACCATAGTTTTTGTGTCCTGTTTGGCTTCCATGCTATTTATCTTGAGGTCTTTCAGGATATTTTCTTCAGGTCCTTCACACTGAGTGCTGTAACAGTGGATTTTCTGTAGTCAGTCACCAGGTTGAAGGCTGTTGGGAAGAGTCTCTCAGTCGAAATTCTTTGCTAAATCTGACCAATTTAAATTGAGAATGCCAACAATTGAGCAGAATGCACAGATTGGGGGTCACTGGGAATGGTGCACCACCAGTTCCAAAATCCAAGTAACCTCAGTGGTACAATTGGAAGGGATTGATGGCTCAGTAGCCATCACCACTAGTGGCCAATGCTAAGATTTCAGCTACATGGAGAGGTCATCTCGATTGTATCAAAATGTCTGTCAGCAGGGATGATGTCAAACACCCTAACACCTTTCCCTGCCTCTTTAACAATCCTTCTGCTTCATAGCCCACCTCAAACTCGCCCAGAGGAGTTACCCTAGAGTCAACGAGTTTATTTAACATTTTCGCACGGCTTTGTGACTCAGCTGATCATGCAGTTTGGGCCAAAGGTAAATGATCTGGGTGGATATCAGGTACAGCCTCAGCAGCTCTGCGCAACACCATGTGTGGCTGCAGTTTATTGTTCTGACATTTCACATGAATCTAATTACCTCACGGAGCATTTATTACTTTTTTCCAGGAGCTGTTTTGTGTGACCTTTCTCTAATCTTTACAAAATCAACTGTGTAAAAAAAACAACTCTGTGGAGAGAAGATGGATTTTGCCCATACACAGGAGCTGTGTCAAGCAGGACATGTGACTGGTTGTGCCAAAAACTATCATGACTTTTATCGATACAGTGGCTTTGACAGGCTACCGCTCACTTTTGCAGAAGGATATGGTTAAAAAAAAATCAATAACAAACAATTATGCAACAAATATTCTCATATTCATATCCCCTCTGACTTAAAGTGAGCAGTTTTTTTATTTTGAGGATGGCGAAATAGCCAGGAGGGTAAAAGTGAGTATTTTGATAGGAAATGGGTCAAAGAGACAAAAGAACAATGGGTTGAGAAACATGAAACATATCCTCATAAAAAGTGTAATCAAAATCTGAAACTGCCTCCCCAAAATGTTGTTGAAACTAGATTTTCAGAGTTGGGTTTGCCAGATTTTCCTCAGTCAAGGGTAGCAGGGTGTGAAAGATTTTGGAATCAAGATGAATAGCTGGAACTAATATATAGATCAGCCATGATCTAATCAAACTACAGCTCAGATGCAGGGGGCCAAATGGGCTTATTCCCATTCCTTTCAAGGTGTTATGGTACTTTTCATTCATTCACGGGATGTGGGCATCACTGGTATATATTGCCAATCCATAAATACCCAGAGGGCAGTTAAGAATCAGCCATGTCGCTATGGGTTTGATGTCACGTTTGGCCAGACCAGGTAAGGATGGAAGATTTCCTTCCCTAAATGATATCAGTGAAGCAGACTTTTTCTTTACGACATGAGACAATGGTTTACCTGGTCAGCTTGAGAACTCTTAATTTGGATTTTAATTGGATTGAAACTCCACTACCAAAGCCAGATACATTAAGCATTACTCTGGATTAATAGTCTAGCCGTAATACCACTCGGCATCACATCCCCCTTAAAGGACAGGTTTAAAGGAGAGGGAGCTGAAAATGTGTTGTTGGAAAAGCGCAGCAGGTCAGGCAGCATCCAAGGAGCAGGAGAATCGACGTTTCGGGCATGAGCCCTTCTTCAGGAATGAGGAAAGTGTGTCCAGCAGGCTAAGATAAAAGGTAGGGAGGAGGGACTTGGGGGAGGGGCGTTGGAAATGCGATAGGTGGAAGGAGGTCAAGGTGAGGGTGATAGGCCGGAGTGGGGGTGGGGGTGGGGGCGGAGAGGTCAGGAAGAAGATTGCAGGTTAGGAAGGCGGTGCTGAGTTCGAGGGTTGGGACTGAGACAAAGTGGGGGGAGGGGAAATGAGGAAACTGGAGAAATCTGAGTTCATCCCTTGTAGTTGGAGGGTTCCTAGGCGGAAGATGAGGCGCTCCTCCTCCAGCCGTCGTGTTGCTATGGTCTGGCGATGGAGGAGTCCAAGGACCTGCATGTCCTTGGTGGAGTGGGAGGGGGAGTTGCGCCCACACCTCCCCCCTTACTTCCCTTCAAGGCCCCAAGGAATCCTTCCACATCCGCCACAAATTCACCTGCACCTCCACACACATCATTTACTGCATCCGCTGCACCCGATGTGGCCTCCTCTATATTGGGGAGACAGGCCGCCTACTTGCGGAACATTTCAGAGAACACCTCTGGGACACCCGGACCAACCAACCCAACCACCCCGTGGCTCAATACTTCAACTCCCCCTCCTACTCCACCAAGGACATGCAGGTCCTTGGACTCCTCCATCGCCAGACCATAGCAACACGACGGCTGGAGGAAGAGCACCTCATCTTCCGCCTAGGAACCCTCCAACCACAAGGGATGAACTCAGATTTCTCCAGTTTCCTCATTTCCCCTCCCCCCACCTTGTCTCAGTCCCAACCCTCGAACTCAGCACCGCCTTCCTAACCTGCAATCTTCTTCCTGACCTCTTCGCCCCCACTCCCACTCCGGCCTATCACCCTTACCTTGACCTCCTTCCACCTATCACATTTCCAACGCCCCTCCTCCCTACGTTTTATCTTAGCCTGCTGGACACACTTTCCTCATTCCTGAAGAAGGGCTCATGCCCGAAACGTTGATTCTCCTGCTCCTTGGATGCTGCCTGACCTGCTGCACTTTTCCAGCAACACATTTTCAGCTCTGATCTCCAGCATCTGCAGTCCTCACTTTCTCTTTAAAGGAGAGGGAGGCAAGTATTTGAGTGCATTAAGGAATTTGGGATAATATTTTTGCCAGTGGATAGATGGTAGCAGGAGTTGCAGAAAAGTAGGGAGATGAACAAGGACATCATGGATGGTTCCCTCAGTGGGCAAAATGTTTTGAATAGAAAAGCTGTGAAAGATAAGATCAAGTGAATCTATTCATTTGTGAGAACAGCACTGGAGGGTTTGAGTGTAAACTTAAATTATTGAGGTTAAGGTGTTGCCCAGCGTAGAGATTAAAGGAGGAGTTCATGGTGGACATATGTATAATTAGGAGAGCTGGAGGAAGGTGAACTACAAAGAGAAGAATGTACCAGAGGAGTTGGGGGAGCAAAAGTCTGCTGTTCTTCAGAACAATGTTTTATCAACAGAAAATGCAGATTGATAGCTAATTTATCTCAATTGTTGGTTGATAGGTCTTGAGGTTTGTGTAATTCTTGCTTTTTGGAGAAATACAATTGTACTGAGTGTACTGGGGCACTTGCAGAGATCAGTTGATATCTGCCTCTGATGTAAGCACCTTTGTGTGCAATTTGTGGCAGCCATTAAACACATAGCAACAAGAATGTGGCAATGTAAAAATATGTTGATCTTCAGATCTGTGAAAGAGCCAGTTATATAAAAAAAGCAAGGAGGAAGTTAAAAAAATGTCATTTGCAATTTTTAAATTTCTGCGTGATTTGAAATTGTGCTTTTTTCCACTCCCTGCTGCTGTGGAAACGATGTGTGATTTGAGACAGAATGACAAAGTTTTTGCATTCTCAAAGGCAAAACTAAAACCTGAGTGTAGAAAAGTTGTGACCTTTACTCAGTGGTGGGAGAAGTGTAGCAGCCTGGATTTCAGTAAAGACCAGGTAAGTCAGAGCAGTGAGATTTTGCAAGGACCAGCAGAAAGGCCAAGGCCAGAGGGAAGAAGTAATTCTTGTGGAGGATATCACATAAAGAAAAGAAGCATGCTCAGTTTGGGGAGAGCAGTGCTCCGTCTGCAACAAGCCACATCAGTTTGCACATAAGTGCCGAGCTGAAAAGAAGCAAAACAAGCTTATAATGATGGCTGCTGGAGAGATGCCAGGTGATGATTCTGATGACTCATTCCACATTATATAACAGGTTGGTGTCGTTGGGTTTAAAGGTGTTAAATGGCTTACAACTGTTAGCATGCTAACTGCAGTAAGAGAGCATTAAGTGAACATGAATAATCAGATAGACACTGGTGCTTTATACAACATCATCAACTTCACACACCTGTGTAAGATGGCTCGGGATAAAACCCAGAAGTAAAGTCCATTCAAATAAGATTGAGACTACATGTTGGAGTGATACTCAGGCCAAGAAGGCAAATTAGACTGAGAGCCCAACGCAATGGGAAGAATGAAAATCTGGAGTTCCAGAGAGTGGATGTTAAACAAAATCAACTCATCTCAGGTGAAACAATGACCATAAAATGCCAGGAGAGATTTGTAACACTTCATAGGTCACTAAGCTGTTGTCTGCCATTCTGATCCCAAAAGGCTGCAAAGGTGTATTTGCAGGTTTTGAATGTCTTCCTGGTGAATATCGAGTCTTAAAGACAAAATACAAGTAATGTTAAAAAAGGGATGAAGTAAGAAAGTGACAATTTAGCAGAATGGTTGCAGCAAAAGAACCTGGAAAACTGAGAGTGTGCTTCGTCCAAAGGGTCTCAATAAAGCTTTGAAGAGATCTCATAACCTCATGCCAGTCATAAAAGAAAGTAGCCACAATTTGCCAAGGCTAAGGTTTTGACCAAAACAAAAACAGAAATTGCTGAAAAATCTCAGCATGTCTGCCCGCATCTGTGGAGAGAGAGCAGAGTTAACATTTTGGGTCCAGTGAACCATTTTAAGAACTGGTTTGGACTGCCCTCAATAGAAAGGATGTTTCTTGGCAACTAAAGCAGGATGAAAGCTGCAGTTTTCTAATTACAGTACTAAGAATAACACAAAGTGGATTTGAAGGTGAGATGGTTAGCATACAAATGTTGTTGGCAAATATTGTTTTACCTAAAATGAGAGTAGGTCCATGTGCCATTTTTGTCACAATCATCACTGCAATTTTAAAAAATTGTTCTTAAATTCTGCTGTTAAGTCCAGTATTTATTAGCAATCCCTAATTGCCCTTGAATATATGGCTGTGAGCTACTACAGCTGAAAATGTGTTGCTGGAAAAGCGCAGCAGGTCAGGCAGCATCCATTTGCACTGTATGCAAATTTTTATTCTGCCAAACATTCCTAATCCTTGATTCCATTGTTTCCTCATATTGATTCTCACCAGTTTTCCCTGTTTTGAGTTAATATCATCTGACCCATCAGCAAAATGACAGTCAATTCCTGAAGAAGGGCTCATGCCCGAAACGTCGATTCTCCTGCTCCTTGGAGGCTGTCTGACCTGCTGCGCTTTTCCAGCAACACATTTTCAGCTCTGATCTCCAGCATCTGCAGTCCTCACTTTCTCCTGTGAGCTACCACAGACTATTCAGTATAGGCACACCCACAAGATGTTGACCCAATGACACAGGAGGAACAGTGATACATTTCCAAGTCAGGGTGGTGAGTGGCTTGGAGGGAAACTTGTAAGTTGTGGTGTTCCCATGTACCTGCTGCCCTTGTCCTTCTTGAAGATAAAGGTTGCGGGGTTGGTTGCTGCCTTTATGTAGGCACTTCTTAAAATTTGAGTTGATGGCAAATGTGTTAACACTGGCAGACATTTGCAATTGAAGCATGAGAAATCCCTTTAAAGAATCTGCATCAAAAATAAACAAATTGCTGAATCATCCTAATAGTAATTCCATTCCTGCAAATCCCTCACACACAGCAAACAGCACTAAAATCTCAGTGTCAACTTTGAAGTAGAAAAGATCTTTTTAAAAACCTGACCAAGGTAGGGCTCTCATTTCAACAAAAACTTCCTGATGATGAAATGTTGCACTGTATGCAAATTTTTATTCTGCCAAACATTCCTAATCCTTGATTCCATTGTTTCCTCATATTGATTCTCACCAGTTTTCCCTGTTTTGAGTTAATATCATCTGACCCATCAGCAAAATGACAGTCAATCAGCTGCCATGTGTTTCGAGCACCACTCTAATCTTGACTCTGATCTCCAGCTCTGCAGTCCTCACTTTCGCCTTTGAAAGAGTTACCCCATTTAATCCCACAGTCCAGCAATTTTTCTATAACCCTGCAAACAAGACCCCTTCAAATGTCTGTCCAACTGTCTTTTGAAAGTTCCTACAGAGTCTGCTTCCCCCATGCATTCCAAAGCTTGACAATCCTTTGAATAAAAAAAACTTCCCCTTTATTACTTCCAGCAATTGAAATTTATGATAGCTACTTGCCAGTAGAAATAGATTCTTACATCTTACTCAATATAATCTCTCCATAACTTCTCTCTCCTTTATAGCCTTCTCTTCCACCTACCACTATCCAGCCATCTTCTCTCCTCTGCCTTGTAGACTCCTTTTTCTTACACCCTTTGCAGCTTTCCAATATCCCTTCATACCCCTTGTAGTGCCCTCCTCTCCTCACACCTTACAGGGTCTTCTGTTCTTGACTCCAGCCCTTGCAGCCTCACCATCAGCTCACCCCCCCACCCAAACCCACTACAAGTGGTATTTCCCAGACCTGACCAGCAATAATGTTCAAAGCTCAGAACAGTGTTAGATATCCCTCAAAAACCTCATTTAACCTTGCATTCTTTAATGAGAGGAATCTCAGGTTTTTCAATTTCTCAATTCTAAAGTCCCTTATTTCTGATAATATCCTGATATTCCACCTTTTCTAAGGTGATGATACCCTTCCCAAAGCGCAGTGTCCAGAATTGGATACAATACCCTAGCTGATACCCAATTAGAGATTTGTAAACATTGAGTATGATTTCCCTTACTCAGTGCCTTTCATTTGCAAAGCTTATCGTAAACCTTTCCTTAAGCCCTTCATCAAACCATCCCGTCACCTTCAGAAATGTGTGAACATGAATCCCTGGGATCCTGTGCTATTGCCACCTGAGTCTCTATGACAAAGCAGTTTGTCCTTTACAAACACACAATGAACAATTGTGAAGTACTGTAAAAAAAATTATGGTTATATTAAATGCTGTAAAATATTAAACCCAGCGATTTCCACTTGCTATTATCAATCAAGCTCTCATTCTAGAGCTCAATTTTATTGACTTCGCAATTGGGATAGGTAACTTCTGGTAACATTTTTTTTAAACTGCCAGTTGAATTGAAGTCATTTACATGTCAATATAATAAAACTGAAGTGTTTAGAAGCAACTTCAAGGCTACAATGAAATTTAGAGGAGTTTGATCTTTGCTTCCAACAGTATATGACACCACCTGATCATTCACTTTGATGGTTCACTCGTAATTGTTTCCAATTATCCCTTCACATAATGGGTGGGGACAAAAGATAACAATTTGAAAAAGGTGAGCTGTGAAAAACATTTTGGCAAATAAGTGGCCATTGATCATTTGTATATAATCATATTTGGGATGTGAGTGTTGTTTTCAAAACAGGCATTTATGGTCCATCCACAAGTGCTCTGAGATAGGCCTTCACCTTACATTGCTACAGTCCATGTGTCAAAAGTACTGTCTAGCAGTAGTGTTTGTTGGACCTGTTCAGACGGCAGTTCGGAGTCAAACAAATCGGTGTGGAACTGGTGTCATGTATAAGCCAGACTGGAACAGGATGGCAGACTTACTTTCCTGAAATAATATTAGTGAACTCGATTATTTTTAAAGCAACAATCTGACAGCTTCACAGTCACTTTCACTGATGACAGCTTTTTAATTAATCTTCCAATCAGATATTTTCTACCCACTGTATTCAATATTAAGAAATTTCTTATTCTGACACCTCGAACTTTGACCTTACTGACTGAAAGTAAAATGACAATTCTACAATTTGCCTATTCAATTTATTTTTTGATCTCGCTCACAGTAACTTTGTTATTCAAGGTGTTGACTACTTAATGAAGTGCATATCCCCAAAAGCCAATCATCCTTTGTTCATATTGATATGATTATTATTGATGGTGTATCTGAATGTTGAATGAGGTAGCCCTGTTTAGTTGCAATCCATGGATGTCCAAGCTGCCCTCTGTGGTCTCTGGTGTCTGCTCCCTGAAAACCTAACATCTTAAATCTTTACTCGAGTTTAAATCCTTCAATAGCTTCACTTATCTGTGTTTTTGCCACTTACTTCAGTCCTACAACCTGCTGAGATCTCTGATAAAATCAATAGGGAATTGATTTGTCAGTCAGGATCACCCAATTCTAGCTGGTACAAAATATTGATTAATGTTCCCTCCTCTCTGCCTGTCAGTGTATATGATGTCTTACTGACCAAGTCTCTAATCATCCCTGGACATACTGCAGGGTAGATTTGACAACCATAGAAAACTCAACATATAAACTTATGTAGTTGACTCTTGATGTTTCTGACAGGTCATGAATGCAACTTTACAACACCAGTATATTCATGTTAGGTTAGTGGGGTGGCAGGGTGGCACGGTGGCTCAGTGGTTAGCAGTGCTGCCTCACAGTGCCAGGGACCCGGGTTCAATTCCTGCCTTGGGGAGACTGTCTGTGTGGAGTTTGCACATTCTCCCTATGTCTGCGTGGGTTTCCTCTGGGTGCTCTGGTTTCCTCCCACAACCCAAAGATGTGCAGGTCAGTTGAATTGGCTATGCTAAATTGCCCAGCGTGTAGGTTATTAGTCAGGGGCAAATGTATAGAAATGGGTCTGGGTGTGGTACTCTTTGGATGGTTGGTGTGAACTTGTTGGGCTGAACGGCCTGTTCCCACACTGCAGGGAATTTAATTAGGCTGTAAAAGCCAGAAATGGTAAAATGCTTACACCTTTCATTTAACGCCCCAAATCCCACTTAGCCGACAAAAAGTCAACATTGGGCAATGCCAGAAGATGTCAGCGCAAGTGGCAAAATGCAAAGGATTTAATAAGTGCCTGAAAAGTGGAGGGAGAAGTAGAGGGGTGTTGGGAAGGAGTACAGATATGGGCAGCTGAAGACACAGCTCTCAATGGCAGACTGATGAAATACAGCCTGTCCCCACATGAGGTTTCCAATTCATTACAATTCTAGATGGAATGCCCTCAAATGGTGAGGTTCCAAAGTGAAGACTGATGAAATTAACTCCCCTTCTTAATCCAACCCGACTTTTGCTTGGTTGCAACAATTTTAATTAAAAACGAATCCTTTCCGTCAAGTATACTTTTCCCCAATTGGAATGGTTTAGAAACAGCCAATTAATGAGACTTTCTTGTATTCGAGGAAAGGTGAGCTTGATAGCTGCTAAACACATGAAAAGATAATAATTTATGACATAGGCACACACAGATTAGAAATGTCGATTGAGTAAAAGGATATGAGTTAAAAAGATATATTAATCAGTCTCAGATGGTAGAATATTGTAATTTTTAAGTTAGATGATAGCAGTAATACTGACATTCACACTTAAGCAGTTGATTTAAAGATTTTTGACTCTACAGTTAGCTAATAGCTTTTGCTCTGTTTCCTTCCTGCTGGTGGCTTCATTGGTTGGTCTGATTTTCAGCCCTTGGAGAGAGGAGATTTACATTCCTTACCTGCAGCACAGGGGTGTCTAAAGGCTATCATCAAGCGATGCCCTTCACAGCACACTAATCCCAAACTAGCACTACGGCTTTGCCAGACAGTCACTGAATATACATCCACAATCATCTTTGGGCTGTATTTCCTCTTTTATAAATCATGTCATTAAAAGTTCAAAATATTCATAAGAAACCTGAGTTTTGCTGCATTGTTGTAACATAAGGAAATGGGAGAGACTAGATGGAGATTGTGGGTTCCTTGCTGCCTTCAATGTGGTGCAGAGATGGAGAGGAAGCAAAAGAGAAGTATCATGCAACACTGCAATATAAAGAGGTGTGGGCTCCTACCTAATGTTTCAGACTGAATTGTCTTGACTCATGATCCTTCCCTTGAGTACAGTCATCTTATAAATTTCCAGGACTTGGGAAATAATTATTAATAGGCCATGGCAATTACAAGCTTTAAAAATACTATGCTAACATGGTGAACATGATTCTAACAGTTACAGTATGTGGTTGAAATATTCTGCACAGTAGAACATTACAATCTCAGACTGTAACGTGAGCCTCCACACCAGAAATTGCAACAGCCTGCCCTCACTGATACCCACCAAATGACACTCCCCATACCTTTTCCAATAGGAACATCTATTGACTTTCCTATTGCTGAAAACAGTAACCCATCTCCCTCTCATGGCAGTAACATTTAAATAGATCTTCCCGACTGTTTCGAGCCAGAGAACAAATGGATGTCATCCAACGGAGACTTGCATCCTTTCCTTAGGAACATACAAATTAGGAACAGGAGTAGGCCATTCAGCCCACAAAGCCTGTTCTATCAATCAATATGCTAATGGCAGACCTTAACTCTACATTCCCGTCTATCCCCAATGACCATTGATCTCCTTGTTACTCAAGAATTTATCGACCTCTGCTTTCAAAGGAATCAATGGCCCAACCTCCACTGCTTTTTGGGGAAGAGAATTATAGGGTCTCACAACCGAATGAGACATAAAACTTCCTCCTCATCTTTGTCTTAAAAAAGACACTCCCTTACTTTTAAACTGGGTCCCTTGTTCTAGTTTTTCATGCAAAGGGATCCATTTAGCCTCCACCCTGTAAGTTCAAGTCCATTCAGGGTCTGATACATTACTCATAATCAATGCAGAAGGCAGGAACATTAAGGATGGGGGGTGGTGTTAGTGGGAGAGGGAGGTGACTGGATTTTGTAAATTTATGGTTTGTGACTCCTACCTTTCATGAATTTAACTATTACTGGATCCCCAAGGTTACCCTTGATTGGTTGAGGGCTCTTATCCAATTGCATTAACTGAACTCTGCCCATGATACCAAGGCTAGATGTGATACCTTGTAAATGGTATACCTGAGTCAGAGAGTCAGAGAATTGGCAGCATCCATGAGACAATAATCATCAGGGAGGGTGTGCTTTGGGGTGAGACATTGGCAGAGGAGAAGATCCTCAAGACCCTTTGAAAATTCCTAAATCTTACCTTTGAGGGTATATACTCTCCACTTTGGGGAAGGTAACACCTATAATATGTAAGGTGTTGCTCAGAACCTGGCCTTTCAATTATTCAACTGTATAAACAATAAAAACAGATTGAAGGAATTTGATGTTTACAATCACCAGTTAAATGATACAGGCCATGAGATCAAATGAAACATTTAATTTGTACAAAATGTACTCAGTAGCTTTAAAGATACATGGACACTCTAGTGTACAACATACAACATCATTCCCCATGTTCAGCACGTACCTCTGACCAGGCATTAAGTTCCTGGACTCAGTCTCCTAACTGTGGACAGCAGCCTGACTGACTATGACCATGCCTATGAGTGTACATTCCTGTTATATCAAATGGGGCCTGGAATATTCCCACTCTGCCCTCTGTGAATAGTGTGTCATCAGGCTGCAGGACTACAGGCTGTATCATTACAGGACTACGGACTGTATCATTATTGAACCTGTCCTGTTCTCACCTGAAGTCTAAACATGCACATTTTCAACTGGAGTGTCAGAGAGAGAACACAGGCAGATTTGTAGACTATTGGTCAAAGACACGTTATGTAAAATAAATACACAGCACAGATTGGATATCAAACCTGCATTTCTTTTGCCCTGCCAGTCACTGTCTTAATGAGCACTGGGGAAAGAAACCTCTGCCCCATTTTTTCTTTACAAATTCTCTTTACATTTTGTTAAACTTGATCTACCTTCACTGCTCAAAATTCACATGTTATATGTCACTGCACTAAACCCTGTCAAGCTATTCTGTGTAATCAGAGAAATGACAGAGAGTCAGGATTATAATCACTGCTTGCTGAAAGTGAACTCTAAAGAAAGTGTGATTATTGCAAATGCAGTGAAGTGATGGCGGAGGGGCATCACGGTGACATCGATAAGGTGGGCCCAGCAGCCGGAGATACGACTCGAATGTTGGTTGGTCCAACGCGGGCAGCGGCAGTGGAGTATTGGCCTAGCAGCAAAAGATAGTGTCTGAGGATCAGCGATTTCAAAGCTGGTTTAGTCCAGTGTAGAAAGCTGCGAAACAATGGAGGAGGAATGATAGTGCAGGCATCGTTGATGGTGATAAGCTGATTCAGCTTTTCTTTCCATTTGTCCCTTATTCTTAAATTATTCAAAATGTTGCCAAATCCTGGTGACTATTGAAAGCTTTTCATGTTTTGTTTTGTGTTCTTACTATGAAATACATGTGACAATCAAATCATTCATTTGTTCATTCAGGTATGCTGGATCCTTTGACAGGAGTAAGGTCTTTGTGTGTAGGTGTGTCACTCTGTGTGTGTGTGTGAGTGTTGAAAGAGATAGATAGATAATGTGTGTGAGAGAATGTGTGAGAGAGATAGGTTGTGTGTGTGTGTATGTGTGAGAGAGAGATAGGTAATGTGTGTGAGAGTGAGTGAGAGAGGTAGGTTGAGTGTGTGTGTGTATGTGTGTGTGTGTGAGAGAGAGATGGGCAATGTGTGTGTATTAGAATATCTGTGTGTATTGGCAAAGCCACAAAGTTGACAAGGCTGTTCAAAAACAAAATCCACAGCTTGACAAATAGAGGAATATATTCCAATGTATGGAATTTATGGTAAACTATTAACAATGAATGGTTAGACCTCTGTTGGAGTATTGGATGTCAAGGCTTTAGAGAAGATGTAGCTGGGATTCATCAGAATAATACCAATGATGAGAGTTTCAGTTATTTGTAGAGACTGGAGACCCTGGGATGGTTCTTAGAGCGAAGAATGTCAAGGGGGGTTTAAATGTTTTATATTGCATGAGAATTGGAGACCTCTGGCAAGGCCGACATTCATTGCTCATCCCTAATTGACCTTGAACTGAGTTAGACCACTTCATAGAGCAGTGAAGCAACAACCACATTGCTGGGGATTTGGAGTCACATGTAGGACGGGATAAACATCAGATTCCTATCCCATAAGTGTTGTTCACTGAGCCAAGAAACCCCAGGATGAAAATACTTTATATGGCTGTATCTCTCTCTTTCTCTCTTCCACACACACTAAAGGAGGAGAGAAAAGAAAGGACTGGCTGTTTTTCATCTGCTTCTAACCAATATCCAGTGATACATTGTCTGGAATAAGCTGTGAAGCCCACATTCCAAAGTTGAATAGTTTTAAAAAGGTACCAGATGTTGATGACCTTGAGCCAACAGTTTTGAAAGGGAAGATTTTTATTTTTGAAAAAAATACAACCATATAATTAATCATAATGCGATAGTGATCCTGAAATTGCAGGGGCAACAGCGATGAGTTTATTGCTGCATGCTATTATTAATAAATGGTCCAGCTATTATGGCAAGGAAGGGATGTTTAGTGAGCTGGACATAACCACAAGTTGTTGAACAGTTTGTCATTAGTCTTGTGGAAATTGAAGTTCATTCCTGCAAATTCTGAGCCTTTATAACAATCCATCGTGCACATTAACACCCCGGCTGTGGATTCTAACATCTGTATGAAGGGTTTGCAATGTTTCTATGCTTGTTAAAATATCATGTTCTTGTTAATGTGTTACTATACATTTTATTTGCAATTCACGTATGAGAAACATGAGTCCTTTGTTTTATAGGAGAAAGTGAGGTCTGCAGATGCTGGAGATCAGAGCTGAAAATGTGTTGCTGGAACAGCGCAGCAGGTCAGGCAGCATCCAGGGAACAGGATGATTGACGTTTCGGGCATAAGCCCTTCTTCAGGACTGAAGAAGGGCTTATGCCCGAAACGTCAATTCTCCTGTTCCCTGATGCTGCCTGACCTGCTGCGCTGTTCCAGCAACACATTTTCAGCCCTTTGTTTTATAAACAACTTGTAAAACTTATATTTTACTGAGCTTCAAGTCATACCTAAGTCACATGGAAAATTGGGCAATTTTATTCTTTTAATTGATGTTTCATAACCAAATCTGTAAATATGACCTTGTGATAGATATTGCTAAGGCAAATTTGAGTCAACAGGTGGGAAATTCATGTGCTTCCAATTTAGTTGGTAAACAACCAACAAGACATTAAATAAGAATAAAATGGAAGGTATCAATTAGATTCATGAAAATTTATTGTTTTTGTGGCTCATAGGATAATACAAGTTGCTTCACAAGAGCAATTGCAAACACTATCTGAGTTTGAACCCCTTAAGGAGACATTTGGTCAAAGACATAAGTATTAAGGAGTGTCTGAAAGAAGGATTGAGAAAGGTAGAGAAACAGAGATTTTCGGAGGGAATTGCAGAGCCTTGGACCAAGATGTGGAGAAATAAAAATCAGAGATAGTCAGGAGGTTAGAATTTTAGGCATGCAGTGATCTTGGAAGGTTTTGATACCGAAGGAGGTCTTCTTTTGACATTTCAGACCTTGCATGACTGGAATCAAAATGTTTGAACATTATCTGGTAGGTTTGCCTTGGGCTTGCCTATACCATTGGACTTTAACTCATGCTCCACCATCATACCACCTTGAGACCTTTCATAACACCATGATTGACATCCTCTAATTGGCTGAGATTATAAACAGAATGAGAAGTCAGGTGATCAATACGAAGACGTCATCAATTGGTAAATGTTATCGCTGATGCCCCTGCGAACATTCAACACAATTATTCATTGCTGTAAAATCCTCTGAATGCTTCCTATAAAATTGCATTTGCATTTAAACTATAGTTGCAATCTTCTCCAGAAAATAAGAAGCAGTTGTAAATTGTTTTATCATGGGGGATTTCCTTTAAGACACTCTTTAATACTTACGTCTCCTTACGGGTTCAAACTTTTTCAAGACTCTATGCCACGTGACTCTTTGAAGCATGGAAACAAAGAAACATAGGAGTAAGAGGAGACCATTCAAAATGATAGTGGCTGATTCTCAATGTCAACACCATTTTCCCAGCTCACTCAAAACTCCCGGAGGCATCTAATATTGAAACATTTATCAACCTCTTTAGAACCATGGAATCCCTACAGTGTATAAGGCCCATCAAGCATACTGACCCTCCGAAGAGTATCCCACCCACTCTAAAATCTGGCATTTCCTATGGTCAATCCACCTAACCTGCACATCTTTGGACAATGAAAGGAAACCAGAGCACCCGGAGCAAACCTGCACAGACACAAGGAGAACATGCAAACTCCACGGAGACAGTCACCCGATGGTGGAATTAAACCTGGGTCCCTGGTGCTGTGAGGCAGCAGCGCAACTGCTGAATATTCTCAGTAACCCGGGCTCCACAGCCACTCTACACTGTGAGGTGGATTCCACAGGTTGACCACCCTCTGACTGAAGAAATGTTCCCTTATCACAGTCCCAAATGATCTACCCCAGATCCTTAGATTTCAGTTGCCACCAGTGGATTTTCAGAAATGTGGGGAAGTACTGGTTTTGGATTGCTAGAACTTTGCTCATTGACTGTCTCAGAACATTCCACACTCAACATTTGGCAGAGAATTCAGTTTTGAGCGTGCAGCTGAATTCTAGGATTCTTCCACATCCTGGGTAGCAGCTGGTGCTGGAAATGGCATCAGTTGCAACTGCTTGAGCTCCAGCATTCAAAATGTGAGCAACAGTAGGCATCACTGTGACCCATCAGTGAGGTTGAGAGCTGTGTACAGAGCATGTTTACAGATGTGGTCACCTCACTGGTTAAGGGTACGTTGGGAGACAGGGAATGGGTGACCACCAGGAAAAGAGATCCATAAAAACTTAGATTAATTAGCACCAATGGTACCAGGAGTGTGCTGGTTGATCAAATACTCCGATCGATCAAGATGTCCACTAATCAATGTAAAACACATACTAAGTTATAGAAACTTTAATGCAGGGTGTATACACATCACTGTTATACTTAATCTTCAGCATAAGTCACTTGAATAATAATGCAACTTTGTCTTAAATAAAACGTCTTAGCAGAGAGCCTTCTCACTCGCAACCTCAATTGACTCCTTTGACATTATGATAATACAGTAAATTTCCGATATACGGTTCTGAATATTGTTCAGAGTATTGGTTCATATGGGGAGTTCAGCCATAGCTAGGTCTATGGCATCAGAAAAGGCTCCAGTCTACAGGGACTGGGGGGTGGGGTGTACAATGAAGACTAGAAGAACAATAGTGTTAGGTGGTTCATTAATTACAGGAATAGAGAGGCATTTCTGTGAATCCAGAACAATATTTTTATCTACACAGGGTAAGGATGTCACTGAATAACTAAGAGTACAGTGAGTGAAGAGAGCAAGCAGCCAACAGTTGTGGTCAATGTTGGAACCAATGTGAGGGAGTGATCCTGCAGTTAGAAATTAGGGAGCTAGGTAAAAAATAAGTAAACAGCAGTAAACTCTGCATTAGTCCTGAAGCCAGGCACAAATGAGTCTCGAAACAGAAGGACAAAGCAGGTCAATGTTTGGTGAAAAGATGGTGTAGGAGGAACATTGGGACCTGCCAGGGAAGACAGGTCATATATGAGGCAAATGATTTGCTCTTGAACAGAACTGAGATAAAGTTCATTGCAGAACATTTTGCTTTTGCTACTGGGGAGGATTTAAATTAAATTGGCAGAGTTTTGCGAATTAAGAGATAATATCGTTGAGGAATACCAAGGTGCAGAGAATATTGGGCAAGGTGGGCAGCTCCAGAATAGGGAATAGAATATTAATAAGTGGTATTCAGAAAGAATGTCAAAATTAGGGTTACTGTGCATGTATGTGAATACACAGAGTGTGTGTGGTAAATATGATTGGTGAGTTACTGACAGACTGGAATTATGCCGTGTGGAATTATGATGCTGAGGGTAGGATTAGGTGTTAACTATTCCTGAATACAGGGTGTTCCAGAGAGATAGGAAAGAAAGAAAATGGGGAGAGGAGTTAGCATTGATTCAGCAAAGCACTGTAGTGCTGGAGAAAGGGAATGTCTCAAAGGAGTCAAGGACAGAGTCAATTTGCGAGAGCTAAGGAACAGAGAAGCTGTAATTACTTTGCTTGCTGTGGTCTCTAGGTCTCCAACTAATCAGAAGGATGTAGGGTAACAAATTTGCAAGGAAATTACAGAAGATGGAAATGTTTTACAGCAATCATAATGGGGCACTTCAATGAACTGAATAGAAAGGGTAGAGAGGGGTAAAGTTCTGAGAGTGTGTTCAACAAAATTTTCTTCAGACCTATGAGCCCAAAACCAATAAGAAAAGAAAGTGCTGCTGCTCTTGGAAATAAAGTGAACCAAATAGATCGATGTCAGTAGAGAGCATTAAGGAAGCAACGATTATTGTATCATATAGTTTAGGAAAAGGCCATTGAACAATCTATAGTCAGAATAATAAACTTGGGGAAAGCCAACTTCATTGGGGTAAAAATGGATCTGGCCCAAATATACTGGAGCCATAGCCAACTGGAGTTCATTGGAGGGCGGCATGGTGGCTCAATGGTTATTGCTGTTGCCTTACAGTGCCAGGGACCTAGGGTCATTTCCACTCTTGGGCTACTGTCTGTAGGGGGTTTTCACATTCTCCCCGTGTCTGCATGGGTTTCTTCCAGGTGCTCTGGTTTCCTCCCACAGTGCAAAGATGTGCAGGTTAGGCGATTGACCACACTAAATTGCCTATAGTGTCCAGGGATGTTTAGATGAGATGGATTAGCTATGGTAAATGCAGGGTTAAAGGGAAAGGGCAGTGGAGTAAGTCTGGGTGGAATGCTTTTCAGAGCGTTGGTTTGAACTCGATGACTGAATGGTCTGTTTCCACGCTGTAGGAATTCCATTCTATTAGAAGGGTCACTGGATCTGAAGTGTTAATTCTGTGTTCTCTCCACAATTGTTGAGCTTTTCAGCAATTTCTGTTTTGCTGGAGAATTATAAATATTATACCCTTGTATATGTCTGTAAAGTCCTGCATCTACAGGCCAATCAGTTTGTCTTTGAGTGGAGAAACCTTTGAGACAAAATTAATAGCTACATAGACAAAGATACATTAAGGAAAGGCTGCATTAATTTTGTAAGAGAAAATCATTTTTAACTATAATTGGAGCTTTTCAAAGAGGAAATCAAGAATGTTGATGAGAGCAGTGCCATTAAATGTGGTGTATATGAACTTTCCAAAAGGCCACATAGTAAACTCATGAGCAAAGTTATAGCTCAAGAAATAAAAGGGACAGTAGCAACATGAATGCAGAATTACTTGAGTTACAAGAAACAAAGAATAGTAGTTAATGGATATTCATTGCGGTAGTGGAAGATTTGTGGTGGAGTTCCCCTGGGACCCTTGCTTTTCCTGACATATATTCATGGCCTGGTTCTTGGTGTCTTGGGCACAATGTGAACATTTGCAAAATGGTACAAAACATGGAAGTTTTGTAAACTGTGAGGAGGATAGTGTTAAACTCCAAAAGTTCATAGACAAGTTGGCAGAAGGGCATGAAGGAGGCAAGTTAATGTGAAGTGATGCATTTTAGTAGGAAGAAATAATATGAAATAATGGAAATAATTTTAAAAGGGGGTGCAGTGGCAGAAAGACTTGAGTTTGTAAATCCATGAGTCATTACATTTGATTAGACAGGTTTGGACCACAGTTAAGAAAGCAGACAGTATCTTAGATTTTATTAACAAGATGTAGACTACAAGAGCAAATAGATTGTGTTCAGCTCATATGAGACACTAATTTGACTTGAGTTGGAGTATTGCAGATGATGGAAATGTGTTGCTGGAAAAGCGCAGCAGGTCAGGCAGCATCTAGGGAACAGGAGAATCGACATTTCGGGCATTAGCCCTTCTTCAATGCATCCAATGCCTTGTTTTATGGACCAACCCAAACCCCTTCAAAAAATGTCAAGGAGATAGCCCAGGTCCTAACTTTCTCTTATTATAAAGGCAGGTGCCAGGCATTGCCTTCCAGGTGCAGTTTGATTGATCAAACAAATGCAAAACACAATTTATTCATACAGTATAGTTAAAATATGGACAAAATAAAACTAAACGAGAAGAATTGACTTAACTATAACTCAATTGAAATACTTAACAAAGTAATTAACTACTCATTATTTGTTCCAATATAGCAACATCCCCAAAGCACATGTTTGGCAAATACAAAGTTAGTAAAATAGATTTTCTCACATACAATTCCAGCAGCAGGAAGAGAATCCCAACCTTTATCTGTAACAGAGGGAGGAAAATGAGCTTCCATGTCCAGCCTCAAGACCCCAACAACTGTGACTGACTGTTACACTAAAGATCCTGGTTTTGTGGGAGCTTGACACCACATTCAGGCTGCTTCTATTGTTCCAACTTTAAAAAAATATCAAGGCCTCATAAGCTGTGTACTTTAGGGAGAATGTGCAAACTCCAAACAGACAGTCATCCGAGGCTGGAATTGAACCTGGGTATCTGGTGCCGTGAGGCAGCTGTGCATTGGATACAGATTGGCTACAGCATTGGCTATACATTGGGTGCAGATGACATTGACCACAAGGGTTCCAGGGATGAGGAAAAATCCAGTGATGAAGGTAGATTGAGAAGTTAGGAGTGTTCCCTTTGGTGAATGCAATGCTGAGAGGAGATCTGAGAGAGATATTCAAAACCATTCAGGGTCTGGACAGAGTAGATAAGAAGATGTCAATTACACTCATGGAAGGAATGAAACCAAAGGATGACTGATGCAAAGTAATTAGCAAAAGTGATAGCTTTTACATGCGGTGATTAGAGACTGGATGCGAGTGTGCTGGAGAAAAGATCAATCGATGTCTTCAGAATGGATTTAAAGTTTTATTTGAAAAGGAACACAGGACAAAGACTGGAGGATGGCGTTAAGTAAAGTGCTTATTAAAAGAACCACTGCAGACAGGATGGGCTGAACGGCCTCTTTCTGTGCTGGAGAGACAGTGGCCTTGTGGTAGCATCACTAGATCAAGCTGAGACCATGGATTCAGGTCTCACCGTGGCAGCTGGTGGAAATTAAATTCAATTAGTAAATGTGGAATATAAATTAAGTCTCAGTAAGGACCACTGTGAAACTATGATTGATTACTGTAAAAACCCATAACTATGGATTCACCAATACCCTTTAGGGAAGGGAAATCTGCCATCCTTTACCTTGTCCAGCCTATGTGTGGCTCCAGATCCATAGCAATGTGTGTTGAAAACAACAAATGCTGAAAGTCACAGCAGGTCAGACAGCAAGCTAATGTTCTGAGTCTAGATGACTGCTCAACAAGACTTGAAATGTTAGTTTGCTCTCTCTCCATGGATGGTGTGCTGTGATCTCCAGCCTTTGTTGTTATCAACACAGATTCCAGTATCTGCAGTAGTTTACTCCTCCACTTTCAATTGTCCTCTAAAATAGCCGAGCAAGCCATTCAGTTCAAGGGGCAATAAGGGATGAGAAAAAAATTGCCAGTGATGCCCCCATAACCTGAAGTAACCTAAAAAAAACTATGTTTCCAACAGCCAATACTCTAGCCGTAAGACAAGAATTTAAAAGGTTCCAAAATCCTAGATTGAAGTGATATTTATGATAATATTGTCTTCATCGTTATAATGAAGCCATAAATGTGCTCAAAAAAAATGTCACCAACACACAGCAGCTGAAGTAATTTCCACCTCTGTGTCCTTGTAAAGATTTGTTTAAAATCTTTATAGAGAATTTCAAAGGTCAACCATAAAAAAAACGGCTAAGTGACAGTCAAAAGGGTTTCCAACTGTGACGAGTAATTCATAAATGGATTTAATCTTCTATTTTGCAGCAGATTTATAGGAATTAGTTATGCAGCATTTGCTGCAGTACAATGGAAAAGCAATTGTACCTCTCCAGACAGGCTTTCTGGTGTCTGTTGCAAAGGGCAGTTTTTGTTCGGAGTGAATATTTTACCTATTCCCTCCAAGGAGTAAGGACCTTATTGATGTTGCAGAGCCACACCTCACACAGAAAGTTGGTTGTGGACCTGGTGAAGTAAACATTCCAGCACCTGGTTGGATACTATCCCAATACGCTGCACATTTGCTGGAGGATTTGAATATTCACAGCTACTGGGAATTGATTTCCAATGGGTGGCCAAACTGATTTGCATTTCTTCCCTTGAATGTTGAATGTCATACCTGATACTCATGTATCTAGGCTTACAGTCCCACTGCAGTACCGATTTGGTGCTGCACAGTCAGATGTGCTATCTTCTTGTTGTGCCCGTAACCTTAAGCCCCACCTGTTTTGTCAGCTGGATATATCATATGGCCGCCTACTTGCGGAACGTTTCAGAGATCACCTTTGGGACACCCGCACCAACCAACCCAACCACCCTGTGGCTGAACACTTTAACTCCCCCTCCCACTCCGCCAAGGACATGCAGGTCCTTGGCCTCCTCCATCGCCAGACCATGGCAACACGATGCCTGGAGGAAGAGCGCCTCATCTTCCGCCTAGGAACCCTCCAACCACAAGGGATGAATATAGATTTCGCCAGCTTCCTCATTTCCCTTCCCCCCACCTTCTCTCAGTCCCAACCCTCGGACTCAGCACCGCCTTCTTGACCTGCAATCTTCGTCCCGACCTCTCCGCCCCCAACCCCTCTCCGGCCTATCACCCTCACCTTAACCTCCTTCCACCTATCGCATTCCCAATGCCCCTCCCCCAAGTCCCTCCTCCCTACCTTTTATCTTAGCCTGCTTGGCACACCTCCCTCATTCCTGAAGAAGGGCTTATGCCCGAAATGTTGATTCTCCTGCTCCTTGGATGCTGCCTGACCTGCTGCGCTTTTCCAGCAACACATTTTTCAGCTTTGATCTCCAGCATCTGCAGTCCTCACTTTCTCCAGGAAGAAATGATGAGACAAGACATGGGACACAAACACACCAAAATGAGTAGAATGAATGAATACAAGCAATGACATATTTGAATAATAGCTTTTCAGAATGATCGGATCAATTCTGTACAGTTGTGGTGCTGACTTTACATATAAAAATTTAACTGATACAAGTCTTTGTTGTTAGAATAGTCTTCATTGGCCAATATCAATGGTCAGTTGCTTTAGACCCATCTGTCTGGTCATGGCAGGCCTGGTTCTTTCCCTAAGTAGAGAAGGAAAATGAACAAGAGGGGTTGCCCTGGGCCAAACTGCAGCACCAAGAGGAGATGATTGTGCAGCATTAATATAACTGCACAGAGGCCAGTATCCCATCACAAGTCACCCTTTATTTACATTTGCACAGTAACACTGACTGTGGCCAGCCAGCTCGGAGTCAGTCCCTAAACAGAGGAGATTCAGAATCCCCTGTTCATGTTGGTCAGCCAGGACTCCCTGATTAGCCCAGGTTAACAGCCCCAATCATGGATCTCATCGTCAATAAGATCCACTTGATTCCAATCAGTACAGGCATCATCAGCAAAAGCTAAGGGCAAGAAGCTTTTCCATTTCCCAGGCTTGGAAAGGGGCACAGAGAAGGCCAATAGTAGAAACAAGAACAAAAAATACGTCAAGTAGTCGATAATATGAGGAATAAACTGTTCTTTTGAGATCCATATGTTCCTATATTACAACACTAATAACCCTTCCAAAGCACTTTCTTGTGTGCAAAGTGTTTTGGTATAGCCTGAGGTTGCAAAAGATTCAAGTCATTTCCTCTTTTTAGGGTAAAATTGGATGTTTTACTGTTGACACAGGTATAGGTGATGAAGAGAGATTGTTTAGTGGAGAGTGATATTTGATATACGCCAGGATGATGCTGTTCTCTGTCAGAGCAGGGCAGTTCGCTAAGACAGGGTGCACTATCAGCTTGTTAGCTCATTCAGTCATGCTGCAAAAAAATGCTGCCAACCCTTATGTTAATACATGGACAAAACCATTTCGAGGTGAGGCAGTATAATTGTAGCCTGGCACTATAAAGGGTCCGAGTTCTTTTAGGACACATGCTTGAAGAGTTTTTGAGCAATGATTCCTGTCTGGACCATTGAAAGGAATTGTTTAGCCTGGCTGATCAAACTGCCGAGTCATTTCCTGTTTATCACTTTGAGTTATAAAGGTCAGACGGTACCCACCTCCTCAGTCATCATCAATCATTAAGCTGGAATTTGCATGTAAATGACACTGCAATAATTAGCTGGTTATTCTGGTTTAAAATTTTTTGTCCGAACTGAATGATGACGATGAGGAGCCAGTAATGCAGCTCTCTGACTCTGAGTCACAAGTTCTGGGTTCAAATCCCATTCCAGAGCACAGAAATCTAGGCTGACATTCTTGTGGTAATACTAACTGAATGCTACATTATTGGAGCAGGGGATTATTCCTTATTGTCCTGGTTAATATTTATTCCTCAATCAACATCACTAAAACAGGTCAATAAAGCTTGAGGCACTTATCACAGAGGCGCAATGAGGAAATGTTACTGTGTCAGGCTTTTTAGTCATAATAAGCGGTGAGACTGGAAACTGTGTAGAACACCTCAGGCTGTATACATGCAAAGGAAGGTTCATTGTAAATATCAAAAGCATTGAAATCATATTGAGGTACCTCAGAGTGGAACGTACCAAGCTGAGCAAACTTTTCGTAATTATTCCGTTTGAAATATTTGGCCTTGAACTGTATCCCGGGCATGGAATACATATTATAAACATTAAAAATATTGCAATTGTAATGAGAAACTCAAGGATGGAACGTACTGCTTGGAGACAAGATTTAAAAGGGACCTTAGGGGCAATGTTTTCACAGAGAAGGTGGTGTGTGCATGTAATGAGCTGCCAGAGGAAATGGTGGAGGTTGGTACAATTACAGCATTTAAAAGGCATCTGGATGGTATACGAATAGGAAGGGTTTACAGGGTAATGGGCCAAATGCTGACAAATGGAACTAGTTTGGGATGCCTGGTTGGCTTGGATGAGTTGGACTGAAGGGTCTGTTTCTCTGCTGTACACCTATATGACTCCAAGTTGAGTTTTATTGAACATTGAGGAGAAAGTGAGGTCTGCAGATGCTGGAGATCAGAGATGGAAATGTGTTGCTGGAAAAGCGCAGCAGGTCAGGCAGCATCTAGGGAACAGGAGAATCGACGTTTCGGGCATTAGCCCTTCTTCCTTATTGAACATTACTTAATTTATAATTTGAAATGCTTTAGACTCTTCATTTCCCAAAATATATATTTAATTCATAACATTTCTCCAATAAGCATTTCCAAAACAGGTGACCTAGCCATCACTGTTTACAGGATTATGTACAAATTAGCGGCAGCATTTCTCACATGACTATACTCCTGAAGTATTGCATTAGCTGCAGCATTCTTCAGGACATCCTGAGATTGTGAACGATGCTCCAGGTCAATAGTCCCCGACCTTTTCAGTATCAAGGTACACAACAACAAGACAAACAATACCACGGCACACCCACTGTTCTCACACCATATACTCAGTATCGGAAGAGTGCGCATCCGTGGTTCTGGAAGCTTGCATATGCACAGTCGATAGGGACGCATGGTGTCAGCAGATACTGCCTTCAATAATAAATGCCCCAAAGCTCTAGAGGTGATTGGAGGCACAGACATGGTCTCAGTGCTCAGGTAAAGCGGCACACTTTGCACATTGTTGTCACATTATAGACACCTATTGGAAACCATTGCTCTAGACATACAATTCTGTGTTTCCTCACCCTCCCAAGTTTCATGAGGAATTAAATCTTGCTGAATTATACAAGACTGCTCATCCCATTTGTATTTTTCAAATTGTCCAATTCACCTGCCCTTTCCCCACAGGCGTGAAACTGTCCTACCTTCAAGTACTTATCAGAAATGGTAAAAATCAAGTATATTGTTGGAAAAAGAACATTTTGACCTCATAAAGTATTTCGACTTGGAAATTACAGAAAGTGCAATTCCCGTTTTTTGTAAAATATGACCAGTCTTGCTTCCACCATCCTTTTGGGTAAAAAGGCGAATGGCATGCTTGCCTTTAGTAGCTGGACATTGAGTATAAAAAATGGCAAGTCATACTTCAGCTGTATAAAACTTTTAATTAGACCACATTTGGAGTATTGTGAGAGTTCTGGTTGCCACATTAGAGGAAGGACATTGAGGCTTTGGAGAGGGTACAAAAGAG
This sequence comes from Chiloscyllium plagiosum, assembly GCF_037043375.1. Taxonomy (NCBI): domain Eukaryota; kingdom Metazoa; phylum Chordata; class Chondrichthyes; order Orectolobiformes; family Hemiscylliidae; genus Chiloscyllium; species Chiloscyllium plagiosum. The sequence goes on from NW_028270175.1 coordinate 11,514,114, forward strand.
GTTTACCAGGATTTTGCTGATTTGGAGTGTATTAGTTATACAGAGAAACTTGGATTGTTTTCATTAGAGCATGAGGCTGACGGATGACCTAATAGAAGTAAATAAAATTTAGAGAGGCGTGGAATAGGGTGAATAGTCAGTGTCTTTTTCCCAGGGCCAAAATATTAAATATGCAAGGCAGGTTTATTTACACAGAGGTGCCTGGAACATGCTGCCAGACGAGGTGGTAAAAGGAGATATGATAGAAACCTTTAAGAAGCATTTAGACAGACACATGAACAGGCAGGGAACAGAAGGTTCCAGATCATGTGCAGGCAGATGGGATTAGTTTAGAATGGCATCATGTCTAGTGCAGACAGGGTGAGCTAAAGGGCCTGTAACTCTACCATTCTATGTAATATTCTAGATGCCCTTGCTGTGTAAAAAAAAGTTCAATCTCACTTCTAGTTCTTTTCCCATTACGTAAGTTTTAGTTTAACCTTTTTAAGAATGTGAGGTTACTCATAAAGTCATTCTTTACATCTTAGATCATTATTAATTCCCCTTTTTATTTGCAGATGGTGTTTCTTCTGGAGATTAATAGATGTTGGGCAATAATGGGCCTGTTGTTATTAGAAAGCCTTGTACTTGCATTACACCATAAATTTTTGAATTGCTTTCTCATTCCAGGCATACACATAATTTGAGTTAAAGTTAGTCATGTTGAACACAATGTTTATGCTTAATTGCACTTTCCTATGTGTGAGTTGGTGCTACTTTTTGGGATAAATTTACTGTAAGGAAGGAAGGAGTGGAAGACACTGATGTGAATTTACAATTTAAACTGCATGTCTACTACTCAAAAATAATCCTTCCAGTCAAAGAGTAATGATGTGAAACCACAACAAAAGTGCAAATTATATATGGATTTACGAAAAGCTGGTCATTTTACTTTAATTCCGATGAGCAGTGGGAATCATTTGGTTGAAGGGCAGGGGTGGGGAGGTGAGAATCTTTAATGTATTACTTTGCATCTTTATTGAGGTAGTTCATATGAGTACCTCGGTTTATAGAAAGCTTAATCTAAAAAAAAACTGTAGTTACAAGCAATATTTTTTATAATTGGATTGTTCCAACCATGTCAAGTTACAGAGAATTACTATGAAAAGTGAGAGCTGTCCGATTAAAGGTCAAGTAAAATTATGACACATAGACCACCTGCAATGGCAGGACATGTGCACATATACACAACCCTGCTGAACTACATTAATGCTTCATGAAGATCCGATTTATATAATGAATATTGCTAAGTTGTTTAATTCCATTCACTACTGCTTTGGCTCACATACTGTTAATCAGTTTTTTATCTCCCACTTTCCAGACCTGAAGTAAAATCCTCTCTTGTGTTTTGTTTGAATTACTCAACCTCTTCTTGCTTTTTCTATAATTTTGTATTGAAAGGGAAATAATGAATATACAAAGGAGGGTGGATAGAGGGGATCTTTACAGATGTATGCACCATGTATGGAGTTCACTGAAGGGAGTACAGCTATTCCCACTTTTTCTTCAATGTGGCATGCAAAATCCATAAAATTACCCTATCTGCATAATATTTAGCTGATTATTGTGTTAACTGTTTCCAGAAGGTAATAATGTTTAATGCCCTTTAGCATCAATTGACCTAATCAGAATTCTCATTCAGCACAATTTTACATATTGTGTCCATCTTAACATTTGTCAATTACAACAGCATTCCAAAAAAATGACTCACCCTGAGCTGATCATGTGATAGGTCAGGCTGTATTTATGTAGAGGTAGCCTGTTTACATTTATTAATACTCAAGAGAACACTATTCTTAGAATCATCTGCCAAAACAATTCCTCCAGAGCTATGGATAAATTTATTTTCAGTTCTTTATCATGGCGAACTGTTCAGTTGTTAAGTATATTCAAGAGAGAGTTTGATAGATTTTGCAGGGAGCTAAGTATTAGAGATATACTTGGAGAGGTGAAGTTAAGGCAGGAGATTAACTGAATAGCAAAAAAGGCATAAAGAGCCAAATGGTCCACTGCATTTCCTATTTTGTTGTATATATAGAGATAATCAATATCAATGAAAAAACTCCTGTGAACACTTTCTGTTATAAACTCTTCCTTTACAATGTATATGGCCCACATAAAATTGTTCTGCTACAATCGAATTTGTACATTGTAGGCTCCATAAAAAGTGCTGATTATAAATGCGGTTGTTGGCACCTGTAATGGCAGTGTAAATAAACAAGAATTTAAAGTATGTCTTTAATATGGCTGTGGAAGTACTGTTGCAATTTTCCACACCCTCAAACCCTGCTTCTTCTGAAATTGACCCCACCTTCGCAACAGCAGGGGAGACTGAATACTGTTTTGATACACATTTTGTTGATGCTTAAGAGGAGAGGGCTAATTGGTAGGCAAGTGGACTCTGATTAGTAGAGGCAATACTCAGGAGAATGCATCTATTAGATGATGACTGGCAAATACAGGCACCTACCAAGATTTATTTAAATCTGGCAGGTTGACTCTGGTTGCTTTGAGAGATAAATGAGAGAATGCTTGTTACCGGCATTGTTGAGTTGAAACAAGCATAATGTATGTATATGTTATTTCTGTCTGCAAGGAACACAACGTGTATTAATATGTGCAAATTGTAGCACTGTATTTATGAGCAATTTTAAAAAATAATTGGATTGTTCTAATCGCGTCAAGTTACAGAAAATTACTATGGAAAGTGAGAGCTGTCCGATTAAAGGTTAAGTAAAATTATGACACATAGGCCACCTGCAATGGTAGGACATGTACACATACTCACAACCCTGCTGAACTACACTAATACTTCATGAAGCTCCGATTTATATAATGAACGTTGCTAAGTTGTTTAATTCCATCTACTACTGCTTTGGCTCACACACTGTCAATCAGATTCTTATCTCCCACTTTCCAGACCTGAAGTCAAGCCTGACTGACAATCTTAAATTTCTCTGACCTATCATCATCACCAGCCCCCCACCTCCATCCACCTATTGCCTTCCTACCTACCTTCCCCCAGCCCCACCCTCTCTTATTTATCTCTCAGCCCCCTTCCCCCACCCATGCTGCCCCCCTTTCCTGATGAAGGGGTTATGCCCCAAAATGTTGATTCTCCCGCTCCTCAGATGCTGCCTGACCTGCTGTGCTTTTCCAGAACCACACTTTTTGAATCTTAAATTGGTGGTCAGCATAATTCTTAACATACTCAAGATTTAGCACTTTATAACACACATATGTAGCTGGAAATGTGCTGCTGGAAAAGCGCAGGTCAGGCAGCATCCAAGGAGCAGGAGAATCGACGTTTCGGGCATGAGCCCTTCTTCAGGAGTGCTTCAGGAGTTACACCTGTTGCTCAAACATTTTGAGATACTTTACCCATCCGGATAATTTGAGGTAAGACTCGGCACTTTTCAAGACCAAAATTAATGACCTTAAGTCCATTCATGAGTTTGGATGATATACAGTGAGGAATTATTCAGGTGGCCATTATCTCACTGTATGGCTGTGATGTATCCTATTTCAGCATTAAGAATGCATGGTCTACAAATGTTTCAGGCTTTGCAGATGAGGCCAAACTTGTAGCAGTTGAAACTGCTAATATCCTAATGCATATATTGAAACCAGTGATGATAGGCATGTAGACTGTAGTAGATAACCCCCCAAATCAATTTCTCAATTAGGATTTCAAAAAGGAAGTCCATTTGACAGCTCCATTTCAAATGTGAATTTGAGTGCAGGATGGAATCCATTGAAACCTGGAAGGAAACTCCTATATGCAGTTGTGGATTCAAATACAGCAAATGTACTGTGAACATATTGGATATATGCAGTAGAAAGGTTAGATATCATTTCATCAAACACACATCAAGAAACCTAAAAAAGGTATTATTGAAAGCTGGTTCTAGCAGGATCCCATAGCACAACTTCTTGCACAGTGGCTCAGTGGTTAGCACTGCTGCCTCACAGCACCAAGGACCCGGGTTCAATTGTCACCTCAGGCAACTGTCTGTGTGGAGTTTGCATGTTCTCCCCATGTCTGTGTGGATTTCTTCCGGTTTCCTCCCACAGTCCAAAGGTGTACAGGTTAGGTGAATTGGCTATGCTAAATTGCCTGTAGAACTAGGTGCATTAGTCAGGGGTAAATGCAGGGGAATGGGTCTGTGTGGGTTGCTCTTCGGAGGGTCGGTGTGGACTTGTTGGGCCAAAGGGCCTACTTTCACACTGTAGGTAATCTAATCTAAATCGGGAATAGATGGTGTCATTAAAACTGACCTCAACTACGAGTTGCTAAGTTCACTGAATACTAATTCATACAATGGTGGCAAGTCGAGATCACATAATATAATGCTACAGTGCATACATCTACGGCTTCCTTGAATGGCATATTGGTGGACAGGCTGTCAATGCCAAATGAGCACATATGCATATTGATGGCAATGTGTTGCCTGTCCTGTATGATCTTTGTAAAGATAAAGGAATTTTCATCATCTAATATGGAAACCTTGCTCAAAATGGTTTGTTCCAATTTGCCCAACCATGTGCCCAGTATACATTGTGCAGAATCAGTCATAAAGATGAATTTAGAACATAGAACATGGAACATTACAGCGCAGTACAGGCCCTTCGGCCTTCGATGTTGCACTGACCTGTGGAATTAATCTGAAGCCCATTTATCCTACACTATTCCATTTTCATCCATATGTCTATCCAATGACTATTTAAATGCCCTTAAGTGAGTCTACTACTGTTGCAGGCAGTGTATTCCACTCCCAATACTACTCGGAGTAAAGGAATTGCCTCTGACGTCTGTCCTATATCTATCACCCCTCAATTTAAAGCTATGTCCAGTTGTGCTAGCCATCGCCATCCGAGGAAAAAGGCTCTCACTGTCCACCCTATCTAACCCTCTGATTATCTTATACGTCTCTATTAAGTCATCTCTCAATCTTCTCTCTAAAGAAAACAGCCTTAAGTCCCTCAGCCTTTCCTCATAAGGCCTTCTCTCCATACCAGGCAACATCCTAATAAATCTCCCCTGAACCCTTTCCAAAGCTTCTACCATCCTTCCTATAATACAGTGACCAGAACTGTATGCAACACTCCAAGTGCGGCCACAGCAGAGTTTTGCACAGCTGTAACATGACCTTGTGGCTCCGAAACTCAATCCCTCTACCCATAAAAGCTAACACACCGTATTCCTTCTTAACAACCCTATCAACCTGGGTGGCAACTTTCAGGGATCTATATACATGGACACTGAGATCTCGCTGCTCATCTACACTACCAAGAATCTTACCATCTCTATTCCTGTTGCTCCTTCCAAAATGAATCACTTCACACTTTTCTTTTCTGCATTAAACTCCATTTGCCACCTCTCCGCCCACCTCTGCATCTTATCTATGTCCCTCTGTAACCTGCAACATCCTTCAGTACTGTCCACAACTCCACCGACCTTAGTGTCATCTGCAAATTTACTAACCCATCTTTCTACGTCCTCATCTAGGTCATTTATAAAAATGACAAACAACAGTGGCCCCAAAACAGATCCTTGCAGTACCCCACTAGTAACTGAACTCCAGGATGAACATTTCCCATCGACCACTGCCCTCTGTCTTCTTTCAGTCAGCCAAATTCTGATCCAAACCGCTAAATCACCCTCAATCCCATGCCTCTGTATTTTGTGCAAAAGCTTACCGTGGGGAGCCTTATCAAATGCCTTACTGAAATCCATATACACCACATCAACCACTTTACCCTCACCCACCTGTTTGATCACCATCTCAAAGAATTCAATAAGGTTTGTGAGGCATGACCTACCCTTCACAAAACTATGTTGACTATCTCTAATCAACTTATTCCTCTCTAGATGATTATAAATACTATCTCATATAACCTTTTCCAATACTTTACTCACAACCAAAGTAAGGCTCACTGTTGTATAATTATCAGGGTTGTTTCTACTCCCCTTCTTGAACAAGGGGACATTTGCTATCTTCCAGTTTTCTGGCACAGTTTCTGTAGACAATGACAACATAAAGATCTCCTCCCTAGCTTCCCAGAGAATCCAAGGATAAATCCCATCTGGCCCAGGGGACTTATAGATTTTCACACTTTCCAGAATTGCTAACACCTCCTCCTTGCGAACATCAATCTGGTCTAGTCTAGTAGACTGTATCTCAGTATTCTCCTTCACAACATGGTCAGTATAAAAGACAAAAAAAAAAATTCATTTAGCGCTTCCCCTATCTCCTCAGACTCCACACACAACTTCCCACTATTATCTCAAATTGGCCCTAATCATTCTCTAGTCATTCTTTTATTCCTGATATACCGATAGAATCAAGGAAAATCTGAAAGCTTTCTACCTGCCAACAACTTCTCAGGTTTCCTCCTGGTTCTTCTTAGCTCTCTCTTTAGGTCTTTTCTGGCTAACTTGTAATGCTCAAGCGCCCTAACTGCACCTTCACGTCTCATCCTAACATGAGCCTTCTTCTTCTCCTTGACAAGAGATTCAACTTCTTTAGTAAACCACAGCTCCCTCCCTGCCTGACAGATACATATTTATTAAGGACACAGAGTAGCTGTTCCTTGAATAAGCTCCATATTTCAACTGTGCCCAACCCAGGAGTTTCCTTCCTCATTTTATGCATCCTAAATCTTGCCTAATCGTATCATAATTGCCTTTCCCCCAACAATAACTCTTGCCTTGGGTTGTATACCTGTCCCTTTCCGTCAGGAAAGTAAACATAACCAAATTGTGGTCACTATCACCAAAGTGCTCAACTACCTCCAAATTTAACACCTGGCCAGCTTCATTACCAAGTACCAAGTCCAATGTGGCCTTGCCTCTTGTTGGCTTGTCCACATACTATGTCAGGAAACCATCCTGCACACATTGAGTACTATAGATAGACAAAAACTGACCCAAACTATAGTATTTTCAATCAATATTTGGAAAGCTAAAGCCCCCATAACTACCCTGTTATCCTCAATCCCATCTAGAATTATCTTTGCTATCCTTTCCTCTACATCTCTGGAACTATTCGGTAGCCTATAGAAAACTCAACAGGGTGACCTCGTCTTTCCTGTTCTAACCTCAGCCCATACTACCGCAGTAGATAAGTCTTCAAACGTCCTTTCTGCAGCCATAATACTGTCCTTGACTAACAGTGCCATACCACCCCCTCTTTTACTGAATAATGTAAATTGCAGAACCTGCAACAACCATTCCTGTCCCTGCTCTATCCATGTCTCTGAAATGGCCAAAACATCAAAGTCCCAGGTACCAACCCATGCCACAAGTTCACCCACCTTATTCTGGATGCTCCTGGCATGGAGGTTGACACACTTCAAATCACCTTCCTGCTTGCTGGTGAATTCTTGCGACCGTGAAACCATATTTCTGACCTCACTACTTTCAACCTGCTGGACACTGGAACTGCAATTTAGGTTCCCATCCCCCACTGAATTAGTTTAACCCACCCCCCACCGAAAAGCATTAGCAAATTTTGCCTCCCAGAATAGTGGTACCCCTCTGGCTCTGGGGTGAACAATCCTGTTTGTAGAGCTCCCACCTACCCCAGAATGGGCCCCAGTTATGCAGGTATCTGAAACCCTCCCTCCTGCACGATTCCTGTAGCCATGTGTTCAACTCCATATTCCTTGCCTCGCTAGCACATGGTGCAGGCAACAAGCCAGAGATAACAACGGTTTGTTCTCGCGCTAAGCTTCCACCCTAGCTCCTGGAGTTTCTGCCTTAATCCCCACCCCCTTTCCTACTCATGTCGTTAGTACCTATGTGGACCATGACACTCCGTCCCCCTCAAGGATCCCGAAAACACGATCCAAGACATCACGAACCTTGTCACCTGGGAGACAACACACAAACCGTGGGTCTCTCTCGTTACCACAGAACCTCCCATCTGTCCCCCTAACTATGGAGTCCCCAGTAACTAATGGTCTGCTCATCTCCCCTCTTCCCTTCTGAGCAACACGGACAGAGTCTGTGCCAGAGACCTGTACCACATGGCATACTCCTTGTAAGCTCCCCCCCCCGAAATTGTATTCAAAATGGTATACTTGTTGTTGAGGGATATGGGCATGGGGGATTTCTGCACTGCCTGCCAGTTCCCTTTCCGTCCCCCAACTGTAACCCATCTGCCTTTTTCTTGTACCCGAGGTGTGACTACCTCCCTGTAACTCCCCAATAACCCCTTCCACCTCTAAAATGATCTGAAGTTCATCCAGCTCCAGTTCCCTAATGCAGTTTTCAAGGAGCTGGAGTTGGGTTCACTTCCCGCAGATGAAGTCAGCGGGGACACTAGCGGTGACCACGACCTTCCACGTTCTGCAGGAGGTACATTCAACTGCCCTAACCACCATCCCTACTTTTCTAAATTCCCAAAGTGACTGTAGAAAAATAAAAGAATATAATTTAAAAAAAAAAGCTAGTTCCCTTACCATTCCAGCACAAGAACCTTTTTCTTTTGGTTACAGGAGGACGATGGGTGGGAGACACTACCTAAGTAGTGTTTTGGTTAACGCAACCACCCAAATGTATTACTTCTTTTATTCAGCAGTCCCATGTCCGCTTCTGCTCAGTGTGAGCTCTGCCTAAACTTAACTTACCTTGTGAATAAAGTGGTAAAATGCTTTGATACAAAAGGAGTCTTTCCTTCACCATTGCTCTAGTGTCTTGACAATGTCCCGGATAAATGAGGGAGAAAATATCAATACAAAGTTTACATTTAATGAAACCCTATAAATTCTAGCCTATTTTGAGTATAGGATTTTCTGTTGGAGGTTTCTGCCGAGTTTCTGCCCTCTATTTGTCATCTTCCAAACATTGATATACAGGCAGGTGAAACACAATGTCGCAATTTGGGCAGGATTATTGTGATGCTGATGAATTTGCAAAATCCCGACTGAATTCAACATTAAAATAAAAGTGCTGCAAGTGAAATCTACAAAACAGCTGTCCATCTCAAAGAAATCAATTCTTCTGATGAGGCATTCTATGAGGGGCAGAACCTTAAAATCACAGCTAGAGTGTTCCAGGGCTGCTATCAGAAAGCATTCCTTCATAAAAGGACAGCAACAAACACCAATTCTCTCCCTAAAGAGAGAGGTCAATTGACAATTTAAAACTATGAATGTTAATTCTCCTACCTAAAATAAATTGAAGGTAGAGATCAGCTAACAGTGAAGACCCCATAATCCCAGAAACTGCTTTCTCACTTGGCAAAAAGAAATGCTTCATGGTGGTTTAAATCAGAGGGTCACCGATCCGAAGGTGAGGAACAAGGTGGAGAAGGAGAACTTTCATGGTAATCTTAGCTGGTGTGGGAACTGAACCCACACTACTGGCATCACCATCACAAACCAGACATTCAATCAACTGAGCTAAGTGGCAGGCCCTCAGAATCACAGCACAGGCAAAAAAGGAGATAATTCAGCTAAGATCTAATTGAATAATAGAACAGACTTGAAGGGTTGAATGGCCTATTGCCATTCCTTTGCAGGAAAGATGCCTGACGAGCAATGATGCCAAGTAGGTTCTTCAATAGCCCAGTGGTTATGATTTCTATGAAAAGTTACTGTAGATTGAAAAAAAACCTGTAGTCAGGGTTTGAGGCTGTGACAGCTGATTTCCCCCCATTGGAACAGAATGGGAGAAAGAAAAATAACAAAATGACCATTCTTGTCCAAAACACAACTCTAGTGCACCACTCAGTGGTCACTACTAAGGGAGCAGCTGCACAGGCAAAATGGAAAGGCAGATGGAGTCGATACAGCGGTTGCACATGCAAAAATAAAGGATAATAGTTCTTTTATTTGAAATCATTACAAAACAGCTCAAAATCAGTACAAAACAATTATGGAGCAAACATCACAAACTATCTTGCTGTACAACAGCAGTAAAACTTGCAATAGCCAGCACGGAATCCGTTTGGTCAGTTCCCGCAACACATTTGATTCATTCAATTAATAACACAAGGTTCAGATTAATCATTGCATAGTATTTGGGAGATAAATCCTGATGTTTTCTTTCAAATTGCTGTCAACTTACTGCCAATATTGTCACTTCATTCTTAAAAATTGGACATTAAGATACTTTCTGTTGACCAACCACCATAATTAGGTTATGTTCTCTCCCACTCTCCTTATTTCCAACATATTCAATCTCAAGGGGAACAATAATTCTCAATAAATTGCATCAAAACTATTAATTCACTCCTTAGTTGCAGTGAGAGAAAAATGTGCTGGATTAATAAAATACCATCACTGCCATTTTCCAGAATGAAAACTTGTCAAGGACTCTCTCTCTGTTGCAGGCTCAACATTTCCCAGGGCACAGGTGCGGAGCCTGAAACACAGTAGTGCACACCTTAGCATCACTTGCAAATTAAATCCATATAGGTATTTAGGAGATTAGATTCCCTACAGTGTGGAAACAAATCCTTTGGCCCAACCAGTCCTCACCGACCCTCCGAAGAGTAACCCACCCAGACCCATTTCCCTCTGACTAATGCACCTAACACTACGGACAATTTCGAATGGCCAATTCACCTGAACTACACATCTTTGGATTGTGGGAGGAAACTCACGCAGACACGAGGAGAATGTGCAAACTCCACACAGACAGTCACCCGAGGCTGGAATCAAACCTGGGACCCTGGTGCTGTGAGGCAGCAGTGCTAACTGCTGAGCCAACGTGCTGCCCATATGAAAACCATTTGGATTTCCCTGTGTTTGCTGCAATGGAATATTAGACACCAGACAGGGGTGCAGTTGTCCATAGGGTCTGAGCCTAATATTATTGGTGAGGCTGTATGGAATTAGTATAACTATATAGTGTCATTATGTCATGGGCAATTAGTTGTTTCTTAAATGAACATCATTCAAAAACAAAAAACCTCCAGGCATTTTAGCTCATTGCTGTTTGCTGAAGCTTACTGTGCATTAATAGCACAACAGTGACTACACTACATTAAAGAAAGTTTAGAAGCTATGAAATGTAAATCACTTTCTTATTGCTTCCAATGAAGCAGCCAGGGGGAATTTGATTTAGATATGGTCAGACGATTTGTTTAGCAAGCCACTGACCTAAAGGCTGGAAGCCTTCTGGAGCTTGATATTCACTTACTTTGCGAACAGAGCAGTTGATTCTATCATAATAGCCCATTCAGTGCATGTCAAATTATGGACAAATACAACAAATACTGCAGAGATTCAAAGATTGAAATTTTGGTTATTCAAGTAAGGATTTCACAACCCATGGGTTATAGCTGAATGAATTAGGAAATATTTCCTTTGCTATTGTCCCCCTCACTGAATGTGTTTTGTTTAATCCTTTTAAAAGGATTTCACTTATTTGTGTATTTTGAGGAAGGATTTATATTCAGTGCCAGTTGCCTGGTTGACTATAGTTTTAGATGTTGACAGCATTTTTTTGTCCATAGCAAACTTTTCAATAACAATTTAGTTTCTGTTATGGTGAGATATAAATTAAAGCCTGGCAGATGGAGGGGAGGGAAGTATGGTGTCGACACAGTTAAAATAAAAAGTAACAAAGAAATGGCATCATAAGAAACATCTTTGTTGAAGACAAGTTACCACTGTTTGAACATTCCCACAGAAATGATACTTCTATTGGTCTTCATGCATGCTTGAAAAGGATAAGCCCAGCCTAGGCATGAAGGCTTACCATGTTTTAACCTGCCCAGCCTAGGCATGAAGGCTTACCATGTTTTAACCGTCTCTCGCTAGGGGCAAAATCCCAGCAGTGACAGAATGAGACCCATACATTGCCATTAATTCACCATTTATGGGCCTCAACTAGCCCACAGGTGCAAGTGCTACCCAATGCCTTTCCTGCCATATATAAACTATCTATGCGAGTGGGCAGACAGGCTACAGGCACGATACCATTGGCCTGATGCTCAACATTTCACCCTCCACTGCCATGCTATTCCAAGGAGCAAGTGTAAAATACAGCCCATGCACCTTTAATAAAATACAAAACACTAGATAGAATCTTGGTTAAGGACTGGAGGATTGCTATCTCTTACTCTGACATCACTGAGATATCAGCCTTGATTATGGAATCAAGGTGTTGGATTGTAGCTTCATTTAATATCAGTCTAGAAGCAGCACTGTAACTATGAGTCAGGCTGATATAATAGAGATGATACACCTTTCATAGTGGGGTAGATAAAGTTTGGGTTGAGTGTAAGTGAACTTCCTTACAATCTTTCCCATCTATGTTTTATACAGCTGCAAGTTGTATGGAAAAGGGAGATCAACACTTCCTCTCAATCAAATAAGAATACTTTTACTTCTGAACTGTTTGCTGGATGCTGCATTTTTGACCAATTCTTCTTAAACATTTCCAAAAGTAAAACAAATCAGTATTGACCTTCTGTCTATTCAGTAAATGTATTCATTAACATTATATCATGAAGCAAAGGATTGATTTTTACCTTTCTAATAGTTTCATGATATCATCACACTTCATACCTGAATGATTTACAAAATAACAACCAGTTATCATCTTTCTTCCAATATACCAACTCACACTTACAACAAAACAAATGCATCAAAGCTACAGTCCTTTCATAATAAATGAAAGTTAAGAACTGCCTTGTCTGGGATAAGTTAGTTAGTGCACGGATTCTATTCTGCATCAAGAAAAATTTATTCTGAGAAGTTACACTTTAAAAATTGTTGACAGTCAAATGAAAGTGAACAGATAGAGAAGATTAGACTTCTATTGGCTCTTGCCCCACGGAGACCAGCGACTACTACCCACAGAAAGGGATTCTCCATAATCAATGTCATCCCAAAGGTCCACATCCAGATCAACAAACTAACATCAATCTTTAAGTTGACTGAGGACCTCCTCAAACTAACAGTCCAAACTTAGTGGCCAAAATGCAGTCAACTGAGCTGGGCAAATGAAATAAAAAAGGTCACTTCTGGAGAACGAACACTTGGGGCCTTTGAATTTCTACATCTTCAGTTCAAAAAGTGAAAGAAACGTAGGCTGGTGGGGGGAGATTGCTTCTAGCTCTACCAAGTAATGATGGCAAAATTATGTTTACCTTATTTGCTACAACGCAGCTCAAAATACTGTAAGCAGCATTTGATTGCAATACAGAGAATCAATCCTACCCATATACATAAATTGTGGGAAGAGTCTTTAATCTGAAACCTAAAAATTAAAGGAAAAGAACTCAATTCTGTGAAAGGAGCTTTAAGTATGCTTTTAAACACAGGAGTCACCTTGTCATTGTTTAATGTCACATCATTCCATGGATTGTTATGTTATAGGGTGTCCATCTCCTTCAAAAGAAAAAAGTCCTGTGACCCAGGGTGATGCAATCTAAATAAACAGACTTCAGCTGTGCAGAAACCTCATCAGCATTGTAAAGCATCTGCTTAGATCCCTGTAACCAATTTTCGTGTTTGATGGAAGTTGATGTTGACAGCACGATATTGCATGTCACGTTTTCCAGTGAGCCCAGAGAATTTTAAATTGCAATATTACAGTATGCATGGTTGGGTAGGTTGGTAATGTGAAGCTATTAGTTACAAATTCAAAGTCTTGACTGCCTTGTCCTGCCAACAAAGGAGAAATGAAGGGTAAAAAACAGAAGGGCTGGAGGAAAGAAATAGTAATTGAACAAGTGGACAATGTGGACTAAGGAAGGCTTAAAGGAAGCCAGATTAGAAGCAAGACAATGTCAGTAGCCCCACTAAAGCTGGGTAACAATGAACAAGGTAGCAGAATGGAAGAAACATATTTACATTTATTCTACGCTCTTGAATTTTGAAAAAGAGTAAAATATCAAACTGCCAGACTAAAGTATTTCTGACTGATTATCTATTAAAGAAAATGCGAATGTTACCCAGTCAAAAGGGTGAATATCTGATCTGAGGTAATTAGAAGGACTGAGCTGAGAACTGAGGGAATATTAGCCTCAAAAATATTAGCTTCACCAGTTACCTTCAGGGACATAATTCAATATGAAACTAAATGATAATTGCTAGAATGTCTTGAGTTAAGAAACCTCAATGCTACATTCTGCATTTGGCACAATAAAAAGAAAGTGCAATGGACATTACAAGAAGAGGTGACCAGAACTCTTAAATCCACAGCCAGAAACATAACCTGTTACAAATCAAGCTTAACACCTATAGAAAGAACACTGGAACTGCCAGAGATGATGGTTTCTAGGGCAAAATTCTATCAGTACCTTTATGGATGGAGAGCATTCAGGATGCATAGACCATCTAAATTTAGTAGAATTTGTAGACAGAGGTGTTGCAAAGAAATCAGGAGAAGATTAGAAACTAAGTCAGTTGACCTTGATCTATCAGTCTATCTACAAACAGTTGGATAGTGTAGACCAATATTAGGAGATATATGCTTTCATGGTCACATATCAACTTTTGACTTGGCCGTGATTTCATCTCTGAAATAAAGTCAGAAGATTGAGAACAGCCCAATTATATTGAACAATATATTCCCAGACGGGGAGAGATCATGTTTTACTTCCAAATGCCCATGTGATGGGTATGCTGCAGGCTGTATGTGTGTGTGCGCGTTTATCAATAAACAACAATTCTACAAAGTGGCCCTTGCAACTTGGTAGAATGATAGTGTCCATCAGTGCAGGGAATGTATATAAATGTACAAATTAAAATAATACCATTTCTTGAACATACATGGTGGACAATGCAGGATCAAACATTGCTTATGGCAGCCGATGCAAATGAAGCTGTAGAAGCAGAGAGTCTTTCTCTTCTCGAATATCTTTGTTTTCGCACTGGAAATACAAGGAAAAGGAAAGTGAATGAACTAGATGCCAATCAGTAATTTTATTGGGTTAGGAGACTATTAACATAGCAATCACACGAATGTACTGTCAGCCAAAATACATCCAATCTAGTTATCTGAAAACCAAAACACTTAATCTACCCTGCTTCAAGTTCAATTCAATAAAATTTTAAAAAAAGACACAACTTACCTGGGCATTTGGTTACTGTATTGGCATGGTATGGCTCCAGACTAGTTATTAACTTCAATGTTTTACACCCCACTTTATTCCATGTTTCTGGCAATCCTAGACTCCGCCACCCAAGTCAAATTCTAGAAATATCTAAAGTCCAGCACCCTGGGCACTGTGGTATTGTACTGGCTGCTTTGCGCAATCAGGAAATATCATAAAAGTGAATGAAAATCAAGTAGCAGCAAAGGCTAGATTTACTCAAACCTCAAAACAAACATCTCACGTTCATGAATAAAACAACGTACATTCTACAGTACCTTTCATTGGAGTGTAATCAGACAAAAATGGAGAAAACTAACAAAGAATAGATGAGAGAAAGTTTGGATAAAGATTTTAAACAGAGTCTCAAAAGGAAGCAGTAGTAGAGGTCTAGTTTGGAAATTCCAGAACCTCAGACCTACATAACAGATTGCACGGTCATTAATGAAGTGAAGATTAGTGTTAGAGGTTTGTACAGTTTCTTGTGCTTGCTGATGGAGAGAAGAACGAACTGTAGCAGCATTTAAACATGATTGTAAGAATTCTGAAATCAAGCTGCTGTTAAGACTAGCTGCTGAAGATGGCTAGTTGACACAGGGGTGGTAATCAAAGTCCCTCTACAAGTGGAATCTTAGAGGAGCTCAAACTCAGGAGTGAAAGAAAGGTAGCTGAGGCAGAAAAAAAAAGTCACATCAAAAAGACAGTGCATGTGCCTTTGCCAGTGTACATTACTTTTAGGTGATGGTTACACTACTAAAGGAACAGTGATAATGCGTCTAATAGGGGCTACCATTTGGTCTTTCCTTTGAGCAGATAAATATAACACAGAAATACACAGTTTCCACATTATTGCTTATTTGGATCTTCCCCATATCTTGGGAAAAGTAAGGCAACATCAACTGCAGGACAAGGGGCAGGGGGCAAAAAGAAGGAGGGAGTTCAGAACACAAGCAGCCACATTGTGCTGTATTGTAGACCTACAACTGCTGGAATCAGTTCAGCAATAGCTACAAGTGTCAGATTCTTGCAGCTACATCTGAAAACTGCATTCCACATTACAACTGGGAGCAAATTCTTATGCTTAGGAGAACCAGGGTAATTAATATGCTGGACACAGAGCTCCCTTCCATTGCAATTTCTGCTCAGATCCATACTTCAAGCTCAAATAATTGACTTCTGGTCTATTAAACACTCGTTAAGAATTATAAATGAGTGTTAGACCTTCCAAACATACCCATAAATCTTGATAGGACAATAAAAATACCAATGTCATTAAGAGTTTTGGCTGGAGTACCTAGGCGTATGTGATCTCCTGGTCGCTATCAATTAAAATTCATTGTCCTTTCTTACGGACCTTCTGCCACGGCATAATAAGCTACACAATCCAAAAAGTGCTGACCTTGTTAATGATACCCACTTCTCAAAAGAACATTAAAAAACTGTATACTGAGTAGAAAGGCAAATGGAATGTTATCCTCTAATTTGGTGGCCTCATTTAAGAAAGATGTAAATGCGTTAGAAACAGATAAAAAGTGGTTCAGAAAAGGTTTGATCAAATAATACTTGGATAGGAGATTACCTCAAAATACCTAAATCTATTGCAGCTTAGAAAGAGGAGAGGTGAGTCCACTGAAACGTATACTGAGTGCATACTATAAGGTGTCTCCTTGTGGGAGAGACTGAAACAGGTTATCTCTAAGGGTCAGATAGGGATACCTGGCACCAAATGGAACGAAGGAACAGATGGCAGTTATAAAAGAGATAATTGGATGAGAATTAGGTGTGCATAAGAGGAACAAATAATCAGTGGGTCGATGTTCTGTACTGTGCAAGTTGAAATAAAACTGACTTGAAGAGCACATGCCTGAACATTGTCGAGCCAACTTTTTAAACCTGTAGTGTTTTTAAACAGTTAGAGCAAAAAATGACTAGCTGGGTTTACATCAAACGTTGAAAGCCAAGTATTATTCTAAACCAAAAATGATTTGGAGAAAACTTCTGAAAAATGGCTGAATGAAATAACCATGAGTACCTGTCACTTCTTTATGTAAGAGCAATCAAACCTTCTAACCATCCAAAAAACAGGATGATAAGAAAATCTTTCTCAGAATTGGAAATTGACAATATGAACATGAATGAAGATTTAAACAAATTATATTTTATTATTTAAATGAATCCAAAGTTTATTTGCTCACTTGCTAGGTGTGGTCAGATTTTGACAAATTCAGAAAGGCTGAAGCTAGTTCCATGAAAAAAAAAGAGTACTAATGGAGTTTAATAGACTTCTGCAGGATTGCAAAACAATTAAATGTAAATTCTACAATCTATGCTGGCATTTAGATACAATGGCAAGTAGGAACAAGAGTAGGCCATCAGTCCCTTGAAGTAATTAGACAATGCCAAAGTACTAGGTTTAGACAGCTTTGATAGGAATTAAAATTTGCAGACTGAATGCTGGAAACATGTCAAAATAACAACAAACTTTTTCAAAGCATCTCTTTCCAGTAATATTTGAGGTGCAACAAGGATATTGCCAGGGATGTAAAGTTTAAGCTATAAGGAGAGGCTGAATAGCTAGAACTATTTTCCCTGGAGTGTTGGAGGCTCAGGGGCAACCTTATAGAGGTTTATAAAATCATGAAGGGCATGGATAGGATGAATAGTCGTGGTCTTTTTCCCAGGGTAGGGGAGTCCAACACTAGAGGGCATAGGTTTAAGATGAGAGAGAAAAGATTTAAAATGGATCAGAGGTAACTTTTTAATGCAAAGGGTGGTGCACGTACAGAATGAGCTGCCAGAGACAGTGGTGGAGGCTACTACTACAACTACAACAAAAAAAAAAAGGTATCTGGATGGGCATTTGAATAGCAAAGGTTTAAAGAGACATGGGCCAACTGCTGACAAATAGAACAAAATTAATTTAGGATAGCTGGTCAGCATGGATGAGTTGAACCAAAGGGTCGGTTTCCATGCTTTACAACTCTGACAGATATTGGAGCAAGACATGAAAAGGGCTGGTGGGACTGTCTAGATACAGATCAAAGGCAACAGTATGAAATAATAACTTGAACAAAGAAATTAAGGCTGAAATGCTTTTCACAACTAAGACAAAGGGAAGAGAATTTGGGAATTACAATAAAAAAAATGAACCCCAGAAATGCCCAGCATATAATCAACCTATACTTCAGGTGTGATTCAAAATACCATTTCACATAACCTCCCCATGAAAGAACATACACTTTAATGTTCAAAACTAAACATAAAAACAGAAGATTCAGAAGAGGATGGCAAAGGGAGTACATTGTATTGGTTGTTAGAATTTTCAATCCAGTGATAAATGCATCAATGGCAGAATCTTTCAACTGTATTCGATAGCAGATACATAGCTATGTTCTGTAGAATAGTCTATATGAATCTATACTGACTAATAAGATCTAGAACAAAGTTAAAAAGAGTTTGAGAACAATGTTCCTTCTAATATGTGCAGTTGCGGTCTGCACCACTAATTGGTATGCTAATGTTATTCCCAGCATTGACTCCTGGTTATGGAAAATGCTTCCGTGCATAAACCTCAGCAGGTCCTCACATAAGAAGAAAAAAAATGCGTAATTTAAGAATTCAAACAGCTTCGGATTTGGGGATGCTAACACAAAAGGTTCTCTTTTTAAAAGTAGTAACTTCTTGTAAGCTAGGCTGAATTGTTCATTTTATTAGTAAGGGTTGAAAGTTGCTGTTGAAAGTTTGTTGTTATGAAGTAGGCTATCAATGAAAAAAGATGTAAGTTGAAATTAGACGTGGAAAATTAAAACCTTTTATATATGGAAAATCTGTGAACTTGTGATGTACAGGTTGCTGAGCTATAACACTTGTTTCATTAACACATTCGCTATAACACAATTGATGAATTTCGGACACTGTTTCTAAAGCAAAAGTTTTAACAAGTGTGTATTGGTTATAATGAGATTCTGGCCCCAGTAGTTTACATGGTGCTGTTATTACACAATTTTTTTTTAATAACACCTGATTGCATGAGAACGGAACTACTACGTTGTAGCAGAACTGACTGTACACAATCAGGATATTATTCCTTCAATGAAACATAACTTCCCCATGAAAGAAATTAAAGGTTTATTGACATTCAGGGGCAAAAATATAAAGACCAAATAGTTAATTGTATTAAAACTACATTGACAGAAGCATGGGCAATTTGCCTCAAAAGTTAAAAACTTTACTAAAGGGTTCAGGAATAGCTGAAGAAGGATTCAATAAGTTTATAGGAGAGACAATAATGTGACAAATGCCAAAAGACACTGCCACGGTTTATACAAATTTGTCCTTAGCAAGGGATTTCAGTGAGGTACTGGCTATGAATTTAAAAGGTCTGGGATAATTCATTTTACAATTTGTAAATTTGTCAACCAGATTTAGTTAACTGAAGATAATATATACAGCAAAGACAAGAAAATAATTGTGGATAAGGTCATAGTAAAATGGATAGGGATGGATTTGCTCCCTTTGCAAAGTTTTTCACTGGTAAAGGTGGGACATTTGTTAACTATAAAATTAGTGGTATTCAAATAAGAATAGAACAGATATGAATTTTGCAGCAGAAAGCCCTTTTAGTAATGGAGTTTGTGAAACAGCCATGAAGTAATATACAAAACAGTTCATAATTTACACTTTGATTGCCAATATTTTATTAGCTGCATTAGCCTATGCTGTCCATGCCACAGGTTCACGGTAAACAGTCAGAGGATAAAAGGTCCTGATCAGTAGAAATCCTAAAGTTTGGTCAATAATTGGTGATCAGCTCCGCAAGCATGGGAAAGGACTACAATAAACTAGTTGAACATCAGAATGCACCTCACGCAGGCAAAAAAAAGCTTTCATTAAAATCAAAATCACAGAAGCATTCAGTGATCCTTACGACATAATGTAAGCCTAATGGAAACAATTTTCAAAATGGAGAAATTTCTAGAAGTACTCCCAAAAACTACATATTGTACACACAGTAAAAAAAAAACTAAAAAAAGGGGCTCGGTTGTTATTTAGTAGCATCTGGCAGGACTGCTCCAGACAAAATGGAAATAGAGAACAAGCGATGGTTATGATTTAATTAAGGGATCACTGGATGATGATATTATCAAATACATTATATACATACAAACAGACACATAGATTTATGGGAAACAAGTAATCAGTGGGTAGGAGTCCCATGAAGAACAATTTGAAATAACACACTGACCAGAAAAGCATTTGCCCAGACTGTGTCTAGCCAGACTATTAATTGCTGGCAATTAATAACAGTTTCAAAATAAAGGGGTCACCCATTTAAGAGCAAGACGAGGAAGAAATCTCTCTTAATAGATCAGAGTCTTTGAAACAGTCCTCTCCAGAGAGCAGTAGAGGTTGGATCTTTGAATATTTTTAAGGCAGAGGTAGGTAGATTCTTGGCTAATAAGAAATTTCAATGGGTGTTGGGAGTAGGCAAGGTTGTGCATTTGAGGCCACAAGTAGATCAGCTGTGATCTCATTTAGTGGTGGAGTGGAAGAGAAGGGCTGAATGGATAACTTATGCTCCCAATTTGCACTTGGCCCAAATGGCTAAGCAGGTTTATTGACTAATGGAGAGATTGCACGGTTTGAGCTTGGTGAAAAATCACAGACTTAAGAGTCATAGAGATGTACAGCATGGAAACAGACTCTTTGGTCCAACTCGACCAGATATCCCAACCTAATCTAGGCCCATTTGCCAGCACTTGGCCCATATCCCTCTAAACTCTTCCTATTCATATACCAAACCAGATTCCTTTTAAAATGTTGTCATTGTACCAGCCTCCACCACTTCCTCTGGCAGCTCATTCCATACATGCACCACCTATCTACGTGAAAAAAATTGCCCCTTAGGTCCCTTTTAAATCTTTCCCCTCTCACTCTAAACCTATGCCCTCTGATTTTGGACTCCCTAACCCCAGGAAAAAACCTTTTCTATTTACCCTATCCACGCCCCTCATGATATTAAAAATCTCGATTCAGCCTCCAATACCACAGCCTATTTAGCTTCTCCCTGTAGCTCAAATACTCCAAACCTAGCAACATCCTTGTAAATCTTTTCAGAACATCCCTCTGATAGAAGGGAGGCCAGAATTGCACACAATATTCCAAAAGTGGCCTAACCAATGTTAGGACTGTACAGGACATGACCTCCCAACACCTACACTCAATGCTCTGTCCAGTAAAGAAAGGCATACGAAATACCTTTTTCACGGTCCTACCTACCTGCATCTCCACTTTCAAGGAACTCTGAACCTGTATTCCAAAGTCTCTTTGTTCAGCAATACCCCCAGGACCTTACCATGATGAGTATAAGTACTGTTCGGATTTGTTTTTCCAAACTGCAGCACCTCACATTTATCTAAAATGAACTCCATCTACCACTCCTCAGACCATTGGCCCATCTGACCAAGATCCCATTGTATGGAGGTAACCTTCTTCGTTGTCCACTACACCTTCAATTTTGGTATCATCTGCAAACTTACTAACTATACCGGCTATGCTAACATCCAAATCATTTATTTAGATGACGAAAATCAGTGGACCAAACACTGATCCTTGTGGTACACCACTGATCACAGGCCTCCAATCTGAAAAGCAACACTCCACCACCCTCTGTCTTCTACCTTCAAAACAGTCTGTATCCAAATGGCTAGTTCTACCTGTATGTCATCAGAGCTAACCAGTCTCCCAACAGGAACCATGTTGAACACCTTATTGAAGTCCATATAGATATGTCTACCACTCTGCCCTCATCAATCCTCTTCGTTACTTCTTCTTAAAAAAAAAATTCAAATCAAGTTAGTGAGACATGATTTCCCATGCACAAAGCCATGTTGATGATCCCTAATCAGTCCTTGCCTTTCGAAATGCATGTAAATCCTGTCCCTCAAGATACCCTCCAACAACTTGCCCACCACCAATGTCAGGGTTACTGGTCTATAATTCCCTTGCTTTTCCTTACCACCTTTCTTGAATAGCGGCACGTTAGCCAACCTTCAGTCTTCGGGCACATCACTTATGACTAAAGGCCCAGTAAAAGGCCCAGCAATTACTTCCCTAGCTTCCCACAGAGTTCTACTTCTACTCTAACTACACTGGCACAAAATAACAAGGAATCACCTGCACACAGATGGCTGACAAAAAAGAGCTTATACAGGTTGTTCTGCTATAATGCATGTTTCGTTAACATGAATTCGCTATAACACGATTGATGAATGGGGGACATTTTGGCAATAGAAACATTTTTAAAGCATCTATTGGTTAGAACGCAATTCCGCCCCTATTAGTTTAAATGGTGCTGCTGTGATTTTCTTATAATACGGGATTGCACGAGAATGGAACTACCACATTATAGCAGAATTGAAGGTGTTTTGTAAACTGGGTTTTGCTAGTCAATAATTTAAAATTTCTTATGTAAACTGTGGAATGGAGCAGCAGTAGAAGTGGATGCAACTAATGTTTATCAACAAATTAGCTTCTCTCAAGACTTTTCCATGCAAATAAGGTGTTATTTCTAGAGGTGTTATTAGAATTTGTGCTACGGTTAGCATGTGTAGCAAAACTGTAATCATGTTCTTGTTTAATCAAGACAAATAGCAACCAGAATAATTTTCTATAAATGACAAAGAAGGGGAGCGGTGAGGGTGACAAAAATTGGAAATTTTAGAATGATAGATTGAACTTTTCATGAGCACAGATTGTTCATTATGCATTGGAGAAGCCGAAATGGATTACAAAAGCAGTCAATATTATGAACATTAAATCTCACTATATATATAAAAAACACCCCCAATCTGTTTTGTTGGAGTCTATTACCTGATCTAACGGGGCTCCTCATAATTTCTGCCTGTAAAACAAAAGAGGCCTTGGTCACATAATAACACTGATTAGAATGGTTATTTAATTATTAGAATTAAAACTCATTACTACCAAATTAAAATAAGGACTGATTATAGCATGAATTACAGAGATAATTTTCTACAGCATCTGCACATAAATTGCTGTGAGCTGTCAAGTAGATCAAATAAAGGCAGCTGACTCCGATCCAATTCCAAATTCCATTATATCTATTTCAATTGACACAAAATCACAATCAAGTAGAAATGTAGAATTCTACTGCACTTTTTACAATGCTACTTTGCTTGTGTTTGCCAGATGATCATGATTTGTGATTTGAAAAATTGTGAGAAGCTGACACAATACAACTTTTAAAACAAGAAACAACTGCATAAATACTTAATGTGCAAAAGTACAGGACTATGGGCATACAGGAGAGTGCAACTAATTGGATGGCTCCAGCAAAACCGTTATCACATCCTGACTAGTGTCCTTCTTTATTGTCTATTTAATCTCATCATCTCAATCTGATTAACCATGTGAAATATATTCCAATTCAAAAATGCAAACCTATCTGAAAGGAGGTTTGTCTCCTGGTCCATAGCACATTACTGTTTACAGATAGATATTGAAACTAGTATTCTTAAGATTGGTGGATTGCTTCATAATTACAAAAGGTGTCCACAGCTCAGAAATAGGCCAATCAGCCCAAATGTTAGGCAATGTTTGGAACGCTGTGTGCAGTTCTGGTCTCCCTGCTATAGGAAGGATGCTGTGAAACTTGAAAGATTCAAAAACAATTTACTAGGATGTTGCCAGGGTTGGAGGGTTTGAGTTATAGGCTAGAGCGTTTTTTGTTCTGGAGCGGAGGCTGAGGGGTGACCTAATAGAGGTTTATAAAATCATGAGGGGCATGGATAAGGTAAATAGACGAAGTCTTTTCCCTCAGGTGCAAGAGTTCAGATTTAGAGGGCATAGGTTTAAAGGAGAGAGGGGAAAGATTTAAAAAGGGGCCTAAGGAGCGACTTTTTGATGCAGAGGGTGGTGTGTGTATGGAATAAACTGCCAGAGGAAGAGGAAGAGGCGGCTGGTATGATTACAACATTTAAAAGGCATCTGGATGGGTATATGAATAGGATTTTAGAGTGGTATGAGCCAAGTGCTGGCAAATGGGATTAGATTTATCTGGTTGGTATGGATGAATTACACCGAAGGGTCTGTTCCCATACTGTACAGCTCTATCAATGTTTGAGAATTCTGAGTCTATGCTTGATGGAGAAGCTAATTGAAACTTAGAGAATACTGAATGGTCTGGACAGAGTGGATGTTGAAAAATGTTTCCATTGGTAGGAGAGACTAAGACCAGAGGGCACAGCCTTAGAGTAAAGGGAAGACCTTTTAGAATGGAGATAAGGAGAAACTTCTTCAGCCAGAGTGTGAGAATCTATGGAATTCACTTCCACACCAGACTGTGGAGGCTAGGTCATTGAGTATATTTAAGATGGACATGGGTACGTTCTTGATTGTTCAGGGGATCAAGGGTTACAGGGAGAAAACAGGAGAATGGAGTTGAGAAACTTATCAGCCATGATTGAATGGTGGAGCAGACTCGATGGCTGAATGGCCTAATTTCTGCTCCTATGTCTTATAGCTCTATGACTCTACGAGTGAGTGAAAGGAGGAGTAAATGTTAGGCACCCCATATCAAAAGGTGGCAAGAGACAAGTGTCTAACTGAGAACTTGGAGCAGGACCATGTGAACATTAGAATTCATTGTCTAGAACCTGGGTTACTCAAAAAAATCAATGCCCACAGACCTTTAAAATGAATATAAAAGAACCAATAACAGGCAATTCAAAGACAACTCAAAATTACAAATGCTGGATGTGAACAAGTCCTAAAACTAAAATGTGAACCTCCCTATTTAAAACACAAAGGCTATTATTTCTAAGAGGTAATACTTTTATCTGAGGTGATACAACTGTTTCAGTTATCTTGAATGAGATGATTAACTAGTGTAAAAACAAAGTGCTGAAGGAAGTCAGCAAGTGTGGCCGCATCTGGCGAGAAACAGATATGGGTTCCAAGGAAAGGTCACTGGCTTCAAAATGTTAACTCTATTTCTTCCTCTACAGATGCTATCAGATCTGCTGAGTTCTCCCAGCGCTTTGATTTTATTTCAGATTTCCGGTATCCAACATACTGATTTTAGTTGAGCGGTTACCTAGTCATTGTTTAGTAATCAAAATTGTGTGGGAGATACTTTAAAAGGGACCTAAGGAGCAAAGTATTATCTTTACCAAAAATAACTAAGGAAAAGTAAAATAATGCTCTTAAAAACACAGGTGAGGCATTTTCTTTCAATGAATCAACTAGATCTGCATTTACATGGAGCCTGAAAATGTAAAACATCTCAGATGGTTTCAGATAGAAACATTGCAGTTTGACTTACCATTTCATTCGGCTGCAGTATAGAAGCTGGAAAAAAAACACAGTAAAGTGACTTTAGACAGCAATAACACACATTTCAGACAGGTTGACACTACATTATGTCCACTCACCAATTCTTGAAACAACTCCCTGGAGGCTAATTTTCAATGACAACATATAACTGTCCTAGCCAGAACCAATTAACAACACAGACAGGATGTGGAACTGGGATCCTTCTGGTTTGCAGCATTTTGCTGCTTACTGGATAAGGTGAGTGATGTTTTGGGGTGTACTGCTGGGGGGCACACACTTACTGCACATGCAGTTGCAATAGCTGTGAATTTGCTGCATTCTACCAGAAACTTTTCAACAACTATTGCAAGAGAAACCAGAACAAATGAATCACAGCAATTGCAATCTGTTATATCCTGCCCAAAAGGATGGCAGAAGAAGGTTCATTAGTAACTTTCAAAACCAAATTAGATAAAATACTTGAAGGGAAAGAGATCAAGCGAGACAGTTACAGAGAGAGAGAGAGAGAGAGAGAGAGAGAGAGAGAGAGAGAGAGAGAGAAAGAAAATGAGAGCATGATATTAACTGGATAGCTCTACAAAAAGACGCAGCAAAGACATGACGGCCAAGTGGCCTTCTACGCTGCATGATTCCTCAAGAGCAATTTACTCCACTGATTTTTCTCAGCATCTGAAAATTCACCCATTGTTAAGCTGTTGGATACAGAGTTCTAAATGCTAATTTAAAAAATGGTGACAGGGGAATTCATCTTTCCCTAGGGGTGCAAAGGGACACTGTTGGCATCACTTACAAACTGGTAAGTGGTGATACAAACTTCATTATTAATTCGCCACAAGTTAGCAAATTGGATGACTACAATTATTCAATTTTGTAGAATATTACCCCCTTCTGGAAGCAGTATCCTTTCTAAAACTGGAATAGGGAACATTTGAACAATTCTGGTGAGGACTGGGGAGACAGAAAACAGTGTTTGAGGGCAAGAAAGGTGGGGTGGGAATAATTGAGCAATATTGTTTGAGCAACAGCACCACATCAGTCTCTAGATCCATCACAAGTCAGATTATAAAATGGCACAGGCATCTTAATTTTAGCAATTTCAAGGGAAGGTTATTAAACCATACAACTTTAAGACAAGCAGACATCAACTTCTAATGTCTGTCACAAGTATGTAACAAACACTTGTCAGTTACAGTTGCCAAGGTGTTAAGAAAATAAGTTAAAATTGTTAATTTTCTGTTTTCAAGCCAACATGTTCCAACAGTTTAATTTTCACAATAACTTTAATTTCTATTTTGATGTCTTAAAGGTGTGTTATAAATTAGATATTTTCTACAATTTGCTCTAGACTTTAATGTTCAGCCAATAACTCTGTATGCTCATGAAGTTGGCCATCTGGTAATAATTTGCATTGTTTTACCTCCTTCCTCCACAATGAGGAGTTCACATTATGTAAAACAGCACCCGAGTGCACAAAACATGGTTTTCACAATTTCTCATCTTGGTGAAAATACAATTAAATTGTGAGAAAATGAAAGCTTGCCTTAACAAATTGGGGAATATTGTTGCTTTAGCTTTTGACAAATTGCTGACAGACAATTATTAGATTATCTGTTGCTTGATACACAATGCATGTTCAGAAATTCTATAAACAAGTTCTTCCTATAATTATCAAATTTGTCAACACTAAGCATGGCTTGGATTAACAAATCTTAATCTCGGTAATAGATTTGACCCAAAGGAGCATCATTAGCATGGAGTAAATTGGAGCAATGTGCTCATCTTGTGAAACAAGAAATCTCTTTTATATAAATAAGAATGGTTTGATCACTTATAAAGCTAATATTACTTCAGCACTTGGATTTAAATGCTCCAAAATTTGCTTGCCCATCAGTTTCAATCCATTAACAGTTCCCATGCCAGCTATTAAGCAGCAAATTTATGACATCATCAGGACAGAATCAGAAAGATACAGTCAGTAGTTAGTTGCATAGTGAGGAAAGGATACCTAGAAGAAATGAATAATAAAGACCATACTTTAAACAGTACGCATATCCATCTAGAACCAAATGCTCAACAGCCATAAAATGAAACAATACAATATTAGGTCTTTACCTTTGTTTTGCTGGTAAAACAAATGTGGGAGTTTGTTAGATCGCTTGAGGTAAAAAAATGCAGCCACAGAAAGGATGAAGAATGAACTGATAAATAGTGTTCCAAGGCATAATGAGGCAGCTATCCCTGGCCCTCCTTTACAAAAAAAAAGGAAAATCACTTGATGATATACGTTAAATGATGTTAGTTAAACAATGGTTAGAAGTTTCATGGCATCTCTGTGGTTTTCTATTTGTATTCTTACCAATTTTAAGGATGGTTGGGCCCACTGTGGTGCCATTTTCCACCTTCTCTTCACTGCCAGAGAATGCTACAATAGGAAAACTAAATGGGCGTGAAATTCATACAATACTAAGGATATCCAAATAATGAACTCAAAGACATATTTTACTTAGGAAGTTGCAGCATTTAATCTTTGTATTATTACCATAATAGTTGAATTACTTCTCCATCCATTTAAAAATGCAACCCAAAATTATAATCCAGCATTTAAAAGGGGGCCTTAGATAAGTAGAGGAAGGAGAAAGCAATTGAAGTATCTGATGATTGAGTTAGATGAAGTGGGGCATGAGGGTGTACAGTATAGACATCAGTATAAGCAAGTTGAGCTGAATGGTCTGCTTTTCTATCCTACAGAAGCTGTGAAATCTATTCAGATTAAAGAAGTACACATCTCTACACCATATTACAAGAATATGTTCAACCTAGTCTGATGGAACAGTTTGAACTCCAGTATTCTCCCTAGAAACTTTGGGATAACTAGATTAGTGAAAAAAAATCCACACTGAAGGCATGAAATTTCATTATTTTGATAGTTAACCAGTTTCCAGTAGGAAGTAATTTAATGAGGAAACTTTACTGATGTTCTCTGACAATAGGTTTGGGAACATTTAAAGTTCTTACTTACATTAAATGTTAATTGGGCCCAGGATCTTTTATTTGGGATAAAGGTAACTCAGCACTTTCAAATGACGAGGCTCATAATATATTGTATACAACAGCGACAATCTATTTGGTTGATGGTGTAAATTAATTCATAATGAATGTCAGTTTTTAATGCTTTTAAATCACTTACATTGAATCTGGCTGGCTACAAACAGCAGAGAAAAAAAATTTGGCAAGAGTAGTCATTGAAGTCAGAAACAAACTTCAGTTTTTTGTCTCCTGTTTGCAGGACTTTAGCCTGTTGCTCCTCATTGGATAATAACTGAAACCCACTTATCTTTTTTTCCCCAAAAGAACTACATGTTAGTTTGCTTGATTACCAGCATAACTTGTAAAACTTGCCCAAACAGTCCAAGTAGTGGAGATTGGAAAATCAATTTTGACTTCTAATCAGATATATAGTTCTTACCCACTGTAGAGACTACACTTTTAGTTTAAGTTTTCAATGCATCTGTCTTCAGGAGACATCAGGTTGTGTGTAAGGTTAGATGTGGGCTTTAAAGGATATCTCCCACTAGCATTAGCTAGTGTTCAAACAAAATTATTAATGACCTAACAGTCTAGTCACGTTTTATGATATATTGTATTGTCAGATGAAAAAAAGACAATGTTAGTTACTCACAGATGATGCATTCAGTCCTATTATTCAAGGAATCAATTAATGTTTCATTAATGCACCTGATGCAGGTGGTACTTCCATTCTTAAACCAGTGTCTGTAACAGCCTGAAAATGGAAAGTGGGTGAATAAGAGACAAATGCTACTCAAACCTCCTGTAATTATTTTCAGCTAACTTGGAGTTCTTAAAATCAAGCTCAACTGAATTAGTGGAGTAACAGATTGGATTGCTCTCTTCTCCATCTGCCTTGCACTCCCAATCTACATGACCATGGACCAAAGAGGTTGCCTCCAGATCCCTGCAAATTGTGACATTAAAGTATTTAATCCATAGCCCAGAAGTGTTGGCAAATTTTTGAGGGAAGCTAAATATTTACCTGACCCATAGACAGTGTGAAATGGTGGAAGAGGGTATTATTCTGGGAAGGATCTGCCTTTTTATATAATGTTAATTGGTTAGAAATCTATTTTTTCCACCAAAAGGGCAGGATTGGCCAGGCAATTCTCTTATACATTTATAAAATTTACAAGAGAAAATGAGGTCTGCAGATGCTGGAGATCAGAGATGGAAATGTGTTGCTGGAGAAGCGCAGCAGGTCAGGCAGCATCTAGGGAACAGGAGAATCGACGTTTCGGGCATTAGCCCTTCTTCAGGAATGAGGAAAGTTTGTCCAGCAGGCTAAGATAAAAGATAGGGAGGAGGGACTTGGGGGAGGGGCGTCGGAAATGTGATAGGTGGAAAAAGGTCAAGGTGAGGGTGATAGGACAGATTGGGGTGGGGGCGGAGAGGTCGGGAAGAAGATTGCAGGTTAGGGAGGCGGTGCTGAATTTGATGGATTTGACTGAGACAGGCTGGGGGGAGGGGAAATGAGGAAACTGGTGAAATCCGAGTTCATCCCTTGTGGTTGGAGGGTTCCTAGCCGGAAGATGAGGCGTTCTTCCTCCAACCGTCGTTTCGCTGTGGTCTGACGATGGAGGAGTCCAAAGACCTGCATATCCTTGGTGGAGTGGGAGGGGGAATTGAAATGTTGAGCTACAGGGTGGTTGGGTTGGTTGGTCCGGGTGTCCCAGAGGTGTTCTCTGAAACGCTCCGCAAGTAGGCAGCCTGTCTCCCCAATATAGAGGAGGCCACATCGGGTACAGAGGATGCAATAGATGATATGTGTGGAGGTACAGGTGAATCTGTGGCGGATATGGAAGTTTCCTTTGGGGCCTTGGAGGGAGGTGAGAGGGGAGGTGTGGGCGCAAGTCTTGCACCTCCTGCGGTTGCAGGGGAAGGTGCCGGGAGTGGAGGTTGGGTTGGTGGGGGGTGTGGATCTGACGAGGGAGCCACGGAGGGTGTGGTCTTTACGGAATGCTGATAGGGGAGGGGAGGGAAATATATCCTTGGTGGATATATATCCCCACCACCAAGGATATATTTCCCTCCCCTCCCCTATCACCCCACCACCAAGGATATATTCCCCTCCCCTTTCACCCCACCACCAAGGATATATTTCCCTCCCCTCCCCTATCAGCATTCCGTAAAGACCACACCCTCCGTGACTCCCTCGTCAGATCCACACCCCCCACCAACCCAACCTCCACTCCCGGCACCTTCCCCTGCAACCGCAGGAGGTGCAAGACTTGCGCCCACACCTCCCCTCTCACCTCCCTCCAAGGCCCCAAAGGAAACTTCCATATCCGCCACAGATTCACCTGTACCTCCACACATATCATCTATTGCATCCTCTGTACCCGATGTGGCCTCCTCTATATTGGGGAGACAGGCTGCCTACTTGCGGAGCGTTTCAGAGAACACCTCTGGGACACCCGGACCAACCAACCCAACCACCCTGTAGCTCAACATTTCAATTCCCCCTCCCACTCCACCAAGGATATGCAGGTCTTTGGACTCCTCCATCGTCAGACCACAGCGAAACGACGGTTGGAGGAAGAACGCCTCATCTTCCGGCTAGGAACCGTCCAACCACAAGGGATGAACTCGGATTTCACCAGTTTCCTCATTTCCCCTTCCCCCAGCCCGTCTCAGTCAAATCCATCAAATTCAGCACCGCCTCCCTAACCTGCAATCTTCTTCCCGACCTCTCCGCCCCCACCCCAATCTGTCCTATCACCCTCACCTTGACCTTTTTCCACCTATCACATTTCCGACACCCCTCCCCCAAGTCCCTCCTCCCTATCTTTTATCTTAGCCTGCTGGACAAACTTTCCTCATTCCTGAAGAAGGGCTAATGCCCGAAACGTCGATTCTCCTGTTCCCTAGATGCTGCCTGACCTGCTGCGCTTCTCCAGCAACACATTTCCATCTATAAAATTTACAAGCCTAACACAAATCAGTTTAGGCAGACAACTTGCTGCTTAACAAGTGATTAATCCAAAAGGCTACCTCAACATAAAATACTTGAAAAGCCATTATTTGAACTAAGCAATACAAGTTCTAAAATGAAAATTCAATTTTATTATCTCTATTTTATTAGCAACTGACAGTAAAAGTACACCAGTTAAACATAAAAAACTCGAGTGAGAACACAAGTGGTAAGAAATGGAAAACACTCAAGTAATATAGTGATTCACGAGAGTGATGCTCTTCTGGGTTAATGTCTTATCTAGGAACATTATAGACAAAGTGCTCAAAGTTGAGTGCTCCATTCTCCAGTACAGACATTTTGCTAAACAAAACACATGGAATGAAAAGTTGACGTATGTTTATTTGGTTGGCCAATATTACCAATGGCGTTATGTTAAAAATGTACCTGAATAACATGAGCTGCTTTGTGGACAAAGGCCAGAATCATCGGAGAGATCTGCACAACATTCAGACAGAGCATTTAATGGAATCTAGAAGAAAACCAAAGCATCAGAAATTAGAGTAAAGACAAAGATCTGTATTTCTAAAGAGCTTTCCATATGCTTAGGTCATTCTAAAGTATTTCAGAACCAATTATGTACTTCTAAATCACTGCAATAATGTAGCAGTCAATTTGCACATAAGGTCCACAAAGTGTAATGGAATAAGTGACTGACCTTTTTTTTTCCCTGATGTGTTTCAAGGGTAAATATTGGCCAGGCTAAAGTACATGACCCTGAACATTCCTACTGGATTTGATCTTCAAGCTTCAAAACTTTGGAAAAGCAAATCAGAGCAGGACTTGTACACTTAATGGCAAGATCCTACAGAGTGTTGCTGAACAAAGAGTGCAGGTTCAGGACTCCTTGAAAGTAGAGTTGCAAGTAGATAGGATAGTGAAGGCAACATTTGGAATGCTGTCCTTTATTGGTCAGAGTGTTGAGTATAGAAGTTAGGAGTTTGTGCGAAGATTTGTAGCTCGGGTGCTCGTTGTTGTGGTTCTGTTCACCGAGCTGGAAGTTTTTGTTGCAAACGTTTCGTCCCCTGGCCAGGCGACATCATCAGTGCTTGGGAGCCTCCTGCGAAGCGCTTCTTTGATGTTTCCTCCGGTGTTTATAGTGGTCTGTCCCTGCCGCTTCCGGTTGTCAGTTTCAGCTGTCCACTGTAGTGGTTGGTATATTGGGTCCAGGTCGATGTGTTTGTTGATGGAGTTTGTGGATGAATGCCATGCCTCTAGGAATTCCCTGGCTGTTCTCTGTCTGGCTTGCCCTATGATAGTAGTGTTGTCCCAGTCAAATTCATGTTGCTTGTTGTCTGCGTGTGCACGCACGCAGACAACAAGCAACATGAATTCGACTGGGACAACACTACTATCATAGGGCAAGCCAGACAGAGAACAGCCAGGGAATTCCTAGAGGCATGGCATTCATCCACAAACTCCATCAACAAACACATCGACCTGGACCCAATATACCAACCACTACAGCGGACAGCTGAAACTGACAACCGGAAGCGGCAGGGACAGACCACTATAAACACCGGAGGAAACATCAAAGAAGCGCTTCGCAGGAGGCTCCCAAGCACTGATGATGTCGCCTAGCCAGGGGACGAAACGTTTGCAACAAAAACTTCCAGCTCGGCGAACAGAACCACAACATAGAAGTTAGGAGGTCATATACAGGACTTTGGTTAAGCCACTTTTGGAATATTGCATGCGATTCTAGTCTCCTTCCTATAAGAAGGATGTTGTGGAACTTGAAAGGGTTCAGAAAGGATTTACAAGGATGTTGCCCCGTTTTGAGGATTTGAGCTATAGGGAAGAGGCTGAATAGATGGAGGCTGTTTTCCCTGAAGCTTTGGAAACTGAGGGGTGACCTTATAGAGGTTTATAAAATCATGAGGGGCATGGAGAGGGTAAAGAGACAAGGTCTTTTCCCTGGGGTGGGAGAGTCCAGAACTAGATGGCATAGGTTCAGGGTGAGAGGGGAAAGATATAAAAGGGACTTAAAGGGCAACTTTTTCACGCAGAGGGTGGTACGTGTATGGAATGAGCTGCCAGAGGATGTGGTGGAGGCTGGTACAATTACAGAATTTACAAGGCATCTGGATGGGTATATGAATAGGAAAAGTTTAGAGTGATATGGGCCAAGTGCTGGCAAATGGGACTAGATTAGATTAGAATATCTAGTTGGCATGGATGGGTTGGACCGAAAGGTCTGTTTCTGTGCTGTATATTTCTGACTCTATGACTTTGTATAAGGTGACCTTTCCCAAAACCATAAATATTTAAAGAGAAACGCACTTAAATCAGCATTGGTTAGATCTAAGGTTCTCAGCGAGACTGTACATATGCCTCCATTTTACTATGAAGTCAGAAAGAGAATGCATCTCTGTACAATAACAAATTACTACTAAGAATAGGAATGTAGCTTTTTCTAAAAAAAAGGGTATTTATTCAACTGATTTCAAGTATGCTCTCTTGTGGAAAGCATTGACTTGTTGAAATAGGATTGAATTTTAACTGTTGTAACAAATACTCAACTTGGCAAAATGGCGATTTCAGGAGTTCACTCAGAAATAAGAATCTCAAAAGATAGGAGGCTTTTATCTACTGATTAAAAATACCTGCACACATGCCATAATTAATGGTACATTAATATACATCCAACTAGTGAAGTCAAGAAAGGCATGGATAAGCCTAGATGAAGTTTGCTTCTGTCAACCTAGGCACGCATATTGCATTATACATGAGCCTTAAAAGTATTTGAACCAAAAACACCGATCATAATATTGTGCACATCAGAGGTTGCAGCAAGTCAACCATTAGGATGTTGGCCTGACAATTTTGTCACTAGACCAAAACCTAACAAAGTCTTAATTCATATATTAGTTCTCGAATTTATATTAACAAACAGAACTTCAGAACCAGTACAGTAACAAACAAGTAATACATCACATGGGAAAACCAGTTTTGTATTAGAAATTTCTGTATTGGCAACTCAAATACCAGACTGTTCAAAAAAAAAAGGGACAATCCTACTCAGGTATTTATTTTTGAATGAGCTCTCAATGTATTGAAAGTATGCAACACATTTGTCATTAGGTAGGCGCTGAAAGACATCTGGGAGTGGAAACTGATTGGATATTAACAGACCCAGTCACTTGTGAAGGAGTAATCAATAAAGCCAATATTATTGTGAAATATATTTACTTATTATGTGCATAGTCACAGAGCCAAGTAATAGCTTTGACAGAGGCTAGGTGGGGTTCTTCAAGACTGTCTTAAAGCTTAGTCAGTAGACACTCCTCAACAATGAGAGTCATTGTTTGGACTGCACCAGAATGGAGGTCTTGTTAAACCCACTGATATTGGTTGGGGTGAATTGTATTCCTAAATCATTAGAACAAAAGGAGATGATGAAACACTAAACGATGCTGCCTAATTACAGCATACAAATGGCATCTTCAAATTTGGTAACCAAGATATGCAGAAAATATTCTAACATGGAAGCATTACACAGAAGAACAAAGGACACTATCCCTCAAGTTAAAAGCTTCAGCTAAGAAGAAAGGCCTAAGAAGGCTTTATAAAAAGTCAGTTAAGGGTTAAGTAGTTAATAGATCATCACAAGGAGGATAAGTTCAAACTAGTGGTGTTAAGAGTTAGGATTGTTGGTCAGAAGCTCATAAGATAATAAATGACAGACATTTGGAATGGCCCTTCTGATGCAAGATAGTACAGTAAAAGCCTATAAAAAATATAACTGGCTGATGCAACGTAACAGGGTGGATGTTCCTTTTCAAATTATATAGGTCTAATACATTCACTCCACTACTTTTTGTCATTTACGTAAATGATTGGGATGTGAACATAGGAGGCACAGCTAGTAAGATTGCAGATGACACCAAAATTAGAGGTGTAGTGGACAGTGAAGAAGGTTACCTCATAACAATGGGATTTTGATCAGATGGGCCAATGGGCTAAGGAGTGGCAGATGGAGTTTAATTTACATAAATGTGAGGTGCTGCATTTTGGAAAAACAAATCAGAGCAGGACTTATACTCTTAATGCTGAAAATGTGTTGCTGGAAAAGCGCAGCAGGTCAGGCAGCATCCAAGGAGCAGGAGAATCGACGTTTCGGGCATGAGCCCTTCTTCAGGAAAGGATTCCTGAAGAAGGGCTCATGCCCGAAACGTCGATTCTCCTGCCCCTTGGATGCTGCCTGACCTGCTGCGCTTTTCCAGCAACACATTTTCAGCTCTGATCTCCAGCATCTGCAGTCCTCACTTTCTCCTTATACTCTTAATGGTAAGGTCCTGGGGAGTGTTGCTGAACAAAGAGACCTTGGAATGTAGGTTCATAGTTCCTTGAAAGTGGAGTCACAGGTACATAGGACAGTGAAGAAGGAGTTTGGTACGCTTTCCTTTCTTAGTCAGGACATTGGATATAGGAGTTGGGAAGTCATGTTGCAGCTGAATAGGACATTGGTTAGACCACATTTGGAATATTGTGTGCAATTCTGGTCTACTTCCTATTGGAAGGATGTTGTGAAACTTGAAAGGTTCAGAAGAGATTTACAAGGATATTGCCAGGGTTGGAGGGTTTGAGCTATAGGGAGAGGCTGAACAGGCTGGGGCTGTTTTCCCTGGAAGCTGAGGGATGACTTTATGGAGGTTTATAAAACCATGAGGGGCATGTATAAGATAATCAAAGTATTTTCCCTGAGGTTGGAGAGTCCAGAACTAGAGGACATAAGTTCAGGGTGAGAGGGGAAAGACATAAAAGGGACCTAAGGGGCAATGTTTTCACACAGAGGATGCTGCATGTATGGAATGAGCTGCCAGAGCAAGTGGTGGAGGCTGGTACAATTACAACATTACAAAAGACACCTGGATGGGTATATGAATAAGAAGAGTTTAGAGGGATATGGGCCAAGTGCTGGCAAAAGGGACTAGATTAGGTTAGGATATCTGGTTGGCATGGACTAGTTGGACCGAAGGGTCTGCTTCAGTGCTGTACATCTGGAGGACTCCATATGGTTTGTAATCATATACTATGGTCTTGCGGCAAATAACTCCTTTCAATGTGAAACTGGCTGAAAAGTGCACAAATTGCAGAAGCGAAATAATTGCATAACAACATACTCATGACATTAAATGATACCTTCTGATTTCATGTTCCTTCCTTCTGTAATCGCTCTGTATAACTAATTTGAACTAAAGAATGAATTAGAGAGACGCTTGTTTGTTTACAGTCAAAAGGTTTTTTGTGTTATATAACCAGCATGGATTTATCAAGCTGTAAAATTCTACGTAAAGTTTTCAATCTAGTTTGCGTGAAGGGAAAATGTGATGTAGCAAACGTCATTTCAGGCACTTCCTGCAATTCAACAAGCAGAATTAACCACCACACCTCGTCATGAATAAATGCTGGGTCACACAAAAAACAGAAGTGCAACGTACCAACGACTGTGGTGTTTTAGTGCAGACTTGAAGCACTAGTCCTGCCACAAATACAATGAACGGCACAGTCATGGCCAGTACAAGAAGTTTCTGTGAGAGTAAAGACAAAACTAAAATTAATTTGCTGAAAAAAAAACATACAAAATGCAACTTCAGTACCAAGAGCTCAGCAGTTAGTAAAACATTGAGGTCAAGCTAAAGAAAGCAGTCCGTCAAAGTCACAATAATTGGTAAAGACATACAGGCAGACTTATTTACTGAACCTTTGAATAAAATAAAATCTTACTTCAGTGAAAGAATTAAGTTCAGGCATTCGGATTTTCACTCTGTCACAGCAATTGAAAGCAGATTCCTCCTCATAATGGCAGCCTTGTTTGTTGCTAGGATACAAGGGGCCTTATCTGAATACAAGCACAGCCTTCTGGTTTTATTCCACACCCACCTAAAATCAATTTTAAGAATAACAGCCTGAGTCAAAGCTTTCATTGAAAATCATCCTTGCGAGTAGAATTAAGATAACTTTATTTCAAAAAAGAAAAAAAGTCCTAATCTCTACTCTTTTTTTATTATTTTGCCACTTAGGAAATAAATAACTTGACAGACATGCTGCAGCTAGTACCAGGCAGAAACATGTTTAAACCTGGTAGCAGAATATATTTCTTTTTTTTCAAATCTCCAGTAAATAAGACACCAATTGTTAAACTTCACTTGAGAATGTAACTTTTAAAAAATGTTTTGCGATTTACATATGAAAGAAGTAAAACTAACATGGTCATTGTAACAGATGACAGATTTGACAAACAATCAAGGTATTTTTCAATGTATAATTTCAGTTACATCACACTGTAAACTTTTGCTATAAATTCTGTGCCTTACAATCGTGTACTCCATAACCACCTGATGAAGGAGCAGCGTTCCGAAAGCTACTGCTTCCAATTAAACCTGTTGGACTATAACCTGGTGTTGTGTGATTTTAACTTTGAACTCCAGTAAATGAAGAATTATTGAAGTGAAACAAAACTGTACATTAGCAAATATCCACAACTTTCTGATGCTCTGGAGTATCAGTATTGTCAGACACGTAGTTTCTGATAGACTTTTATAACTCCAAGTAAGGTTATGTGGGAGATAGATTCAAAGTGCCATTTCCAATTTCAGTTTGATTTACGTGGGATGGTCATTAAATATATTTAGATCTGTGGCTGTGAGAAGGACAAAGTGATGAGAATCTCCAAGCTTGCATACCTTTTGCAATTAGTCATAAATTACTTTGGAGGATATTACCTTTGTTACACTTGGTAAGTGGCTTGGGGATTAGGAGGAGAAGGAACCGGCAATTTATCATTCAAAGCAGAAGAGTAACAATGTAAGGATAACTTAATGTGTGTGGAGACATCTTGTAAAATAACAATCACTGAACGACCATCCTAGTTCTAGCCTTTTTATCTTCCACCGCTACAAAGGTAAACTAAGGCGATCATATTTTCCAGTTTAACTGAATCCAGGATCACACAACCTGACACATATCCATATAATTCAAAGCTGTTCTAATCTGGCTCCAGCTCATCAGTTCAGTTATCAGTGGCACCTTTTATTGGGAATTTTGATTCTGGGGCCATTTTCTCAACTTAAGTTTTGTAGGAAAGCTGCGCATGATCCACTAAAACTCTTGGGATTTATGGGGGCCAGGACAGTATTTGCACAATGGCCAAAGAGTGTGTTATAGTGTCAGAGAATCATACATCATGGGAACAGGTCCTTCAGTCAAAACCCATCCATGCCAACCAAGTTTCCCTAACTAAACTCGTCCCACTAGCCTGTGTTCAGTCCATATCCCTCTAAAACTTTCCTATTCATGTACCTATCAAAATGTCTTTTAAATGTTGCCACTGTATCTGCATGTAACACTTCCTCCAGCAGTTCATTCCACATACAAACCACTCTCTGCATGAAAACATTGCCCCTCAGTTCCCTTTTAAATCTTTCTCCTCTCACCTTAAAAATATGCCTCTAGTTTTGAATTCACTCACCTTAAGGATTTTATAAACCTTTATAAGGTCACTCCTCAACCTCCTACAGTCCAGTGAAAAAGGTCACAGCCTATTCAGCCTCTCCTTATAGCTCAAACCCTCCAGGCCCTGCATGGTAAATCTTTTCTGAACCCTCTCCAATTTAATAACATCCTTCCTATACCAGGGCAACCATAACTGTACACAGTACTCCAAAAGTGGCCTCATCCACATCCTGTACAACCTAAACATGACATCTCAACTCCTCTACTCAATGGTCTGAGCAATAAAGACTAGGGTACTAAATGCATTTTTAACCATCCTGTCTACCTGTGAAGCAACTTTCAAAGAACTATGTACCTGAACCTCTAAGTCTTTCTGTTTGACAGCTCCATCCAAGACCTTACCATTAACTGTATAAGTCCTGTCCTCCTTCGTCTTACCAAAATGTAATACTTTGTATTCATCCAAATTAAACTCCATGTGCCACTCCTCAGCCCAGTAGCCCAATTGATCAAGGTTTCTTTATAATCTGAGATAACCTTCTTCACTGTCAACTACACCACCAATTTTGGTGTCATCTGCAAGCTTACTAACCATGCCTCCTGAATTCTCATCTAAATAGTTTGTATAAATGACAAACAAAAATGGGCCCAACATGATCCCTGCGGAACACCACTAGTCACAGGTCTCCAGTCCTAAAACACAACCCTCCACCATCACCCTTTGTCTCCTATCATCAAGCCAATTTTTTTTCCAATTGGCATGTTCTCCCTGAATCCCATGTGAACTAATTTTATTAATCAGTCTACCATGCAAAACCATGAATTCAATGTGAACTAACTTCACTAATCAGTCTACCATGCAGAATCTTGTCAAAGGCTTTACTAAAGTCCATGTAGTCAACATTTACTGCTCTGCCCATATCAATCTTTTTGGCTATGTCCTTAAAAGACTCAATCAAGTTTGTAGGACACCATTTTCCAAGCACAAAGCCATGCTGACTATCCCTAATCAGTCTTTGCCTCTCTAATGGCATGTAAATCCTATCTCTCAAAATCTTCTCCAACAACTTACCAACCACTGATGGCAGACTCACCTGTCTATAGTTCCCAAGCTTCTCCTTACAGCCTTTCTTCACAACATAAGCAACGCTCCAATCCTCCAGCACCTCACTGGAGGATGAACACCTCACCAATGCCTTCCCTGCAGTTCCACTTCTCGTCTTTAAACAACCACCAAACCTTAAACAGATCGTGACTTATGGCTGTAAATGATATAAATGTGTCTCTGCTTGGGGCCCTGCAATTCCTTCACTAACTTCCCATAATATCCTAGGATACACTTGATCAAGTCTCGTAAATTTATCCACCTTTATGTTTTTTAAGACCTCCCACACCTCCTTTTCTGTGGACTGTTTTCAAGACATCAACATTTATTTCCCTGAGTTCCGTAGCTTCTACGGCTTTCTCCACATTAAAAACTGATATAAAATATTTGTTTAGTATCTCTCCCACCTCCTGTGGTTCCACACATAAATGACCTTGTTGATCTTTAGTGGGCCCTATTCTCTCCCTAGCTTCCTTTTGCTTTCCATTATCCTTAATCTTATTTGCCAAGGCTTTCTCATATCCCCTTTTTGCGTTCCTGATTTCCCTCTTAAGAATGCCCCAAAATCTCTTATATTCTACATCTAATGATCATCTCTTGTAAGAGAACAGTCTCAACTTGAAGTAAGTATACATTTCTACTTTGGCAATGTGAACAATACCTTTTACACACACACACACACACACACATATACACACTCTATCATGCACACACTCACATGAACACTCAATCTATGCACACATATAAGCTTGTGGGGTAAATTAGTTTTTACAGAATTACTAATTTTATTTTGCTCAAAAATTGCATGAATCCATGTAAAACTCTGTAAAACTGTACAGAGGGTTTGTCAGTCTGACATAGCATTGGGTCACAGACAGACTTCACACCTATTGTTTAAAAACTGTGCAATCTTGAAAAAGTATTTGAAAAACATTTATGGGATTTACATATCAAAGAACAGAAGCTAACATATCCCATTATAAAAGATGGAAGTTTTTATCGAAGATTGTTTACTGTATCATGTCTCCATGACACTGGACTCCTTTGGCTATAAATTCTGTGAGCATGATCTTAACCTCCACAACCACCTAATGGAGGAGTGGCACTCCGAAAGCTAGTGCTTCCAAATAAACCTATTGGACTATAACCTGGTGTTGTGTGGTTTTTAACTTTGTCCAACCCCAGCACCACCAAGTCTTTCAGATACCAATCTTCTTGTACAACATCCTATAGTAAAACACATTATCAGTGGTTAAAACATTTCCTCCCATTATTTGGAACCTGTCTTACCCATTTCAGTGGCAGACAACAATGTAGTTTGGAGTCAGTGCTTTCTGATTTGAACCCATGAGTCATTAATGGTTAACGTTTTCATTCAAGGCCAAGTTTTGTGAACCTTGACATACAGTACTACATTTGGGCGCTGCCCCCAGACTCACCTGATGTTAAACTCACTTTGAAGCTCTGCTGTAAGGTTTAGTGTAGTCAATTTCCTACAGCATGGAAGGAGTCATGAGCAAGTGAAATTATCCAATAAGACTTTGATTTGATACTTTCTATAACTACATTGCAAAACTAACAGCAATTTCAGGAAGTTAAAAATTGTGTCAATTAGATTAGATTAGATTAGATTCCCTACAGTGTGGAAAAAGGCCCTTCGGCCCAACAAGTCCACACCAACCCTCTGAAGAGTAACCCACCCCTCTCTGACTAATGCTCCTAACAACTATGGACAATTTATTATGGACAATTCACCTGACCTGCACATCTTTGGAAATATCATTTGGATTTCT
Source organism: Chiloscyllium plagiosum (assembly GCF_037043375.1). Lineage (NCBI taxonomy): Eukaryota > Metazoa > Chordata > Chondrichthyes > Orectolobiformes > Hemiscylliidae > Chiloscyllium > Chiloscyllium plagiosum. The sequence goes on from NW_028270175.1 coordinate 11,555,967, forward strand.
CTGCATGACAAATTGGGGGATGTAAAATGACAGTGCTGCTACAGGTAAGCAGGTATAATCATAGGATGACCAGTGTTGGTCAGTGGTTTGTAATACAAAAATGGAAATAGGAAATTATTTTTCGGAAACAGTTGATCCAAGAAGTGTGAAGGAACCATGACAACAGAAGCAAGGCAGGAGGTTCTGCAATGTAATATTTTTATGAATTTTAATTATGTCACCCACTAATCTGAAGTAAAATGTACCAATATCTCCTTTCAAAGGGGCACTATCTTCATTAAAAAATGCTTGGTAAACCTTCATTGTCAGAGACGGAAGAAGACAAGATGTATGTCATTTTTTTGAAGGTCATCATAACTAGCTGGGGTAATGACACAATTTATTGTTTATGATTTACAACATTAGGTGTGTCTGTAAAATAAATGTTGAAACATTTACTACAGAGATTCTACAAAGTTCATTATCCTTTAAATACAAAAAACAAATTCATTATATTGTAGTTGGTACTGTATATATCACCTGGCAATCATGCAGCCTACTTTGGATATTGTCAAGCTTCAAGTGCTGCAGAAACTGCACTATGCAGACAAATAGACACTATACCACTGAAATTCTGACCTGTGCCTAGTACAGAAATTACGTTAATTTCACAGAATGCCCAGTATTTCAGCTTTTGTGTTAGCGCAACATTTAAGTGGCTAGTCCAGTTAGGTTTCTAGCCAAGAGTGACTATCTAGTCACAGTCATATTCAGACAGATGTACAGCACGGAATCAGACCCTTCGGTCCAATTCGTCCATGCCGTCCAGGTATCCCAAACCAATCTAGTCCCACCTGCCAGCACCTGGTCCATATCTCTCCAAACCCTTCCTATTCATATACCCATCCAGATGCCTTTTTAAATGCTGCAATTGTACCAGTCACCACTACATCCTCTGGCAGCTCTTTCCATACACGTACCACCCTCTGCGTGAAAAGGTAACTCTTTAGGTCTCTTTTATATCTACCCCCCCGTCACCATAAACCTATGCCCTCTAATTCTGGACTTCCCCCACCCAGGGAAAAGGCTTTATCTATTTATCCTATCCATGCCCTTCATGATTTTATAAAACTCTATAAGGTCAACCCTCAACCTCTGACGATTCCAGGGAAAACAGCTCTAGCCTACTCAAACTCTCCCTATAACTCAAACCTTGGCAACATCCTTGAAAATCTCTTCTGAACCCTTTCCAAGTTTCACAACATCCTTCTGATTGGAAGGAGACCAGAATTGCATGCAATATTCCAAAAGTGGCCTTACCAATATCCTGTACTGTTGCTACATGACCTCCTAACTCCTGTACTTAATACTCTGACCGATAAAGGAAAGCATACCAAACGCCTTCTTCACTATCCTATCTACCTGCGACTCTACTTTCAAAGAGCTATGAATCTGGACTCCAAGGACTCTTTGTTCAGCAACACTGCCTCGAACCTTACCATTAAGTGCACCAGTCCTTCTAAGATTTGCTTTCCCAAAATGCAGCACCTTGCATTTATCTAAATTAAACTCCATCTGCCACTTCTCAGCCCATTGGCCCATCTGACAAGATCCCTTTGCAACCTTCTTCTGTGCCCACATAATCTCCAATTTTGGTGTCATCTGCAAACTTACTAACTATACCTCTTATGCTCACATCCAAATCATTTATAAAAATGATGAAAAGTAGTGGACCCAGCACCGATCCTTGTGGCACTCCACTGGTTTAAGGCCTCCAGTCTGAAAAACAACACTCCTCCCCCACCACCCTCTGTCTTCTACCTTTGAGCCAGTTCTGTATCCAAATGGCTAGTTCTCCTTGTATTCCATGAGATCTAACCTTGCTAACCAATCTCCCATGGGGAACCTTATTGAATGCCTTACTGAAGTTTATATAGATCACATCTACTGCTCTGCCCTTATCAATCCCCTTTGTTATTTCTTCAGAAAACTCAATCAAGTTTGTGAGACATGATCTCCCACACAGAAAGCCATGTTGACTATCCCTAGTCACTCCTATATGTAAACCCTGTCCCTCAGGATTCCCTCCAACTACTGCCCATCACCGATGTCAAGCTCACTGGTCTATAATTCCCTGGCTTGTCCTTATTGCCTTTCTTAAATAGTGGCACACATTAGCCAACCTCCAATCTTCCGGCACTTCATCTGATCTATCAATGATATGAATATCTCAGCAAGGAGCCCAGCAATCACTTCCCTAGTTTCCCACAGAGTTCTAGAGTACACCTGATCAGGTCCTGGAGATTTATCCACTTTTATGTGTGTCAAGACATCCAGCACTTCCTCCTGTGTTGTTGCTTGTCCCGAAGTCCACCTTGAAAGTCACCCAAAGGTCTGAGGCCAAATATCCCGGACCACTGAAGTGTTCCCCGACTGAGTACAACTCAACTCATCGATTACCAGTTCCAACGTGCCACAGAAAGAAACTGTAATGATTTCCTCAGGAGACAGACAGAGGCTGCAACAGACAGGGTACCCTTTCTTGCCCAGTACTTCCCAGGAGCTGAATGACTACACCATGTTCTTCGCAGCCTGCTACATATTATCGATGAGGATGAGTACCTCTCCTAGGCCTTCTGTGCAGCTCCAGTTCTCGCCTTTAAACAACCACCAAACTTTAGACAGATCACATGGTGTGCAGGGTGTTTTAGCTAGGTGGATAAAGAACTGGTTGGGCAACAGGAGACAGAGTGGTAGTTGAAGGGAGTTTGTTGAAATGGAGAAAGATGATCAGTGGTGTTTCACAGAGATCAGTGCTGGGACCACTTTTGTTTGTGATATACTTAAATGATCTGGAAGAGGGTATTGTTGGTCTGATCAGTAAGTGTGCAGATGATACGAAAATGACAGAAAGCATAGGGGGCTGTCAAAGAATACAGGAAAATAAAGATAGACTGGAGAGTTGAGCAGGGAAGTGGCAGATGGAGTTCAATCCAGGTAAATGTGAGGTGATGCATTTTGGGAAGTCTAATTCTTGAGCGAACTATATTGTAAACAGAAGAACCTTGGGAAAAATTGATGAGCAGAGAGATCTGGGAGTTCAGATCCATTGTACCCTGAAGGTGGTTGCACAGGTGGATAGAGTGGTCAAGAAGGCATATGGTATGCTTGCCTTCATCGGACGGGGTATTGAGTATAAGAGCTAGCAGGTCATATTAAAATTGTACAAGACTTTGGTTCGGCCGTATTTAGAATACCGTGTACAGTTCTGGTTGCCACATTATCAAAAAGATGTGGACGCGTTGGACAGGGTGCAGAGAAGATTTACGAGGATGTTGCCTGCTATGGAAGGTGCTAGCTATGAAGAGAGGTTGCGTAGGTTAGAATTATTTTCATTAGATCCCTTCACTGCTTCATCCACCACACTCACCTTTCCTGTCCTTTTTTTTTATTGACAATTACATTTTACATGGAATTTACAGCAAAGAAACAGGTAACTTGTGCCAATAAAAACCACGGATGATGTTTCATAGTGAGCCTGCTGCCATCCATACTTCATTTAAACCAATTTTCATTTAACCCTATCAGCAAACATTCTATATCTTTCTTGCATGTTTATTTAAATTCCCCTTAAATACATCTATATTATTTACCTCAATTACTCAATTTGGCAGCAGTTTTCAAATTCCAACCATTTTTCAGTTACATTGCCATGCATCCATCACACATGCATCACACATTAAAGCGCCATATTCCATTTTTTTTACTACTTATGTAAAAGAAACTTGATAATTTTTGGTGAAGAGGTGGTGAGGCTTGTTTTGAGGATAAGCCCTCTTCTGGATTTTACTGCTTACACCTGATCCACTATCCTAACACCAAAAAAAACTGCATTTTTAAAATGTAAAGACAAACTAATTAAGGGCTTTTTTTCTCTGAAATTAAGGCCAAAGACTTAAAATGGTTACTGATCCTCAGAACCATTTGTGAGCATTTTTTCATGGGGAGTGTCTGAACAATGGGTTCAAAGGACAGGCTAGGTTAAACATGGCTTTTTTTAAAAAGCAAAATCCCACAACCTTATTCCACATTCAAAGCTAATGGTAAGCCATGACAATAGTAAACATATATCAGTAAATGCTAAGCTCAGATCAGTTACACTTTTGTCAAATTATTTTTCTTTAAGTACACATAAAGGAAAGTATGAACAAATGCTCATTATGGATATAATAGATTTTGCCTCACAGCTGTGCATTTTTTAACCACCCAAAGCTACAGCTACTTAACTAAAATATAATTGCACATCCACCAATGCTTTACATGAAGTTCAACATACTTTATCATAAATAAATGCAACTAACCTATTGAATATTAAATATCCCATTCCAAATTAGTCTTTAACTGTGATTTTAATTCAATTACAGTTGGAGTAACCTTTTACACTCAACTTAGTATTTTCCATTTGACCACTTCACATACAAATTACAACATAGAAAGCAGTAGAATTCTTTAAAAATATAATTACACATAATAAAGAGTCATAAAGGTTCTTATCTGTAAATTTTCCTTTTCTTCGATTTGCTATTATTTGCTTTTTTTCGCTGTTAAATTCTTTATCTTTTTCTTTCATCTGTAATTTCCATTGGCAGCGTCTCTCATGCACTCTCAGTCCTTTTCAGCTCAGTCAATTGGCTTTCCATTCTCTTTGTTCTACACTCTTGGGAATTTTCATGTTAAATCAGATTATCTTTTACATTAATTCTTCTCTGCTCCTTTGTTCCCTCCAATGACATCTCTTGATTGCAGTTGTTAAAAAGTTCTTCAAAATTAAGTATATTGCTAAAACTAAATAATTTCCAGCAACATTTCATCATTGCAAACAAAGGTTAAAAGAGTTTATTGAAAAGTCTAATGCAAATATTTCTATTGAATTTGTCACAGCACCAGCTTAATTTTTTTTAAACATAGGAGCAGGAATAGGCCACTCAGCCCTTCAAGCCTGTTCCATTATTCAATTAGATCTTGGCTCAACTTGAATGACCACTGATTCATTTTTTCCTTAATACCCATTTTCAGCAAAAATCTACCAATCTCAGTTTTGACATTTGCAGTTGATCCCCAACTTTTTAGGTGGAGGGAGTTCCACATTCCTACTATCCTGTGAATAATGTGTTGTATGAAAGCATTCCTGAATAGTCGAGTTACAAGTTTTGCCCCTATTTTCTGTACTGTCCCAGGTTAGACCACTTTATACACCCTATTCTCCTAGGAATGTAAACTTAGTCTATTCAGTCTTGCCTTATAACATAATCAATCATTCTTGATGATGAAATTCAACTTATTCTAATCTCAACATTGATATAAGATAATATTGCAATATTTTATTTGAACATACATAGGGAAAACAAAGAAAGAGAGCAAGAAATAAAAAAAAGGGCCTTTCTTTGGAGTTTAAAACTCCCAGATTACAATTTTGTCATCCAATACACTCCTAATCCTGCAGCAATAGTCTTAATTCAAAATGTAGGAACAAATTACTGCAGATGCTGGAATCTTTACTAAAAACAACAAATGCTGGCGATCACCACGGGTCAGAAAGCATTGGAGAAAATAAACGCAGACTGGGTGACCGCTTTGCAGAACACCTTTGGTCTGTGCGCAAGCAGCACTCCGACCTTCCTGTAGCTGGTCATTTTACCAGAGTGTCCGACTCGGATGCCCACATGCCTGTCCTTGGTATGCTGCAGTGTTCTAGTGAATCACAGCTGGAGAAACAGCATCTCATCTTCAGACCAGGTACCTATCAGTCTTCTGGACTTAATATTGAGCTCAACACCTTTAAATTGTGAACCAATTCCCATTTCTTCCCTTTCTTTTAGTTTGTCATCATGTCCTATTCCACTTACTGTCCTTTGAAATCTGGCACAAGACACACCATTCTTCTGCCATTTTCACAATCCAATCGCTTAATCTGAGCTATCAACATCTTTTCTCCACCAGCACCCTATACCCACTAACACCCCCTCCCCCAAACTATTGCGCAAATACTGTCCCAATCACTTCTGCTATGATGAAGTAATCTAGACTCGAAACGTTAGCTTCTTCTCTCTCCATGGATACCATCTAATTTGCTGTGATCTCTAGCATTTGTCGGTTTCAATATTAATTCAAACTTTAGATCAGGTGTCTATCTAGTTCCTCATAATTTGGAGCTGCCGGTGTTGGACTGGAGTGTACAAAGTTAAAAATCACACACCTGGTTATAGTCCAACAGGTTTAATTGGAAGTACACTAGCTTTCAGAGCGATGCTCCTTCATCAGGTGATACCACCTGATGAAGGAGCGTCACTCCGAAAGCTAGTGTGCTTCCAATTAAACCTGTTGGACTATAACCTGGTGTTGTGTGATTTTTAACTATCTAGCTACTGATCATGTCTGAGATGTTACTTAATGCTTTCAATTTGTGGAAAAGACTGCCACCTACTGCAGGGTTTAATTGAAAAGGAAGTAGAGGTCCTGCTTTGATTTACCAGAAATTAAAAGTATAAAATAGCAGAAGGGAGAAAGCTATTTTCTGTCCTCTTGTATTATGTTGTTTCGAATTACAAGATGAATTTTTGTCATTCCTATCTTTGTTGCCAGTTCCATCATGATGTACTGATAACCAAAACTGTGTTCATGGCTTAGGTCATGGCTTATTTTAGCTAGCATTATTCAATATCTTTGCTCAGAGTATTTGTCTGAAAGTTAGCATGAGATTGTAAACCATTTTTTCTTAGGAGAGAGAGAGGAAAAAAGGGTGGAATTTTCCCAGCCTCTGAATGACTTGGACAACAACGAGAAAGTTTGGAAAACACAGTGGGAATGGGAAAATAAGATTGTAGTGTCAAAATAAAAAATTGAATTTTGTGTTTACGGTTTCAACATCGAGGTGAGAATCTCACTAGTGAGTGATGAGGGGCCTATTTGCAATGTATTCACATTTCATTACTATCTAATTGTTCCTCATTTATATGTAGATTGCTATTTTCCAAAGTATTCAAGAGAAACTAAACTGTGACAAGACCCGAATGAAAGAGTGGGTATCTAGTGGCTGCAGCGCACTTACGTTCTCTCCACGTATCTATCTTAGCCAGCACTCCCCATCATTTCAGGGCCCACTCCATGGGCAGCTTCACAAGCATTAGCCTAACACATCATCATGGCACATCCCTGACTCACTTATAATAGAAATCACTACTTCAATACTCACTTGGTGCTTACCAACGCCTTTCAGTGCAATGCTGCTACTATGTAGATGAACACATTAATCAAATGGCCAGGTCTCAAAATCTCAATGGGAGAAAGTGAGGACTACAGATGCTGGAGATCAGAGTCGAGAGTGTGGTGCTGGAAAAAAGCATAAGCAGCTCAGGCAGCATCTGAGGAGCAGGAGAATCGACGTTTCGGGCATATGCTCTTCATCAGGCGTATGCCCGAAATGTCGATTCTCCTCGAATGCTGCCTGACCTGCTGTTCTTTTCCAGCACCACACGCTTGACTCAGGTGTAGTTCTCAGTCAAGTCAAGGGAGACTGTTGGTAATCAGTTGGTAGAATTAGAGTCAGTTATGATTATCATCTGTTATCAGTCCACAAATTTGGACATGTACAACCGTTCTGAGGATTAGCAGTAGGTCAGCTGGAGAGCTGTGCTGTTATTGATCAGCGGTCTGATCAGGAATTGGTTGGCACCATTGTTTCAAGATGGCCAGGGGAATGAGCTACAGTCAGCTCTGGGCATTATTCAGTGAACATTAGAGGTATTATCAAGGACTACTTCTGTGGTAGGGAAGTTAGGGAAGTCAATTGTGGGGATTGGAGTCAGCATGCTAGGTTGCAGAGGGAACAAAACAATTATGAAGGGGGGAATCACACTATAAAGGGATGGAAGATGATAAAAAATGGGAGGAAATGAGTACTTGAGGAAGGGGGCATATTTCATTGACAGCCACCATCACCCTGGTATTGATGTTGGAGGGGCAGGGGAGCAGAAGCAGACCAGCAAGTTTAGCATAATTAAGCTATAGACCTGGGGCTCAGGGGGTAATATGAGCTGATAAATACTTAAATAAAACTGTTGAATGCAAATCTGGGGAGGTTCCAATCTGATAGGATTGACAGGAAGAGCAAAAGCAGAAAAGAATATGAAGATTGCGGATAGTGGGATGGGGGGGGGGGGGGGTGGGAGGGGGAGGAATGCTATCATCTCGATTTAAAGATTGATCCTGTGATATACTCTGTGAAGCATTATCGTTATCACCTTCCATTTCATCCAAATCATAAGTGTACGGGGAAATGAAACATGACTGTTACCACATCCAGAGTGGCCAAAGTTAATGGGCTTTCTCTAAGGGAGCAGGGTTTATTTGTGAATGATATGACGCTCTTCAAGGGGTAATTTCATTAATTAGGTACTTGCATAACATAAAGACATTTGTTATCACAGAGTTCTGGATGTGTACCTCCTGCAATGACATGACTATGTTGACTGAAAATCCCAGCCACAAGCAATTTTAACCATGTGATTTATTGTGACAAAGTATTTCTCATCACGGCTGTGAAGTACAAGTAATTTCAGGTGAGCTGTAAAGTTTCCCATATGATCCAAAAATCATGAACACATTCCAAGGTCTCAGTCTACACAAAATTCAGGAACCTAATACCCAAGATTATAAAACTTTCACCATACTATCTTATATGCAGAGCTACCTCTCTTGGGTAATGTGGACGGGTAGGTTGGGGGAGTAGGTCTCTCTTATCCTAGCAGGCTTACAATCTGCTATTGTATATATGCAACTGGCTTATGCAGACACATCTAAATTAGGTCTACCATGGTAGGTCCATGTAAAGGCATCCCATTACCGTACTTGTCAGAATGTCCTCTAATGGTTAAATGTTCCGTTCTCTGTGACTATTGACTGATCACATTACTGAGGAGCTGCTTCATTTCTGATATTCTTCCCATAGGCTTATTGGAACCATCATCAATGGATCTAGACCTGTTGCCAACTCTGTGTTTGTGGCACTACACAGACATTGATGAGGAATACATGCTTCTGGAAGACCAGTACCAGCATCAGTTTCGAGCTGTTATGGAACAGCTATCTATCACTGGGCGTCCAGCTACTTATGCTGTGGAGAAAGTGCAGGAGACCCAACAATTATTCAGTTTCGATGGAATATCCTCCATTTGAAAAAGAGGCAGTGGTGCTGTCAGGTGAGGATAAAACCCAAGACATTTTTTACTTATACAAGACAATATTTACATGCATTTGGGTCTGATAACTGAACAGATTCCCACTTAACTTTGGCAGAAAGATGGCAGTCTTTCCCAGCTCTGCCTTGATGGCAGCTGCCCCAAGCTTTAGTACGTCCCTCAGCTTGTAGTTCTGGACCTTGGGATATGTCAAACTGCAACACTCATTCAAGGTCAACTCCTCACACTGGAAGACCAATAAGTTTCAGGCAGAGCAAAGAGCATCTTTTACCAAGTTGATGGTCTTCCAGGCACAGTCAATGTTTGTCTTGGTGTGGGTCCTGGGGAACAGACCGTAGAGCACAGAATCCTGTATCACTGCATCTCTCTCCAGACTTCATTTGCAAAGGTACATTCCAGAAAGTGACAGTCTCTACCCACCCCACCACAGCTACTGCAGCTTGCAGTGGTGCAGACAGTCCACGCATACATGAAGGATCTCACAGCTAATGACCTTCTCACCATCAGCCAAGTCATGCCTTGGTGCTTGTTATAAAGTTCTGGTGATGAGGCATTCTGCTAAATGACTTTGACAGTCTGTTCAGCGAATAACTCAACTGGATCCAACTTCTCCTTTTCCGCAGGGTCTTGAGGATGCTATGTGCTGACCACTCCCTGATGAACGTCTGGTCAAAGATGTTTTTCTTTGCAAATTTCTCCACAAAGGACATGCATATGGAACAGTCCAACTACTTGGGGCATTCTGCAGCAATGAAGCCAGATCCATCCTTTGCTACACTGGGGACAGGTACAGTCACTGACTCTAAATGGACTGATGCTATAGAGGCAAGCATCCTCTGTTTAATCCCAACTGCAAATCCATTTTACCAATTTTCTTTCTTCTTTTTTCCTCTTATTTAATAAAAGTTAACATTGCAAACTGATGGAAGCTTGCACAACATCACTCAATAATCATGAAGATTTATGCTGGTATGGATCCCGCATGAAAGAATACTCATCTTTCAGACAGGGTTAAGATAGTGTTGCGCTGAGGATGCTCCTTTATGTTAATTCTTGCAGCTGCAGCTAAAATGACAGTCAAGCACTCTGATGATGATGTCAAGTGAACATATGTTCACTAATATGATATTAAATTTACAGTAAGTATTACACATGCCACCTTTAGTGCCTCAAACATTACCTCTTCCTACAGGATGGCTCAGGGCATTTGTGGCAAATGGCCCAGAAATGATATTACTGTCCTGGCAGAGTCATAGAGTCATACACTATGGAAGCAGATCCTCAGGTTTAACTAGTCCATCCCGACCATGTTATAGATTCATAGAGTCATAGAGATTTACATCTCAGAAACAGACTCTTCGGTCCAACTCAGCTATTCCAACATAATCTAGTTCTATCTTCCAGCACTTGGCCCATATCCCTCCAAACCCTTCCTATTCATATACCCATTCAGATGCCTTTTAAATGTTGCAATTGTATCAGCCTCCACCACTTCCTCTGCCAGCTCATTCCATACACGTACCACCCTCTGTATGGCCGGTGGGTCCCTTTTATATTTTTCCCCTCTCATTCTAAACCTATGTCCTCTAGTTTTGGACTCCCCCACACCAGGGAAAAGACTTTGTCTATTTACCCTATCCATGCCCCTCATGACTTTATAAACCCCTATAAGGTCACCCCCCCAGCCTCTGACACTCCAGAGATAACAGCCCCAGCTTATTCAGCCTCTCCTTATAGCTCAAATTTTCCAACCCTGGCAACATCCTTGTAAAATTTTTTTGAACCCTTTTAAGTATCACAACCTCCTTCCAATAGGAAGGAGACCAGGATTACACACAATATTCCAAAAGTGGCCTAACCAATATCCTGTACAACCACAACATGACCTCCCAACACTTATACTCAATACACTGACCGATACAGGAAAGCATACCAAATACCTTCTTCACTATCCTATCTGCTTGCAACTCTACTTTCAAGCAGCTACGAACCTGCACTCCAAGGTATCTTTGTTAAGCCTACAATCTCATCCCGCTGTAATCTGAGGTAACCTTCTTCGCTGTCCACTACACCTACAATTTTGGTGTCATCTGCAAACTTACTAAGTATACCTCCTATGTTCACATCCAAGTCATTATATAAATGACAAGAAGTACTGGATCCAGCACCGATCCTTGTGGGACTCCACTGGTCACAGGCCTCCTTTCTGAAAAGCAACCGCCCATCACCACCCTCTGTCTTCTACCTTCTAGCCGGTCCTGTATCCAAATGGCTAGTTCTCCCTGTATTCCATGAGATCTAACCTTGCTAACCAGTCTTCCATGGGGAACCTTGTCGAACGCCTAACTGAAGTCCATATAGATCACGTCTAGCGCTCTGCCCTCATCAATCCTCTTCATTACTTTTTTAAAAGACTCCATCAAGTTTGTAAGACATGATTTCCCATGCACAAAGCCATGTTGACTAACCCTAATGAGTCCATGCCTTTCCAAAAAGTGTAAATCTTGTCCCTCAGGATTCCTCCATCAACTTGCCCACCACCAACGTCAGCCTCACTGGTCTATAGTTCCCTCGCTTGTCCTTACTATCTTTCTTAAATAGTGGTACCATGTTAACCAACCTCCAGTCTTCCAGCCCCTCACCTGTGACTATCGATGATACAAATATCTCAGCAAGGGGCTCAGCAATCACTTCCCTAGCTTCCCACAGAGTTCTCGGGTACACCTGATCAGGTCCTGGGGATTTATCTACCTTTACGAGTTCCAAGACATCCAGACCACCTCTTCTGTAATATGGACTTTTTCAAGATGTCACCATCTTATTTCCCCACATTCTATATCTTCCATGTCCTTCTCCATAGTAAACACTGATGCAAAATACTCATTTATTATCTCCCCCATCTCCTGTGGCTCCACACAAAGGCCACCTTGCTGATCTTCGAGGGACTCTACTCTCTCCATAGTTATCTTTTTGTCATTAATGTATTTGTAAAAATTCTTTGGATTCTCCTTAACCCTATTTGCGAAAGCTATTGCATGTCCCTCTTTGCCCTCCTGATTTCCCTCTTAAGTATACTCCTACTGCCTTTATACGCTTCTAAGAATTCATTCGATCTCTCCTGTCTATACCTAACATATGCTTCCTTCTTATTCTTAGTCAAACCCTCAATTTCTCTCGTCATCCAGCATTCTCCACACCTCTCAGCCTTTCCTTTCACCCTAACAGGAATATACTGTATCTGGACTCTCGTTACCTCATTTCTAAAGGCTTCCCATTTACCAACCATTCCTTTACCTGCGAACATCTGCCTCCAATCAGCTTCTGAAAGTTCTTGCCTAATACCTCAAGATTAGACTTGCTCCAATTTAGAACTTCGACTTATAGATCTGGTCTATCCTTTTCCATCACTACTTTAAAACTAATAGAACTATGGTACTGGCCCAAAGTGCTCCCCCACTGACACCTCAGTTTCCATCTAAACCCTGAGCACTATGGAAGTCCCAATCTATGTTTGGAAAGTTAAAATCTCCGACCATAACGACCCTATTATTCTTGCAGTTAACCAAGATCTCCTTACAAATCTGTTTCTCAATTTCCCTCTGACTAGTAGGGGGTCTATAATACAATCCTAATAAAGTTATCATACCTTTCTTATGATGTCCCTGGGTGCATTTCCAGGAATATCCTCCCTCAGTACAGCTGTAATGCTGTCACTTATCAAAAATACCACTCCCCATCCTCTCTTGCCTCACATTCTATCCTTCCTGTAGCATTTGTATCCTGGAACAGTAAGCTGTCAGGTCTGTCCATCCCTGAACCACATTTCTGTAATTGCTATGATAGCCCAGTCCCATGTTCCTAACCATGCTCTAAGTTCATCTGCCTTCCCTGTTAGGCCCCTTGCATTGAAATAAATGCAGTTTAATTTATCAGTCCTACCTTCTTCTCTGCTTTGACCCTGCTGACTTTTTGACTCGCTTCTTTTCTAAACTATACCAGTCTCAGATTGATCTCTTTCCTCACTATCTCCCTGGGTCTTGCCCCTATCTGTGCCTTGGACTAGAGAGTCCCCTAACACAATTGATCTCTTGGAACTCGACGTACACTTCATTGCATTCGAGCCAGTCTCGATACCAGAAACATGGCTGTTTATGTTACATTCCCCTGAGAATCCACCACCCCCTACATTTTCCAAAACAACATAATGGTTTGAAATGGGATAGCCACAGATGTCTCCTGCACTACTTGCCTACCTCTCTTACCTTTCCTGGAGGCAACCCATCTATGTAACCGTATCTACATTTTTCTCTCCCTATAACTGCTATCCATTACAACCCCTTGCTCTTGTAAATTCCTCATTGCTTCTAACTGTCTCTCCACCTGATCCATTCGATCTGATAGGATTTGCAACCAATGACATTTATTGCAGATATAACCCTCAGTAACACGTACACTCTCCCTAAATTCCACATACGACAAGAAGAGCCTATCACTCGACACAAGGCCATTTTTGCTTCTTCCAATCTACAGACCCAGAAAATAGCTCTGTCTTAGTGCTCTACAAAATATGGGTGGCAATGGGCGGCACGGTGGCACAGTGGTTAGCACTGCTGCCTCACAGCGCCAGAGACCCGGGTTCAATTCCCGCCTCAGGTGACTGAATGTGTGGAGTTTGCACATTCTCCCCGTGTCTGCGTGGGTTTCCTCCGGGTGCTCCGGTTTCCTCCCACAGTCCAAAGATGTGCAGGTCAGGTGAATTGGCCATGCTAAATTGCCCGTAGTGTTAGGTAAGGGGTAAATGTAGGGGTATGGGTGGGTTGCGCTTCGGCGGGGTGGTGTGGACTTTTTGGGCCGAAGGGCCTGTTTCCACACTGTAAGTAATCTACTCTAATTTAAAAATGCTGCTTCAAGCTAACCTAATACTTATGGTTTATATTTTTAAGTTTAATTAAGAGACATATCTTAATAAAACATTTAATCAAGAAAGAACCTACTCAACTCACTACTGCAGACTTTCTAGAGGCCATACTTAAAAATATTCACTTATCTGTTTCTGTACCATGACCTCTCCCAAACAGGTTCCTCCAAGATTAGTTGTGAATTTCACTGTTCATTAATTTTCCCAGATGCACTCCGAAATCCAGTGATACATGAATTCAAACAGCAAAGGCAGTAACCGCGCAGCTTCGCTGCTGTGTCAGTTAGCAGTGTGGGTTTCTTTCTTTCTATCTCTCTCTCCTGCACTGACCTCACCATGTGCTGCCTTTGTCTGTTCCTCTCCCTTTTAAAAGTGCTGTTGTTTTGACTTTTTTTCTCCAAAATTCCAAAACAATGCAATAGCATAGAAAACAATAATTGCTGCTCCTGTAATTTGAGGAAATCACCTCCAACACCTAAAATACCTCAAGAAAGGAGCAACCTATCACAGCCAGAAAATTTTCCCGTCCTCCATCTTAGTTCACTTCAGAATGTAACTTTTAAAAAAGTTTTGTGATTTACATATGAAAGAACTGAAACCAACATGCCCATTCTAAAAGATGAGATACTTTGCAAACAATCCAGGTCTTTTTCAATATGTAATTTCAGTTACATCACATTGTAAACTTTTGCCATAAATCCTGAGTCTTACGATCTTAAACTCCACAACTACCTGAAGGAGCAGCGCTCCAAAAGCTAGTGCTTCCAAATAAACCTGTTGGACCATAACCTGGTGTTGTGTGATTTTTAACTTTGTACACCCCAAACCACCAGCATCTCCAAATTCTGTAATGTGAACTGTTTTCAAAACATCAATATTTATTTCTGAGTTCTCTAGGCTTAATTTTATTTTCGACAGTAAAATTGATGCAAAATATTCATTTAGTATCAATCCCATCTCCTGAGGTTCAACACATAGATGACTTCATTGATTTTTATGCAGATCTATTTTCTCTCTAGTTGCTCTTTAGCTCTTAATGTAGAATCGCTCTGGATTATCCTTAATCTTATCTGCCAAGGCTATCTCATGTTCCTTCTTTGCCATGCTGACTTCCCTCTTAAGAATGCCCCTACACTCTTAATACTCATCAAGTGATTCATTTGATCCCAGTTGTCTATGTAATATATGATTCTTTCTTATTCTTGACTAGAACTTCAATATCTTTATTCATCCATTGTACCCTACTCTTACCAGCCTTGCCTTGCACTCTACCAGGAACATAATGCCTCGGACACTCGTGGTCACACTTTTGAAAGCCTCCCATTTGCCAGTTGTCCCTTTATCTGCAAACAGTCTACTCCAATCAACTTTAGAAAGTTCTTGACTCAAACCATTAAGAATTGCCTTACTCTAATAAAGGAAATTAAATTTTATGGAAGGTTTATCCTTTTCCATAACTGTTTTAAAACTAATCGAATTACAAAATCTTTTCCAGTTTGAATTTCCATATTGTTGAGGGTTGCAAGCAGGTGAGGGGCCAGGTAGCTCTAAGTGTCCTGACAGGAGACTTCTGGGATCCTGCATGTGGCTCCTCTTCCAGCTGGATGCCTACTAGAATCACCCTGTATCCTTGTGAGACAGTGGACCTAGTGTGAGGCCAAGGTCCCTCATTCCCCCTATCATCTTGATATTGGTGCTGAACACAACTGGCTAACACATGTCAGTGCTCTCAATTTTTGGATGATGTGGTGGACTCATCCTTCAATCCAGTTTGTAGGGTGTCCCCAATAAACCTATGTCTGTTTGTGCATTTTAATTAAATTATTAATGACTGAAAGTTATGAGAGCTTCCCATACCTGGGGCTGAGCAGATGCCTGGTCTCTGGCAGTCCTCTTGAGTGCCAGCGGTCTGGCCAGCTGCAGAGATATGCCAGAGATGTGTCTACCAGAAAGTACCCATGGAGGTGTCAGTATCCCAGCTGATGGGCATTGCCTTGTTGCTGCTTCATCTGAAAAGTCTCGATTCTTCTAAAAGGAGGAAATGATATTTGGAGGGGCTGGTCTCTTAGTGGATGTCGCTCATGTTTCAGAAAACAAAAGAGGGGGAGTGAATCGAGTTTAAAACTTAGGCACATTAAAAAATCATTCCCAGAGGTGGTGATGTGAGGGAAACCAGCAGGGGTTATTGCAAAAGGGAAAGTGTACCGAGAGAGTGACTTTGAATAAACAAGGTATTTGAGTGTTTGCAGAGATTTGATTTTCTGCAGAACTGAATTTTAATGACATCCAACTGCTGAGTGAAAAAGAGTATGAAAGCTCACACATGTCAGTGAAGCTGAGCTAAAATATAGAAAAGCTATACTGGCAGCAGCATGTTGATTTTTCTCGGCTACTGATGTGAGGTCATGAAAGTTCTTTCTACATTGGTAATTCCTGTGGTGGAGGTTACACTGAAAATCCATACCACGACTGCATGTTTATGGATCCCGTGCCAGTTAACTGGCTGCCTTCACCTCGTGGTTTCAAGCTTCTTGAATGTTGTTGGAGCTGCACTCATCCAGGCAAGTGGAAAGTATTCCATCATATTCCTGATTTCAGCTTTGTGGATGGTGGACTGGTTTTGATGAGTGAGTAGGTGAGTTACTTGATTTAGGATTCCTAATGTCTGCTCTTGTCTTATAGCATCAGTATTTATACGGCTAGTTCAGTTCAATTTCTGGTCAATGGTAACCCCAATGAATGTTCTTAGCAGGGCCTGCAGCAATAGTAATACTATTGAATATCAAAGGGTGATGTTTAGATTCTCTCATTGGAGATTTTCATTGCCTGGCATTTGTGTGGTGTGAATGCTACTTATCACTTATCAACAAAAGCCTGTACAGAGAAACCTTGATTGTCCAAATGTTCGTATAATTGAATGCCGGATAACATTTTTAGCCAAGCATCGGGACCTTGCAGTCTTGTCCAGATAATCGAATGCCAGATAATGCCAGAGTGGGCGGCACAGTGGCACAGTGGTTAGCACTGCTGCTTCACAGCGCCAGGGACCCGGATTCAATTCCCACCTCAAGCGACTGACTGTGTGGAGTTTGCACATTCTTCCCGTGTCTGCGTGGGTTTCCTCCGGGTACTCCGGTTTCCTCCCACAGTCCAAAAATGTGCAGGTTAGGTGAATTGGCCAAGCTAAATTGCCCGTAGTGTTAGGGGCAGGGGTAAATGTAGGGGAATGGGTCTGGGTGGGTTGCGCTTCGGCAGGTCGGTGTGGACTTGGTGGCCCAAAGGGCCTGTTTTCACACTGTAAGTAATCGAATCGAGATCCCTCTGTATATGGTTCATGTCTTGCTACATTTGGATATGGATATTTCAATATCTATAGAGTTACAAAAAGTGCAGAACATTGCGCAATCATCAGCAAACATCTCACTTTTGAACTTATGATGAGCGAAGGTCATTGATGAAACAGCTGAAGATGTTTGGGCCTGCAAGCAAGTGAGGGGCCAGGTAGCTCTAAGTGTCCTGACAGGAGACTTCTGGGGTCATACATGAGATGACCAACCTCCAACAACCATCACTATATTACTTTGTGCAAGTCATGACTCCAACCAACAGTGATTATACCCTCCGATTTCCATTGACTCCACTTTTGCTAGAATTCCTTGATCTCACATTCTGCCAAATGCAGCTTTGCTGTCAAGGGCAGTCATTCTCACGTCACCTCTGGAATTCAGCTCTTTTGTCCACATTTGAACTGGCTATAATGACAGCAGAAGCTGAGAGCCTTAGCAGACCCCAAATTGAGTATCAGCGAGCAGGATATTGCTAATTTGGTGCTGTGTGACAGCATTGTTATTGATCCTTTTCATTACATTACTCTTGATTGAGAGTTGACTGAAGGAGCAGTAATTGACCATGTTGGATTTGTCCTGCTTTGTGCGCAGGAATTGCTTGTTTAGAGGCACGGCAAGTTATCGAGTCTGAATCTTCAGTATTATTGCCAGAATAATGTCATGGCCGATAGCCTTTGTCGTATCCAATGCCTATAATTGTTTCTGATACCATATGAAATGTGTCAAATTGCCTTATGATTGGTATACTGTGTACCTCTCGAGAAGACTGAGATTGATCACCCACTCGGAATCCACAAGATTGTTACAAATGCTTCAGCCTTACTTTTTGCACTGATGTGCTGAGCACCACCATCATTGAGGATGGAGATATCTGTGGAGATTTCTCCTCCAGTGAGTTGTTTAATTGTTCATCACAATTCATGATCGGCTATGGAAGGTACGCAGAGCTATATCTGATCCATTGGTGGTTGACTTGCTTAGACCTGTCTATAACTTGCTGCTTCTGATATTTGGCACACAAGTCGTCCTGTGCTGTATCTTCATCAGGTTGACACCTCATTTTTACCTAGCATGCCTCTCTGCACTCTTCATCGAACCAGGGATGCAGATTTTGTTGCTGCTGATGGCAAGCAGTGCCTCTTGGATACTCAGTGTTGAGTTGCTAAATCTGTTCCAAGTTCATTCAATCTAGCGTGTAGGAGAGTATCTTCAATGTGAAGACTGGATTTCATGCACAAGGTCTATATGATGGTCATTCTGACTGATACTGTCTTGGACACGTGCATCTTTGGCATGTAGGTTGGTGAGGATTAGATCAAGTAAGTTTCACCCACGCGTTGATTCTTTTACCACCTGCCACAGACTCAGTCTAGTAGCTATGTCCTTGAGGACACAGCCAGTTCGGTTAGCTGAGCCACTCTTGGTGATAAACATTGAAGTCCTCCACCCATTATACATTTATGGACTTGCTTCCTCAAAATGATGCTCAACACGGAGGAGTAATGATTCATCAGCTGAAGAGTATGACACATGGTAATAAGCAGCAAGTTTCCTTCCCCATGATTGACCTGATATCATGAGGTTTCAAGGAGTCCAAAGTTAACGTTGAGGACCCCCAGGGTAACTCCCTATCGAAACGTACACCATTGTTCTGCCACTTCTACAAGGATGGTGATCATACTATCTGGGACATAGTGTGTAAGGTATGATTCCATGAATATGACTATGTCAGGCTGTTACTTAATTTATGTGTGAGGCAGTTCTCTCAATTTTGGCATTAGTTCCCAGATATTGGTAAGGAGGACTCAACAGGGCTGAGTTTTCCATTGTTGTTTGCTGCGAATGGTCAATGCCAGGTGGTCTTTCTGATTTCATTCTTTTTTGGAGACATTTTAGCAGTTTGATGCAACTGAGTGGCTTGCTTGGCCATGTCAGAGGGCAATTAAAAGATAACCACATCTGCTGTGGAATTGTGACAAAGAATCATTGGACTCACAATGTTAACTGTGTTTCACTCTCCACAGATGCTGCCAGACCTGCATGAGCTTCCAGCACTGGCTGTTTTAGTGCAAACATACTGTGTGGCAGCACATCAGAAATTATGGCCATCCATAAGTAGGAATAAATCCAACTAAATACTGAAAGATAAAAATTCACAACTAAATTCAAGTCTCACTAATACATATACCTCTTAGAATAATAGTGTTAAAATAATACATCAGATGTTCAAAAATAAATAATATACAGATGAAGTAGAGAGTCTGGATGATCTGAGGTTATGGTTCCATATCAGGACATTGGTTAGGCCACTGTTGGAATATTGTGTGCAATTCTGGTCTCCTTCCTATCGGAAAGATGTTGTGAAACTTGAAAGGGTTCAGAAAAGATTTACAAGGATGTTGCCAGGGTTGGAGGATCTGAGCTATACGGAGAGGCTGAATAAGCTGGGGCTGCTTTCCCTGGAGCATCGGAGGCTGAGGGGTGACCTTATGGAGGTTTACAAAATTATAAGGGGCATGGATAGGATAAATAGACAAAGTCTTTTCCCTGGGGTTGGGGAGTCCAGAAGTAGAGGGCATAGGTTTAGGGTGAGAGGGGAAAGATATAAAAGAGACCTAAGGGGCAACTTTTTCATGCAAAGGGTGGTGAGTGTATGGAATGAGCTGCCAGAGGAACTGGTGGAAGCTGGTACAATTGCAACATTTAAGAGGCATTGGATGGGTATATGAATAGGAAGGATCTGGAGGGATATGGGCCGGGCGCTGGCAGGTGGAACTAGATTGTGTTGGGATATCTGGTCGGCATGGACGGGTTGGACCGAAGGGTCTGTTTCCATGCTGTACATCTCTATGACTCTATTTGTCATTGTGCAAAATTACTTGATCTATAGCTCACTCATATTGCCATGATCTCGTCATACTATACTCGACCAATGGTGAGGTTTTGACTTTGCGCAGAATAATTGAGGGACTGATGAACTGAGAGAAAACTAATCAATTTAAAGATTAATTTTTGTCAGGAATATCAACTATTGATGTCAGCTAACTGGGACAATTTATTTATATTATTATTGGCAGACTGGTTAAATCAATTTAAGATAAAGTTGACATTGTAGTTTGTGTTGTGTTTAGAGAACAAGTGATTAGACCTAGGTAAATTATTAATAAAAGGCCATGGAAATGCACTTTTTGACATTGGAATTACAAATAATTTTGATTTCATTAACATTTCATTCAGATCTTGTTGATGGTAAACTGTTATCAATTGAAATGAAATATTTGGTTCCTCCCCACTGAAAAGAGGTCGACCACCCTTTCCCACGTTAGAAATGCTGAATTCATCCAGCCATCTTCAATTGTATTCCATATTCAAATTATGAACTGTTGCTTAACTTATCGTATGCCAAAGGTCTGCGATTCTAGGGAAAGGTATGGCATGAATAATATAAAGTCCAGACGATAACGTTTTTAATTTTACATTTCGCTTGTTCTAAATAACATCAGTGTTGTGGTGTGGCTGGGATACTAGGAGGATTGATGTGGTGATATCCTATATTCTCCATGTTTGGCTTATTCCTTTATCCAAACTCTTCAAATTTTTCCTAACATTATTGTGACTGAATATGGGATTTGTCTATTTAATTCATAGTAAACTCCATATTTTCTCCTGTTACACAAATGTGTCACATGGCCTTGATCTCTGGACGGTTTGAAGTAGTACCCAGAGTTTCAATGATTGTTCGAAATTCCTTTGTCTCAGCTTTGAGATCAGGCTGGGAATCATGCAATATAAAGTTATTTCTGACAGTACTGCATCTTAATGGCCAATTTAAAAGGTTTTATAAAATGCATTGTTTAAAGTGGTACTTGGTTTCTGAATCAAACTTATAATAAAACATACAACAATGTAATTTTAAAATCAAATTATTATTCATATTTTGGAGTTGAAGTTTTAGTGTTTGTTACAAATTTTTAAACCAACTCGTTTTTACTATTTATTTGCAATAAACTTCTGTATTTTCTCTCCTTTTCCCAGTACAAGTTTCAGAATAGTTTCCTCCCATCTGAGAGAAAGCTGGGTCTGATTTTTCCCAGCCTTTCATCTATTCTACTCTATAATCAAACACAAACAGGTGTATAGGTGTATCAAGGGAGTGAAAATTGGGGAGTTTTATATAGAGTGACTCTATATAAAACTCCCCAATTTTCACTCCCTTGGTACAATGGGTTTTAAGGGTATTACCAGATGCAGTTCATTTTAAATTGAACAAAAGTAAATAAAACTCAAATTAATCATGGTACGCCTCCTTGATTTTTAATTTTTGTACTCTGGTAATTCAGCTCTCTGCCATGGTGAACAATTTGCTTTGATCAGGTTTGTCAATCTTCTTATAACCTTCATTTAAATCACTACGTCATATCTTTTCTCAAATTATTAAGCTCAACTCCATAACCTCTGCACATAACTTGGATTCCTCATAACTAGAATCATTTGATTGTTCATTTCTCAAGGGTAGAAATATTTTTCCTATGATTAGGTCACCAGGATGGGTCAAAATGATACTAATATGTGTGAAAAAATACATTAAATTAATTGAACATAGCATTTCACTCCCGATATGTTGCTGAATGTCCCATCAGTTGTATTTAACCATTTTAAAGATTTTCCTGATAAATAATATTGCAGTTATCCTTTTATATTTTCCTTGAATATCTCTTAAATAATTGAGTTAGAGAAGTTTTTTTATTTCTTGGAGATCTTATCTAAACTTACAAAATGTCATGAAGTTTCTCTCATTTCAGATCCTGATTTCATTTAAATTTTGTGGGTTTGTGTTTATTTAGTCACGGCTATCATTAGTTGCATATATTACAGATCCTTCTTCTCGCTCATTAAAAGACACTTAGGAAATCATTCTACTCAACATAAATTCCCTCTATCATTTTAGCCCAAACAAATTACCATCAAATGGTGTTAATCAATAATTACTGTTTAAATTTCACCTTAGCAAAAGAAGCTTATAAATAGTTTGAAAAGAAGTGAGAAGGTAAAAAGGCCAATGGTTCTACGGAATGAACTCAGAATTTAGGGCTCAGTCAAAGACATAGTGGTCACTGGGATTCAGTTTCATAAACCTGACATGAAAGAAGTTAAAAATCACACAACACCAGGTTATAATCCAACAGTTTATTTGGAAGCACTAGCTTTCGGACACAACCACTTGATGAAGGAGCAGCGCTCCGAAAGCTAGTGTTTCCAAATAAACTTGTTGGACTATAACCTGGTGCTGTGTGATTTTTAACTTTGTACACTCCAGTCCAACACCAGAATCTCCAAATCAATATGAAGGAACAATTTTAAGAATACATGTGGTTTTTAATTTTCATAATCTATTATATACATTTGATCACACATTTTCACAAAAGTAACACACATGGCAGATAAATGTTTAGGGGCAAATTTATTCAGAAATCCACTTGTTAATTCATTTTACTCAAATCTGAAAACAATTTGCATTGTTATCTTCAATCTTGCTTTGGTATGACATTCTAATTATATATAATTTGCCAGACAACATTTTTGTCAGCCAATTAAAGGAAGAAACCATAAAATGCTGCAAAGCAAAATTGCATATACTTTATAGTCCATAGATATGCTGATGATTTTCTCCCTCCACATGAACCATCTACTATAAACTATTCTCCTCTTCAATTCCATTCCATTACAATTCATTTTTTAAAAGCAATTATCTAATTCCCTTTGAAAAAAAATGGTTTTCTTCAATATTATTTTGAAGTATAAAAGACCACATTCTAACCAGCTTCTTGTTACTGTCTTACTGACCAAAATGAATAATTAACCACTTTTCATCCAATCATATTTCTTCATAACATTGAGAGCCTCTGTAACAACATACTTCCAATTTTCCAAATGTAATGAAAATAGTTCTAAAGTTCCATGTCTTTCCTTCTTAGGTACAACTCTTTATCCCTGGTTGAAAGCACCCTGCAGCTTTGTCATTGCTTTTATATCCTTCTTTTGCTGGGCTTCCCCAAACTATACACAGTATCTGAGCTATAGCCCGACAAAACCCATATACAAGTTCAACATTATCTTCTTGCTTTTATATTCTGGGTCTAGATCCCAAACTGAGGATCCTATTTGCCTTTCTATATCATATTTAGATTAGATTTCCTACAGTATGGAAACAGGCCATTTGGCCCAACAATTCCACACCGACCCTCCGAAAAGTAACCCACCCAGACCTATTTCCCTACCCTATATTTACCCCTGACTAATGCACCTAACACTATGGGCAACTTAGTATGACCAATTCACCTGCATGACTCTTTTAATGACTCATGCATCAATGCACCAGGATTTCTTTGCTCTTTTGCTCTATGCAAAATGTTATGACTTTGAGATATATGTCCCTACCTTATTCTTATCAGAAATATTGCTTTATATTTTCTGTATTGAATCATTGGGGTCGTCAACCCTTCAGGATTTGGCTGGAGTCTCCATGAATTGAAGACACTACTGTGTGCAGCCTTGGAGAAAAATCATGCAGACATTTAAAAAAGATTTTGCTTTGTTTGTCATTTTCTTTGAACATTTCTCTTTACTGGATAGAAAAATATTTCATATTAGAGAATAACATGTCTCTTTGATTCACAGTCAAGTACCATCCAATTGGTAATATATTTTTACTATCCAATTGGCATAGGAAGGCAGTTCATTAAAAGGATAGATGTATTAGCCAAATAGTGGCTGGAACGTGGGTCTAGTCATGTAATGAAATCTCCACAAACAGATTTAATCACAGTTGGCAACCAAAAGAAACATGTCTCCCACACAGTCATCCTTTTTGCTCAACTATACACATTCTTTGGCAGACTTTGCCACAATTGCATTTTTTGATCATCACAATTTGATGACAGAAGTGTGAAAACATTAACATTGATCAGTGCTACATGTCTCAACCTTGGATTGTTGTAGTTCAGAAAACAAGGTAGTTAAAATCACCCTCATACTGGAATATGTAGCTAACAATTATTACTCGATGTTTATCCTACTTTCCTAGTCCTCATCAAGTGTCAATTTTATCAAATTTCATGGAGGGGTATTCCCTGTGTGACCCAGTGAGATTTCTTGTGTAATCTTCCCAAATTTTCCTTTTTACCTTTGCACCACTTGCCCTAGGGGGACACTCTTTTCCATTCCCTTTCCTAGGAAAACTGAGGCCAATTGTCATGTCCTGATAAAATTAGGATGGATGGACTTGAACTTGGAACATTTAGTCTGCATGGGTTAGTATGATACTATTTAATGCACCTTCACTTTAAGCCATCAGAAGAGATCTTAAATTGTCAAAGACATAGACTTGTTTTGATGACAATCAGATCATAGTTCAGTATTTTTCCAAGGTAATTTGAACATTAATTTACTCCTTTTGAAGAGAGGGGAAATACTTATCCTTATGGCCTCGATCATGTTTACACACATGCTTTTTCTTCCTGAAACTACAAGCAGTTAGTCTCGATTCTGTTTTTAAAAAAAATTCTCTTGTAGGACGCGGGTGTCACTAGGTGACCAGCATTTATTGACACCCCCCCCCCCCCCCCCACCCCACCCCCAACTGCTCTTGAGAAGGCATTAGTAAGCTGCCTTTTTGAACCATTACAGTCCATGTGCTGTAGGCAGACTCACAATGCCATCAGGGAAGGAATTCCAGAATTTTGACCCAGCAATAGTGAAGGAACTGTGATATATTTCCAAATCTTGATGTGGAGTGGCTTGGAGATGTTGGTGTTCCCATGTATCTGCTGCTCTTGTCCTTCTAGATGGAAATGGAGACTGGTTGTGGGTTTCCAGTCTTGATAGGGACTGTATGGTGGTCACTCTTACTGTTACTGTCATCGACAGATACATCTGCAGAGGTCAGATTAATGAAGAGGAGGTGAAATATGTTTTTCTCTCTGGGTTCCTTTACCATCTGTCACCCAGTATAGCAATATTTATACATCCTTTCCATCCTCAATGCTTCCTCCAAATGTTGTTCAACATAGAGGGTGACTGATTCATCAGCTGAAGGAGGATAGTATGTGGTAATCAGTAGGGGATTTCTTTATGTTAAACCTGATGCCCCTCATGGGGTCCACAGTCAATGGTGAAGACTCCCATGGCAGCTCCCTCCTTACTTATACCAATGTGCAGCCACTTCTGCTGGGTTATTCTGCCAGTAGGACAGAAAATATTCAAGGATGGTGATGATGATATCTGGGACTTTACATGAATCTATGATTATGTCAAGCTGTTGCTTGACTAGTCTATGAGACAGCTTTCCCAATTTTGCCACTAGCACTCAGATATTAGTAAGGAGGACTTTGTAGGGTTGCCAAGGCTGTTTTCCAATTGTCACTTCCGATGCCTCGATCAATAAGAGGTAAAAGCTAAAAATCACACAACACCAAATTATAGTTTAACAGGTTTATTTGGAAGTACAAGCTTTCAGAGCACTGTTCCTTCATTAGGTAGGTGGTAGGGCAGGATCAAAAGTCATAGAGTTTATAGTAAAGGATCAAAGTGTCATACAAGTGATATGATGTACTGAATAAACCTAGATTGCTGTTAAGTCCAGAAGACCATAAGATATAGGAATGGAAGTAAGGCCATTCGGCCCATCGAGTCCACTCTGCCATTCAATCATCGCTGATGGGAGTTTCAATGCCACTTACCCGCACTCTCCCCATAGCCCTTAATTCCTTGCGAGATCAAGAATTTATCAATCTCTGCTTTGAAGACATTTAATGTCCCGGCCTCCACTGCGCTCCGTGGCAATGAATTCCACAGGCCTACCACTCTCTGGCTGAAGAAACATCTCCTCATTTCCATTCTAAATTGATCCCCTCTAATTCTAAGGCTGTGTCCACGGGTCCTAGTATCACAGGCTAACAGGAACAAATTCCCAGCGTCCACCCTTTCTAAGCCATGCATTATCTTGTAAGTTTCTAGTAGATCTCCCCATAACCTTCTAATCTCTAATGAATACAATCAAAGGATCCTCAGCTGTTCATTGTATGTTAGGTCTACTATTCCAGGGACCATCCGTGTGAATCTCCGCTGGACACGCTCGTGAGCCAATATGTGCCTTCCTGAGTTTGGGGCCCAGAATTGGACACAGTATTCTAAATGGGGCCTAACTAGAGCTTTATAAAGTCTCAGTATTACATTGTTGTTTTTACATTCCCAACCCTCTTGAGAGAAATGACATCACATTTACTTCCTTAACCAAGGACTCAATCTGCAAGTCAACCTTTAGAGAATCCTGGACTAGCACTCCCAGATCGCATTGTACTTTGGCTTTATGAATTTTCTCACCGCTTAGAAAATAGTCCATGCCTGTATCCTTTTTTCCAAAGTGCAAGACCTCACACTTGCTCATGTTGAATTTCATCAGCCATTTCTTGGACCACTCTCCTAAACTGTCTAAATCTTTCTGCAGCCTCCCAAACTCCTGAGAACTACCTGCCTGTCCGCCTAACTTCATATCATTGGCGAACTTTGCCAGAATGCCCTCATCCAGATCATTAATATATAAAGTGAACAGCTCCGGCCCCAGCACTGAACCCTGCAGGACACTAATTGTCACTAACTGAATTCCGAAAAAGAATCTTTTATCCCAACTCTCTGCCTTCTGTCAGACATCCAATCCTCAATCCATGCCAGTAGCTCATCTCAAACACCACACTTTACTCAGCAGCCTCCCGTGAGGCACCTTATCAAAAGCTTTTTGGAAATATAGGTAGAAAACATCCACTGGGTTTCCCTGGTCTAACCTACTTAGTACCTCTTTGAAGAACTCTATTAGGATTGTCAGGCATGACCTCCCTTATTAAATCCAGACTGACTTGTTCTAATTTGACCCTACACTTCCAAGAATTTAGAAATCTCATCCTTAATGATGGATTCTAAAATTTTACCTATAACCAAGTTTAGGCTAACCGGCCAATAATTTTCTGTCTTTTATCTTGATCCTTTCTTGAATAAGAGTGTTACAACAGCGATTTTCCAATCATCTGGGACTTTCCCTGACTCCGGTGATTTTTTTGAAAGAGTACAATCAATGCCTCTGCTACATCTTCAACCACCTCCCTCAGAACTTTGTGATGTAGCCCATCTGGGACAGGAGATTTATCAATTTTTAAACCTTTTAGCTTTTCTAGCACTTTCTCTTTTGTAATGGCTACCATACTCAACTCTGCCTCTTGACTCTCCTTAATTGTTGGGATATTACTCATGTCCTCCACTGTGCAGACTGACACAAAGTATTTATTAGGTTCTTCAGCTATTTTGTTATCTCCCATCACGAGCCTTCCTGCATCAATTTAGAGCAGCCCAATTTCTACTTTTCCCTCTTGTTTGTTTCTTATGCATTGAAAGAAACTTTTACTGTCATTTCTAATATTACTGGCTAGCTTATCTTCATATTTGATTTTCTCCTTCCCTATTTCTCTCTTCATTCTCCTCTGTTTGCTTTTGTAGTCTTCCCAATCTTCTGATTTCCCAGTGCTCTTAGCCACTTTATAGGTTGTCTCTTTTTCTATGATACATTTCCCGACTTCCTTTGTCAGCCATAGCTGTCTAATCCCTCCTCCCCTCTCCCCCAACCCCCATTAATCTTTCTTTTCTTTGGGATGAACCTCTGCACTGTGTCCTCATTTACACCCAGAAATTCCTGCCATTGTTGCTCTACTGTCTTGCCAACTCAGCTCTGCTTCCAGTTGATTTTCATCAGTTCCTCTTTCATGCCCCTGTAATTACCTTTATTTAACTGTAACACCATTACATTTGATTTTGCCGTCTCTCTTTCAGACTGAACTCTACCATGTTCTGATCGCTGCCTCCGAAGTGTTCCCTACTTTAAGATCTTTTATAAGGTCTGGCTCATTACATAGCACTAAATCCAGAACAGCCTGCTCCTTTATGGACTCCATCACAAGGTGTTCCAAAAAGCCATCCTGTAAGCATTCCATGAATTCCCTTTCTTTGGATCCACCGGCAACATTATTCACCAGTTCATTTGCATATTGAAGTCCCCCATGATCACTGTGACCTTGCCTTTCTGGCATGCCCTATCTATTTCCTGGTACATCTTGCACCCCTGGTCCTGACCACTGCTGGGAGGTCAGTACATAACTCCCACTATGGTTTTTTGGCCTTTGTGATTCCTCAACTCCACCCACACAGACTCCACATCATCTGACCCTATGTCATTCAGTGCCATAGATTTAATTTCATTCTTAACCAACAAGCCAACCCTGCCCCCTCTGCCCACCTCCTTTTTGATAAGTTGTAAATCCTTGGATGTTTAACTGCCAGTTCTGGACCCCTTGCAACCACGTTTCTGTGATGCCAGCACCTCATAATAATTCACAATGATTTGTGCTGTTAATTCATTTACTTTGTTACAAATACACAAGCATTCAGGTAAAGCATCATAATGCTGATTTTCTTACCCTCATGATTTCCATCATCTCCAGTAATATGTCCTAAGTTATCCTTCCTTATTTCTTCATTCCTAGTCTGCCTTGAACTTAAACCCTGTACACATGCTAACCTGCTGTTTATCTTTCTACTTGACTCCAGACTCCTGGTGCTATCCCTTTCCCTTCCCCCCGACTCACAAATTTAAAGTCCTACTGACCACCCTCTTTATCCTTTGTGCCAGAACACTGGTTCCAGATTGGTTCAGGTGGAGACCGTCCCATCAGTACAGATCGCCCCAGTTCCAAAACTTATGCTAATGTCCCATGAAATGGAACCCCTCTTTCCCACACTAATCTCTTAGCCATGTGTTTACTTCCCTAATTTTCTTATCCCTATGCCAATTAGCATGTGGCTCTGGCCACATAATCCAGAGATTATGACCCTCAAGGACCTGTTCTTCAATTTCCTTCCTAGTGCTTGATACTCCCCAAACAAAACCTCCTTTCTAACCTTGCCTGTGTTTTTTGTACCAATGTGGACCACGACAACTGGATCTTCCCCCTCCCGCTCCAATATCCTTTCAAGCCGATCGTTTAATCACTTAGGATGAAGTTGCAGGTTTCAATTCATTCGTATGTAAATCCCAGAATTTCTTCCAAGATAACTTTAAGTTTTATAAAACAAAAGTGACATCTCAGCTCAGACAGTGCATTAAAGTTGTGAGGTTAGAGTCTGTCTGTATCCCAGCCATGAGTCAGACAGGTTCTATTTCCAAAGTAAGAATTAATAAAATGTCACATGGACAGACTGCCTACAGATAGTGTGTTTTTAGAACAAAATAGAATGTATCTGTGAAGATCTGGATCCCTCGGGGGAGGGGGTGGGGGGTTGGGTTTCTCTGTTCTGTGATCGGTCAATAAGCACTCACAATCAGTCTGGTTCTTTCAGACTTCATTCTTTATTTCTTCATTAGGCCGGGTACAGAGCATTCAGAAACACAGAGTTTATACACTTCCATGTTCCTCAGAGGAGCTGCACACATGGCTTAAAACAAAGACATTTTTATACTTTTCTTAAAGAAAGGTACAGGCCATGATCGCACAGTACATTCAGACAATTACCAATTAATACATGATAATGCTTTATTTGACAGTTACTTGGTCCAATGATATTTCCTCGGAACCAACTTTGTTTTCCAATACTCAGGCCACCCTTATCTCACTAACCGAGCCATTGCACATGCATCTGAAGGTCAGTTACAATGACCAGTAATGTCTTATCCAGTCTAGTTATTTTTATGCTGTAAAGACAGCTTTGCCTGCTAATCTCTATTGAAGCAGACTCTGGTTAGTCAATTATGCAGCTATGATAGAATTAGCAATTAGTAACTTAAAAGCCATTTTATGCAGCTTTAGCAGCATTGTCAATTTGCAACCTAGAAACTATTTTGTCATGTTATTTGCATCAAGAAGCCATTTTATTTACACCTAAGTTATTCAGAACATCTGTTAAGCGGTTGTTCCTGACAACAATTACTTACCTCAGCCTGTATTGAGGTTTCAAATGCTCATCTGCAAATACAAATGGGATATTGTGAGACCAAGCAGATGTTACAACAACGTACAAATGGACACCACACAACAGTTGCCAAACAAGGATATTCCCTCCCAGTTGGGGAACACTCCAGAGATCAAGGACATTCAGCCTTGGATTTTCAGGTGACCATCCTCCAAGGTGGACTTTGGGATACACAACAACAAAGAGGTTGATAGTCACGTTCGATATCCATGAGGATGGCCTCAACTGGGATCTTGGGTTCATGTACACTACAGGTGACCTCACTACACTATACACTTCACACAAACACATACACAAAAGCACACATACATACACACTCTTATACATGATCACACTCACACACTTACACAGACCCTCTCATACACATGCTCTCTCTCAGCCACACACACACACCCATATACACACTCTCTCACAGGCGTATACTCCGTCACACTTGTGCACACACTCTATCAAGCGCACACACACACACATTCACATATGCACACTCATGCGCTCACACACTCTCTCCCTCTCTCCCATATATACACACACACTCTCACTCCCTCACACGCACACACACATATAAGTCTATGGAGTAAACTTACACTTGCAGATTTGTATTTGCAGATACATTCTATTTTGTTCAAAAAGCACACTATCTACAGGTAG
This sequence comes from Chiloscyllium plagiosum, assembly GCF_037043375.1. Lineage (NCBI taxonomy): Eukaryota > Metazoa > Chordata > Chondrichthyes > Orectolobiformes > Hemiscylliidae > Chiloscyllium > Chiloscyllium plagiosum. The sequence continues at coordinate 11,587,184 of NW_028270175.1, forward strand.
TCAGCCAATATGACATTTTATCAGTTCCTACTTTGGAAATAGAACCAGTCTGACTCATTGTTGGGATACAGACAGACTCTAACCTCACACTTTAATGCATTGTCTGGGCTGAGATGTCACTTTTTCTTTATAAAACATTAAGTTATCTCGGGAATGTCACTTGAAAGAAGTTTTGGGATTTACATATTAATGAATCAAAACCTGCAATCCTTTTCTAAGTGATTAAAGACATAAAAGCAATCTAGGTTTGTTCAATTCATCACATCAGTTGTATGACACTTTGATCTTTTACTATAAATTCTGTGTCCTTTAATCCTGCCCACTAGCTACCTGACAAAGGAGCGCTTTGAAAGCTTGTACTTTCAAATAAACCTGTTGGACCAAAACCTGATGTTAGGCAAAAGTGAGGACTGCAGATGCTGGAAACCAGAATCTAGATTACAGTAGTGCTGGAAAAGCACAGCAGGTCAGGCAGCATCTGAGGAACAGGAAAATCGACGTTTCAGACAAAAAACGTCGATTTTCCTGCTCCTCGGATGCTGCCTGACCTGCTTTTCCAGCACCACTCTATAACCTGATGTGTGATTTTGCCCACCCAGTCAAACACTGGCACTTCCAAATCATCAATACCAGGTAGTTAGTCTGGTTTCATTTCTTTTTTGAGACTTTGTAGCAGTTGACACATTGTTGCGGATCTGCCTGCTTCCGGATTCAGACTAAGTGAGGATGGCAGATTTCCTCCCCCGAAGGGCATTAGGAAGCCACATAGGTGTCCCTCAACATTGGCAATGGTTTTACGGTCATTATTAGATCCTTGCATCCATATTTTTAACATGGAATTCAAATTCCATCATCTGCTGTGGCAGGATTTGAACCCAGGTCCCCAGAACATTAGCTGAGTTTCTGGCATAATAGTCTGGCAATTATATTACCTCCCCTGTTCAACCTCACTGAAGGGGTTTGCCTTGACAGGGTATCTTGGCTTTTTACTATTAATTCCAACAGAATATGTGTAGGCTAAAACTTTATAAAATGCTTTAATGATCAGGGTTGCAATGCTAGAAAATATTTTTCAGCCATAGCATGTAACATACTTCAACAGTAAAAACAATTTGGAAGCATTGAAATGTTGGAGTTGAAAATTATCTCCTGATGTTGCCATACATTTCCATGCAAACGTGATCTACAATTAAACTGGAAGTCAAACATGGACTGTAATTGCATACAACAAACATCACTTTTGTGATGTAAATTGTAGAGCTGGAGATCTACACAATTTTGTTGCAAACATGAATTTACTAAAAACAAAGTAGTCCTTTGATTTTGTCCATGATCAGTGCCATTATTAGAGTCAAAGAGTCATACAGCATGGAAAAAGACCCTTCAGTACCAGATGCCGAACATAATCTCAAGCTAAACTAGTCCCACCTGCCTGCTCCTGGCTCATATCCCTCCAAACCTTTCCTCTTTGTGTATCCATCCAAATGTCTTTTAAATGTTATAATTGTACCTACATCCACCACTTACTCAGGAAGTTCATTTCATATTTGAACAACGCTCTGTGTAAAAAAATGTGCCTCTGTCTTTTTTAAACCTCTCCCCTCTCACTTTAAAAATGTGCCCCCTAGTCTTGAAATTCCCCATCCTAGGGAAAAGACAACTACCATCAACTTTATCTATACCTCTCATTATTTTATCAACTTCTATCAGGTCACCTCTCAACCTCCTATGCTCCATTGAAAAATATCCCAGCCTTACACTAGACAAGAACATTTTACTGAAGCTTTTACACTACTTGTATCATATGGAAAAGTGAAAATCTACATTAATGATCAAATGACACTTCAAACTATAATAGATGAATTATAAATGATCATTCATAAATAATAACAAACCGGATGCCAAAATAGGTTGGGCACAAGCCTTTCACTATGGGACCCAACTTCAAATCACCTCTTGCTTTGTGATTAAACTCTTCTTTCTGAGTCTAGATTGAGGTTCTACTCCAGAGATCTGAGCAAATAATCTATCCAAACATGTCAGTGCAGCATTGTGTGTCAGAGGAGTCTTTCATTCAAGACATTAATCTCAAGCCTTATCTACCTTTTCAGGTTCAGGGAAAAGAAGCCACAATACTTCTAAGAAGAGCTGACATCTCTCCATTAGCTAACACCCAAAACAAATAATCTGGTCATTATCACATTGTTGTTTCCGAGACTTAGCAGTATGAAAGTTTGCTGCTTTATTTCCAACATTACATCAATGAGAAATTCAAAGTACTCAATTGGTAATAAAATGCTTTGGGTCAGCCTGAGGTTAACAAAGGTGAAATAGAAATGCGAGTGCTTTTGTCTTCTTTCCAATTTAGCAGTAATTAGCAGTTCACGAGTTTTGATTTTTTTTCCCTAAGAGCAAGCCAGCAAGGCAGAAATATATATTCTACACTGTACTTTGCTGTGCATATTTTACTTGGCTTATGTGCATCTGACTGGGGGTGGATGGAATTACATCTAAAATACAAAACATTCCATTTCTCAACACTAATGATCAACACCTTGATGAGCACTACACATAAATAAATATTTAGGTTATATTACTTGTAATCAGTGGATTTAAGCCATGAGTAAATCTGAGAATTTAGATAATTAAAACATCCCCAAAGAAACCACGGTTGAAAACTTCATCACAAAATTACCAAACTCAACAAAACAATCTCAGCAGACAACTTTGTAAACAGTTTCCCTGCCGCTGAACATTAAAGACCTCTGCTTGGTTAATCTCTTTGCATTGTAAAGTTGGCCTAGGTAAACGTTGGACAGCAGCTGTCAATTGTTCTTACCTAAAACTTGCTTATTCATTTACTTTGCAACCCTCTTCAGGGGGGGGGCCAATAGCACTGCGGGAATTGGAGTCCAACTAGGGCAGGCACAGTCTCTCCGTCGAGGACGGCTACCGTCAGCGCTGAACTACAACTCCCGTCGGCCCCTGCACCACAGGCGCCTGCGCAGTAAAGTGGTGGGCTGGGAACTGCGGCGGCCGAGCGGCCAGCCCCGGCCCGTTGCTAGGAGACAGTGGCCGCCGGCTCGAGCATCGCCGAGGAGGCAGATTCAAACGAGCAGAGGCGGTTATTTTATTTCTTTTTTTTTTAAAAAAAGAAGAGGCAAATACACAAACAACAAATCGAGAGTTTTCAAAAACTTTGTGCATCTGGGAATTTGCCAAATACAAAATAGAAGAGAAAAGGCAAGAATATTTTTTGTGACAGGGAGTAACGGGCTCCAAGGCTGCCTCCCTTGGCACAGTCCCAGGAAGAAAGTCAACTCCCAGCCAGGGACAGATTAATCAGTGACTTAAATCAGATATAATATCCAACCACGCTAACAGCCAGCCTGCAACTGTACTTTTCCAAGTTTAAAAAAAAGTGAGAAAACCAACACCAGACCCATCCTCCTCCCTGCTCACTCACTTAAAATTCTGAGTTTTGTTGGCAAATTAATGCATTTGGGTTTTTGTGTGTGTTTGTGTAGTTTTTTTTTGCCCCCTCCTCAGACTTTCAGCTTCCTAATCAAGCAGGAAATGGCTGTGGAGTCAGTGAGGAAGAACACAAAGTGTTAGTCGGCACTTTTGGGAGGACTGTGCCGTTGGAAACAGGAAACAGAAACAATCGCTGACTCTCCAAGCAGCTGTTGAGAAATTTAGGAAGAAACGTCAGGTAGGCTGTTTTTAAATTTCCCACCCCCTTCTTGATGCAGGAATTTCCTCTTGGGTTCGATTTATTTCTATGTGGATACATTTCAATGCAAGTTTCATCAGAAAGAGTTTACACATCAAGTGTAATAACATATTGTTTATGTTATAACGACACAAATCGTGGTTACGGCACAGACTGCTAAGCATAGGAATTATTTTTCTGAAGAATTTACTTTTACCTGTGTGATCCGTTCCTGGGCTGAGGAAACACATTTCCGTACTCAACTCTTCACAAACACGTTGAATAAATTGCAGAAAATGCTGGAAATTCCTGATTAAGGGCTTTTGCCCGACGTCGATTCTCCTGCTCCTCGAATGCTGCCTGAACTGCTGTGCTTTTCCAGCACCACTCAGATCTCCAGCATCTGCAGTCCTTACTGTATTCAGTTTCTCTAAATGAATCTGAACTTGACGTTTTTTTAAGCGTAGATCCTTCAGCAGATTTCTCTTTTTAACCACGGAAAAGTATTTGATCCTTTTTTCCATGGTTTGCATATGTATATAGACTATACAAGTTTCATCAGAAAGTGTTTACACATGAAGTGTAATAACATATTGTTTATGTTATAACGACACAAATAGTGGTTACGGCACAGACTGCTAAGCATTGGAATTGTTTTTCTGAAGAATTTACTATAACAATGTTTTAAACCGCGTGACAATTTTGTGTCACATTCACTTCTTTCTGAAACACGTGTGTTTTACACACTTCCAACTCTTTTAAGCCTTAAAATAATGCACTCCCTTAAAAGTAATACGTTCCGGTCGTTGTGGTTAGAAAATCTTATGCCTTAATAACAAGGACGCACCAACACTTTTCTCCAGCTTGAATTTGGGTGAGTGTAAAAAGAAATGTGATTCTGAATCAGATAGCTACATTATTGTGCATACCCTGGGCTGAGGAACAATTTGTTCTGCAGTAAGCCTATCCACTGAACCACGTTAGTTTTCCCTTTGGTTTTGATATAGTCAGCTGCAAATTGGACAGTGCAATATTTATAGATGGGTAGGAGGGGAGCATCTTGTAATGAAATTGAAGACAGTTTCAAAGGCCTGCAAATTGCAGAGTGATCTAAATATTTCAGTAGTATTACAGGAAGTAGAGTCTCATAGGTGCAATATAGTTTCCATTTAACACCAAGCATTAGAATAATGTGTATGTTCGTTGAAATTGGAACATGTATAACCTTGTGAGACGCCTCCTTAATTGTAACACGGGGCTAGTGGTATTGACGTCGTGTCTATGAAGAAATATGAATGAACAAATAATCGCACTAATTATTAGCTCTAGTATGCTTTTTGTCACAAATATTTCTCATGGATGTGAGTTTGAATGTCGTTTGGTGCAAGGGCAAATCGGCAGTGAGATGATATATTCATTTCACAGAGGCAAAATACTATGCTCATGAAATCGGAAATAAAACGGAAAATGTTGGCAATATTCAGATTAGGCCACATCTATGAAAAGTGAAACAAGTTAACAGTTCAAGTCAATTTTACGAGGTAGGGTCAGTGGTAGGGTGAGAGCAAAGACCCAAGGAGAAGAATTAGAGTGAAAGAAAGATGACAAAAAATGCATGCAAGACAAGACAAATTGTGCAAACAAGAAATATGTGTGAACCTTTAAATAGCAATAGTCGAATCATTGCAAGTAGGTAACTGTTTTGAAAAGTCATTGGAGCAGTTCTGTAATCTGAAGTTGTTAAACTCAATATTGAATGCTAACTGAAATATGCGTTATTGCTCCCTGCGCTTCAATTAAATTTCATTTGAATAGGTTAAACAGGGAATAGTAGAGGAACGATGTCGAGTCCGGTGGAGTAAAAAGTGAGAATTAGATGTATGCTATCATGGTTCTAGGAAGCAGGGCAATGGTTTCGAATGTGACAGATATAGTCAGTGGCTCTCAACCACGATGGAAGAGAAAAAGGGAAACCTATTTGTAACACTTATTTGGAAGGTGACGTTGTCAAAATGAATGCAACTGAGAAACTGGGAGAATGGAACAAAGTCCTTGAAGGAAATCGGTGGGATGAAGTGCAGTCATGGTAACCGTGGAGTCAATGTGCTGATGATATTCATGGAAGGATAGTTTATCGCAAAATTAGACAAAGGTTGAGAAATGGTAAAGATGGAGACTGTCTTGACTCAACAACAAATTGACGATATTGCACATATTGACGATTGCAACAATTTCTTTAGACAACAGTTATTTATAAAATTAAAACCTGCTATTGTCATTCACACCTCCTCTAGATTTATCTTTTGTTTATTTCATTTGTCCCATAAAACAATTCAAATATGTGCCTTTTAGGTGGATCGGCCAAGCTAAATTGCCCATAGTATCCAGGGATGTGAAGGCTCAGGTGGATTAGCCTTGGGAAATGCAGAGTAACAGGATTAGGTCTGGGTGGGATGCGGTCGATGTGGACCCGATGAGCCTGGTCTGCTTCTACGCTGTTGGGATTCTTTGATTCTCAGTCTTTTTGCCGCATGAAAACAATTCTTTTGTTGTTTTAATCTCTGCTGCCTTCCGTCCCATTACAGAGCTTTCCTTTGGATTTTTTTTCTCTCCTACCCTAAACCTGACCCTAACTAGCTTAAAATCTTGTTACGTCTATAATTGACATCTCTAACCGTATTCATTTCTGACTGAACCGCCGTGCTGCGTATGATAATGTTCATTGGTTAAAACAATTCGAGGGATCCGGGTTCGATTCCAGCCCCGGACGACTGTTTGTGTGGAGTTTGCACATTTTCCCCGTGGTAAAAAAATGACTGCAGATGCTGGAAACCAGATTCTGGATCAATGGTGCTGGAAGAGCACAGCAGTTCAGGCAGCATCCTTCAGCAAAATCGACGTTTCGGGCAAAAGCCCTTCATCAGGAATAAAGGCAGAGAGCCTGAAGCGTGGAGAGATAAGCTAGAGGAGGGTGGGGGTGGGGAGAGAGTAGCATAGAGTACAATAGGTCAGTGGGGGAGGAGATGAAGGTGATAGGTCAGGGAGAGGAGGGTGGAGTGGATAGGTGGAAAAGGAGCTGGGCAGGTCGGACAAGTCCGGACAAGACAAGGGGACAGTGTTGAGCTGGAGGTTTGAAACTAGGATGAGGTGGGGGAAGGGGAAATGAGGAAGCTGTTGAAGTCCACATTGATGCCCTGGGGTTGAAGTGTTCCGAGGAGAAAGATGAGGCGTTCTTCCTCCATGCGTCTGGTGGTGAGGGAGCGGCGGTGGAGGAGGCCCAGCACCTCCATATCCTCGGCAGAGTGGGAGGGGGAGTTGAAATGTTGGGCTACGGGCGGTTTGGTTGATTGGTGCGGGTGTCTCGGAGATGTTCCCTAAAGCGCTCTGCTAGGAGGTGCCCAGTCTCCCCGATGTAGAGGAGACCGCATCGGGAGCAACGGATACAATAAATGATATTAGTGGATGTGCAGGTAAAATTTTGATGGATATGGAAGGCTCCTTTAGGGCCTTGGATAGAGGTGAGGGAGGAGGTGTGGGCACAGGCTTTACAGTTCCTGCGGTGGCAGGGGAAAGTGCCAGGATGGGAGGGTGGGTCGTGGGGGGGGCGTGGACCTAACCAGGTAGTCACGGAGGGAACGGTCTTTGCGGAAGGCGGAAAGGGGTGGGGAGGGAAATATATCCCTGGTGGTGGGGTCTTTTTGGAGGTGGCGGAAATGTCGGTGGATGATTTGGTTTATGTGGAGGTTGGTAGGGTGGAAGGTGAGCACCAGGGGCGTTCTGTCCTTGTTACGGTTGGAGGGGTGGGGTCTGAGGGCGGAGGTGCGGGATGTGGACGAGATGCGTTGGAGGGCATCTTTAACCACGTGGGAAGGGAAATTGCGGTCTCTAAAGAAGGAGGCCATCTGGTGTGTTCTGTGGTGGAACTGGTCCTCCTGGGAACAGATACGGCGGAGGCGGAGGAATTGGGAATACAGGATGGCATTTTTGCAAGAGGTAGGGTGGGAAGAGGTGTAATCCAGGTAGCTGTGGGTGTCGGTGGGTTTGTAAAAAATGTCAGTGTCAAGTCGGTCGTCACTAATGGAGATGGAGAGGTCCAGGAAGGGGAGGGAGGTGTCAGAGATGGTCCAGGTAAATTTAAAGTCAGAGTGGAATGTGTTGGTGAAGTTGATGAATTGCTCAACCTCCTCGCGGGAGCACGAGGTGGCGCCAATGCAGTCATCAATGTAGCGGAGGAAGAGGTTGGGAGTGGTGCCGGTGTAATTACGGAAGATCAACTGTTCTACGTAGCCAACAAAGAGACAGGCATAGCTGGGGCCCATACGTGTGCCCATGGCTACCCCTTTGGTCTGGAGGAAGTGGGAGGATTCAAAGGAGAAATTGTTAAGGGTGAGGACCAGTTCGGCCAAACGAATGAGAGTGTCGGTGGAAGGGTACTGTTGGGGACGTCTGGAAAGGAAAAAACGGAGGGCTTGGAGGCCCTGGTCATGGCGGATGGAGGTGTAGAGGGATTGGATATCCATGGTGAAGATGAGGCGTTGGGGTCCGGGGAAACGGAAGTCTTGGAGGAGGTGGAGAGCGTGGGTGATGTCTCGAACGTATGTGGGGAGTTCCTGGACTAGGGGGGATAGGACAGTGTCGAGGTAGGTAGAGATAAGTTCAGTGGGGCAGGAGCATGCTGAGACAATAGGGTGGTCAGGCTTGTGGACCTTGGGAAGGAGGTAGAACTGGGCAGTGCGGGGTTCCCGGACTATGAGGTTGGAAGCTGTGGGTGGGAGATCTCCTGAGGTGATGAGGTTCTGTATGGTCTGGGAGATGATGGTTTGGTGATGGGGGGTGGGGTCATGGTCGAGTGGGCAGTAGGAAGAGGTGTCCTCGAGTTGGCGTTTGGCTTCAGCGGTGTAGAGGTCAGTGCGCCAGACTACCATTGCGCCCCCTTTATCCGCTGGCTTGATGGTGAGGTTGGGATTAGAGCAGAGGGATTGGAGGGCTGCGCGTTGTGAGGGTGAGAGGTTGGAGTGGGGGAGGGGGGTAGACAGGTTGAGGCGGTTAATGTGTCGGTGGAAGGGTACTGTTCCCCGTGCCTATATTTCCTCCGGAATTCCTCCCACAATCCAAATATGTGCTGGTTAGGTGAATTGGCCATGTAGGTTAAATGTGTTAGTCCGGGGTAAATGTGGTGTAGTCGGGTAGGGAATGTGCCTGGGTGGTTTTCTCTTGGAGTGGGTGTGGATTTATTGGGCCAAATGGCCCGTTTCCAAACTGTCGTGATTCTATGGTCAATCTGAACTGCTAACTATGTTTTCTTGCTATTGATGTTGTCTTCAAGGCAGGGATAGACACTTTTAATCAGTAAGGGCATAAAGGGTGATGTGGAAAAGACAGGAAAGTAAGGATTATCAAATCAGCTATGATCACATTGAAAGGCGGAGCAGACTTAATATGTAGAATAGCTTACTTTTGTTCATGATGTGGAGGAGCCAGTGTTGGAATGGAGTGGACAAAGTTAAAAATCACACAACACCAGGTTATAGTCCAACAGGTTTATTTGAAAGCACTAGCTTAAGGAGCGCTACTCCTTCATCAGGTGGCTGTGGACTATAAGAGCATAAGACACAGAATTTATTGCAGTGTCATGAAACTGAAATTATATATCAAAGAAACCTGGATTGTTAACTCTTTAATCTTTTAGAATGGTTGCAAGTTTCCCCTCCGTGACTACCTGGTCAGGTCCATGCCCCCCCCCAACAAGCCACCCATCCGTCCTGGCGCCCTCCCCTGCCACCGCAGGAATTGCAAAACCTGCACCCACACCTCCTCCCTCACCTCCATCCAAGGCCCCAAAGTAGTCTTCCACATCCATCAAAGTTTCATCTGCACATCCACCAATGTCATTGCTTCCAATGCAGTCCCCTTTACATTGGGGAGATCGGACGCCTCCTCGCAGAGCGCTTTAGGGAATATCTCTGGGACACCCGCACCAATTAACCCCACCGTCCCATGGCCCAACATTTCAACTCCCCCTCCCACTCTGCTGAGGACATGCAGGTCCTGGGCCTCCTCCACCGCCGCTCCCTCACCACCTGACGCCTGGAGGAAGAACGCCTCATCTTCCGCCTCGGAACACTTCAACCCCAGGGCATTAATGTAGAATTCACCAGTTTCCTCATTTCCCATCCCCCCACCTTACCCCAGTCCCTAACTTCCAGCTCAGCACCGTCCTCATGACCTGTCCTACCTGCCAATCTCCATTCCCACTTATCCGCTTCACCCTCCCCTGTGACCTATCACCTTTATCCTCACCTCCATCCACCCATTATACTCTGTGCTACCTTCCCCCACCCTCCTCTCTGACGTATCACCTCCGTCCACACCCCCATTCACTTATTGTACTCTTTGCTACCTTTACCCCAGTCCCCCACTCCCCCATTTATCTCTCCACCCTGAAAGCTCCCTGCCTCCATTCCTGATGAAGGTCTTTTGCCCGAAACATCGATTTTTCTGCTCCTAAGATGCTGCCTGACCTGCTGTGCTTTTCCAGCACCACTCTAATCTAGACTGCAAGTTTCAGTTCATTAATATGTGAATCTCTGAACTTCTTTTAAGTCACCTTCTTGAGATAGCTTGCGGTTTTATAACAAAAGGTGACATCTCAGCTCAGGCACACACATATTCACCCTATGGGGTGAATTTGTATTTGTCGAATTATATTTGCAGATACATTCTTTTTTGCTTAAAAGATGCATAATCTGCAGGCAGTCAATATATATAATATTTTGTAAAATCCACATTGGAAATAGGACCAGTCCGACTCAAGATTGGGATACAGACAGACTCTGACCTTTAGTGCATTGTCTGAGCTGAGATGTCACTTTTTGTTATAAAACCTTAAGTTATCTCAGGAAGGTGAATTAAAAGAAGCTCTAGGATTTACATATTAATGAACCGAAACTTGCAACCCATTCGAAGAGATGAAAGACTTAACAATCCAAGTGTTTTCAATATATCATTTCAGTGTCATGTGACATGTTGCTGTAAATTATGTGTCTTATACGCCACAACCACCTGACAAAGGAGCAGCGCTCTGAAAGTTAGTGCTTCCAAATAAACCTGTTGGACTATAACCTGATATTGTGTGATTTTTACTTTTGTTCTTACATTTTATGGTCAGAGCTGACCACTTCCAATATTTTTTGTCATACATTTCTTTTATGTTGAGCAACATAATACTGTGGATTACCACAAAGGTAATGAATTTTTGTGTAGTTCACCATTTAAAAAGTAACCACACAAACCCTTTGTTCAGTGAAGAATTTTCAGTTAACATACTATAAATAAGCTGACTGCTGTTAATTGAATCCTACTTATTGTAGTGAAATCAGAACATATTTCTAGGAGCTCTTATTTTTAAAAAAATATATATCACTTTCACTGTGTTGTATAATACTATTCTTTATTCCATTGCTCAATTATCTGTATTTCATATCTCAATTTTACAATAAATGAGAAATGAATGTTGAACTTCCCAATTTTAATGTTTTGTTCATTTCCTGATTGTGTATGTATGGCAACACTGCAGAGTTTTGGGAATTATAATTTTGGCTCTCCTTTTGGATGGAGTCATTCCCTTCAGCCCTTTTTGCCTCATCGATGCCTTCCTCAATCATTTTTTAAGATCTCATTTTATTCCACCTTCGTATTGATTGTTATAAATTCTCAAAGATTTGCTGTTGACAGATAAGACTTAGCACTAAGCTTTTACTGCTTAATGGAATTTAGAGGGTCCTGTTTGCTGTTACGCTGTTTCATCAGTTGCAATTATTCTGACGCGTTGCTTTTATGCTTCTATAGTAGTTGTTTGCATCTGTATCTTGCCCTACTTTGATTTGCATAATTTATTATTTTAGGATAACTAAAAGTTCCATTAATATACTATATAATAATTGGATAGTATCCAAGTTCTCCTATCTCCACCTTTACACATTTTTCCAGATTTTGTTTGTATGTTCTGTAGATGGTGATTTGAGTTGAGTATCAGGTTTGACAATCTTGAGATATCATCCGATTCAATCCTTCACGTCTGCAGCTAAATCTTTCTCACCCATTGTTCAAATCACTCATTAAATTGGCTTACCGCTGAAACTCTGTTCTCAGTATATGAAGCCACCTCATACTTCAAAACTCCTTGTTTTGTAGTGCAAACATGCTTTTTGATAAGATCAACTAAACTACAATAACGAGTAATCTTAAGGATTTTGGAACATATCAGTGGACTGATGGTAGCTGTTAGTAAACTTCAGTGTATGTCTGCATCACCATGGAGTATAACTACATTTGGACAAATAATTTGTTTTTTCATTCGTGGTGTTGACTTTCCAGGGGAAGGCACAATTAAGATAAGGGACAATTTCTGCTAGCAAATCATTGCCCAATAGCAGAAAGCATCATCCTCACCTCCCAACCAATTCACCTCTCCCCTCAAACTGAAACAGAACAAAAAGGTATCCAGGAGTGATTAGCAATGATTTAGATGACAACATAAATCATGAGAATGAAGTACAATTGTTCAGCAGCCATCACCTGAACCAAAAGCAATCTTGTAATCACATTCATGGATTCTTTTGTTTTTCTCGTACAGGAATAGATGGTATTGATTCTCAAGCATAATTATCTTCAACTGCTAGCCTGGCCTGTGCTTATCAATACATCGCTTTATGTAGCTAAAATCAGTTACTTATAAACTGCTGAGGTTAATCATGGGGCATTTGTGATAGTTTGGAAATTTCAGGTTTTGAGTTAATGCCTTGGTTGGAGACAAAAAAAAACTGCAGATGCTGGAATCCAAGGTCGACAAGCAGGAGGCTGGAAGAACACAGCAAGCCAGGCAGCATCAGGAGGTGGAGAAGTCAACAGTTCGGATGTATCCCTTCTTCAGTACTGAAGTACCCCAAAATACGACTTCCTCACCTCCTGATGCTGCTTGGCTTGCTGTGTTCTTCCAGCCTCCTGCTTGTCTACCCGGAGTTAATGCCTAGCTTATACATTTTTTAAAAATTGCCTGTTATTAAATAAAGAGGATATCTGATATTTGGTAGAGATGTACTGGACATAGTAGATCAATTTGCTTTGTTGAAAAAATTCTTTCTATTTTGGCCATCATTTGCAACATCTGTTTTTATGTTTATGTAATTAATATGCAATGACACTCAGTTAGAAGGATTACATTACAATTTTATAGAGGTGACAAGCTTCATAATTTTTTTACCCTTTGTCACATCCACACACATGTATTCCAATGCTCTCCAGCTCAGCAATGTATTCTGTAAATAAATTTCAACTTATCCAAAACTATGAGAAAGTGAGGACCAGTTGGTGGTGAAGTCAGGCGCAAAAGGTGGTGCTGAAAAAGCACAGCAGGTCAGGCAGCATTCACGGAGCAGGACATTCAATGTTTCAGGCATAAACCCTTCATTATTCATATTCCTAATAAAGGGCTTATGCCCGAAATGTCCACTCTCCTGCTCCTCCGATGCTGCCTGACCTGCTGTGCTTTTCCAATGCATGCTTTTTGACTCTTCCAAAACTGAACTTATGCTCCCTTTCACTAGTAAGAAAAAAAACATAGTGTGGGCGGCACGGTGGCACAGTGGTTAGCACTGCTGCCTCACAGCGCCAGAGATCCGGGTTCAATTCCCGCCTCAGGCGACTGACAGTATGGAGTTTGCACGTTCTCCCCGTGTCTGCGTGGGTTTCCTCCGGGTGCTCCGGTTTCCTCCCACAGGCCAAAGATGTGCAGGGTCAGGTGAATTGGCCATACTAAATTGCCTGTAGTGTTAGGTAAGGGGTAAATGTAGGGGTATGGGGTGGGTTTTGCTTCGACGGGTCGGTGTGGACTTGTTGGGCCGAAGGGCCTGTTTCCACACTGTAATCTAATCTAATCTAATCTAAATCTTCTTCCCTCGGTTTCCCATTGACTTTAGTTTCATTCTGGCTTCTTGATACAACCCGAATTTAAGTTCCACTTGGTTCAGAAGTATGTAGTAACATCTCTGAACAGGTTCATTTAAAATAACTTAAATATATGATCTATCAAACTGGGCTTCTTTCAAGGACCTCATTATCTAGCCTTCTAATTTAGTGACATGCATAAGGTCAGAGATGTTTTATTCTCTAAGTTGTTGATATACACTGTAAAAAGCTAGCAGCCCAAGTATAAACTTGAAAAGATCTCAGCAAAGCCATTGCCACATGTTGCACTAAATTCATAATTAACGGAATTATATAATTAGTGATCAAACTTTGAAGCAAATGACAATGTTGCCACTAAACTATTAAAATTTCATTTTATGTATTTAATCAGTTGAGTGACTCTAAGAATGGCAAAATTCCTCTTCCTCATTATCAAACTCTCTCATTCATTTCAGACAGAATAACCATGCATGAAAGTTTTACAATATTATGTACAGTAATTAATTAGCTGTGGTTTTTGAGTGAGCTGATGAACTGAGGCACAGAACCTTTTCCTGTCTGAGGTCCAGAACCTTTTCCAGTCAGAGGCCTACCTTTTGGTTTTCAGGAGTTCATTTTTGTTATCTCTAACTCTTTTAGAATGTGATTCAATCATGCAATAACAATACCTTTTTTGTTGTTGACAAAGATGGTATTTTGACTTGAACAGAAACAGATTAGACAAATTAATCTGTATTCTCAATAAGTATCAGTCCTCCATTAAACTTAACCTCACACTTTCCCACGTGGTGGCTTTACTTTGATTGCCCACTTTGATTGCTTTTTCTTTAGTATTTTGGAGAATTTGTTCACTATCACAGTGTATTTTTGGAACGAATTTAAATGTGGAGAATATGTGTGGATACATTTCATGACCTGAATTAACATTCTCTCTGGTGTGAAGCATTTCGTTGTGTACTAGTATTGTAGATATTCCTTTTAAATACAAGAATAGAAAGGCCGATTGGTGCGTTCATTTCAGGTCATATCTTATTCTGAGGTTGTTGACAATCTAATTCAACTTGAAATAGATGAGTAGAAAAAAGGATGGATTGGTGATGAGGCACTAAATTTACATTGGTGATTGAAAATTATGGCATTTTCGCCAGTGTTAAATTGATAAAAATTATGCCATGAAAACAGTCATGAGATAACAGAACATCACTATGCATGTAGAAAAGAGGCTGCAATTCTGTTGACCTGCCACTTGGGGCAGCAACTAGAGGGCATAGGTTTAAGGTGAGAGGGGAAAGACTTAAAATGGACCTGAGGGCTAACTTTTCCTGCAGAGCGTCCTGAGGAGGTGTGGAGGCAGGTACAATTACAACATTTAAAAGGCATCTGGATGGGTACATGAGTAGGAGGGGTTTGGAGGGATGTGGGCCAAATGCTGGCGAATGGGACTAGATTTATTTCGGACATCTGGTTAATGTGGACAAGTTGGATTGAAATATCTGTTTCCGTGCTGTACAACTCTATGCCTCTATGAGGAAGGGAATGAGTAATTGTCAGATCCTTGGGGAATCTGGAAGTGTCTGGATGGGATGCTTTTACTGCAAGTAAGTAAGCTAGTGTTGAATTGGGTGAGGCAGTCTCAACAATCTGGACACTAAAGGACAGCGGATAGAGGAAGACAATCTGATGACACATCTTGAAGGCTGTCGTTCGGTTGAGAAGAATGAGGAGAAAGAATGCACTACTGTAGCAACTGTGGAGAAATTTGTTTGCAATTGGTAGGCCAAAATCTGATACTGCAGATGGTTGAAAATCTGATTAGGGATCTGCAATCTGGGTGTTCGGCAAGAAAACTGGACACAGATTAAGGGAGAGAAAAAATCAAAAGACCCCAACCTGTGAATTTAGTTCATCTATTATATTCTGGTGAGTAGGTTTTTGGCACTTCACTGTCTTATTTTACAGGTTAGTTTGGTTGTAAATTAGACAAGAATTGTGAAATAAGTCCACACAGGCCAGTTGTTCATCACCAAATCACCCTTTATTAACATGTGCATCGTACTTGACACTGGTCCAGCTTCCTCAGAGCCAGCTCTGAGTGAACAGAGCTTTGTTGTTACCAAAGTTTGACCTCTGAAGTAAACTGTCTCTTGCAGTAAGTGGAGTCTTGTATCTGACATTTGTATTCTTGATGCTCTTTCATCCCCCTCCATGTCCGAGAAGATCAGATTTAACTTGGTGCAGAGTCTTCTCCCCATTGCAACTCTGCTGGAGCTATCCCTGTAGTTGCATGATGGGTGGTCCAATAATCAAATATGAACTGGGACAGTTTGGTATCGAGTGAATGTGTTTCTTTAAAGCTGCTTCAAAGTTTGGGCTGCTGTTTCCACCAGACCATTGGATTATGGATGGTACGAGGCTGTTCTTAAATGCTGGACAGCATCCGACTTTAAGAAATACTTGAATTCCCTGCTGGTAAATGATGACCTATTGTCTATAACAACGCTTCTGGGAGCCCGTGTATTGCAAAACATGCTCGCAGCTTTTATATTGTCGTCCTTGTGTTTGGTGAATGAACTCTAAACATGTTCAATCACTGAGTGGGCATCTACAATGGACAAGAACATTAACCTCATGCAAGTCTCAATGGCATAGTCAACATGTAACCGAGTTCCGGGCTTGCCCGGCCTTTCCCATGAATATGGAGGAGCTGCCAGTGGCAAGTTTTGTCCTTGTTGATACTCAGGACATTCTCCGACCAATGCAACTATATCTGCATCCATTCCTGGCCACCAGGCATAACCTCTCACCAATATCTTTATTTTAGACATCCCTGAATGACCCTGATGGAGTTCAGCCAGTATTTTGGTGACTTTTGCTCAGGATAATGCTCCCCATAATAAAATACGGACCTCCACGGTGATCTGGTCTCACAAGGCCCAGAGAGATTTCGACTCTGGTTATAATGGCCCTTTTGGTTCCTCTGTCATCACTAGCTGATTTACTTATGTCAGGACTGGATCGTTTTGCATCTGCAGTCAGATATTATCAATGGTGACTGGAAGGGTGTCCAGAAAGTTTATAACCAGAGTGGAGTCTTCCAGTGGCGGCACCACTGATGGTGCATCTCCCAGAAGGAGGCAGCTCAAGGCATCCACATTTACTACTTGGCCTCCCAGTCAATTGTAAGCACTTAGAATGTGAACCCACTGCTGAAATCGACCTGAAGCTATAGGAGTCACAGCCTTGACCTCAGAGTAGCCCTAGCAGGATTTGAGGTCTGTTGCTATGACAATGTCTGTAAAGGACTTGGTGGAACGTTCTCACTCTAAAGATGACTGCCAAATCTTCTTTCTCCATCTGGGTGTTTTGCACACTGCATCAGCCAAAGTCAGACAAGCATTCTTCTCCATTGGGCCACCCTGATACCATACCAGAAGACATTGCATGTCAGCTCCAAATCTCGCTTGGAATCATAATCAATACCTTAAACGATGATAGCTGCTTCTTCACTTCCTTAAAAGCTACATCTTGGCTACGAGATCAGTTGCAAGGTTACCCTTTTTCCTAAAGCAGATGGAAGAGTGGAGGAGGGTACATATGAACTTTCTGTAATAATTCACCAATGCAAGGAAAGACTTAAGCCCTGGATCAGATGTGGGAGCCAGTGCCTCTTTGATCACCTTCACTATATCTTCCAATGGGTCTTGTTGACTCTGTAGCCCAAGTAGGTCACTTGGGATGCATGGAAAACACCATTTTCCCTTCCTATGCCTGTCTTGGAGAAACATCTAAGGACTATTTCCAAGTTCTCTAAATGCTCTTTATTGGTCTTCCCTATTATCAGCACATTATCCAGATAAATAACGACCTTGCAAAATTTTCTCCAGCATCTGCTGAGAAATGGCACAGGTCTATGATATCCCAAACGGCAGTCTTGTATATTGGTACAAACCTTTATGGGTATTAATTGTAGCATACATCTCGGAATTCTCAACTAACTGCAATTACAGGTACACATGGCTCATGGCTCGAAGGTGGGAGACAGGGTGGTGGTGGAGGATTGCTTTTCGGACTGGAGGCCTGTGACCAGTAGTGTGCAGGAAAGAATCAGCGCTGGATCCACTGCTTTTTGTCATTTATATAAATGATTTGGTTGTGAATATAGGAGGTAAGGTTAGTAAGTTTGCAGATGGCACCAAAGTTGGTGGTGTCATGGACAGCAAAGAAAGTTGCCTCAGAGCACAATGGACAGGCAGGAGGCTGGAAAAACATAGCAAGCCGGGCAACATCAGGAGGTGGAGAAGTCACTGTTTTGGGTGTAACCCTTCTTCAGGACTGGGGGTGGGTGTAGGGGGAAGCTGCAGATAAAGGAGGAGTGGGGACAGGGTGGTGAAGGCAGGATAGGTGAAGACAAAGAGCTGGAGGGATGAGGTTCTTAATGGGACCTTGATTGGATGGACTGAGGAATGGCAGATGGAAATTAATTTGGATAAATCTGAGGTTCTAAGTTTGGTAATGCAAATCAGGGCAGGACTTATACATTTTCCGAACAAAGAGACCTTGGGTTGCAGGTTCATAGTTCCTTGGAAGCGGAGTTGCAGGTGGGCATTTGGTATGCTTGCCTTTATTGTTCAGTGCATTGGGTACAGTTGGGAGGTCATATTGCTGCAGTACAGGATATTGCTGAGGCCACATTTGGAATACTGTGTTCATTACTGGTTTCACTGCTGTGGAAAGGTGTTGCTAAACTTGAAAGGGTTCAGAAAAGATTTACAAGGATGTTGCCAGGGTTAGAGGGCTTGAGCTATAGGGAGAGGATGAATAGATTGGGGCTATTTTTCCCTGGAGCATCAGAAGCTGAGGGGTGACAGTATAGAGGTTTATAAAATCATGAGGGGCATGGATAGGGTGAATAGACAGGGTGGGGAAGTCCAAAACTAGAGGGCACAGTTTTATTGTCAGAGGGAAAAGATATAAAAAAGGGACCTAAGTGACAATATTTTCACAGGTTGTGAGTGTACAGAATGAGCTGCCAGAGTAAGTGCTGGCGGTTGGTACAACTACAACATTTGCAACAAAGGTGAACCAACCGATTGGACCTCACAAACGGTATGACAGATGCTGCCCATTCCACAAACTGTGCTGGTTTGATGACTCCTTCACTTTTCACCCTCCTGCCTCTACTTTTGCTTGCAAGGCAAATGGCATGAGGCAAGCTTTGCAGAATCATGGAATTGCTTCCTGGTCAATATATAAGATGGCCTTGGCTCCCCTAGACCTACCTAAAAAAACTTCAGGGTATCTAATTAGGACTTCACTCGGGCAGACATCAAAAAAATGTTGAGCCAATCAACATGAATCTTTCTCAATCAGGTTTGGGCCCCAAGCCTTTTACTACAATCAGTAGTAACTGGTCCTGGTTTCTTGAAAAGCAGCTGGTTCAAAGTTGTACACAGGTACAGGTTCAGTATAGCAGAGGCCTTACACACACTTAAAAGTTGGAGTCCAGAGTGAATTTTGTTAAAGACTGGTTCTGCGATCACTGATTCAGTCACACCACTATCAACCTCCATTAGAACCAGGTAACTTTTAAACCTGATGTTTATTTTGATTGGTTCTGCTTTGGATATAAAGCAATTTAACTGTTCCAAGCCAGATGTAAGTGGGCTTTCTCGGGTGTGAACTAAACTGGATACTGGCCTAGCAGGAAGTTTTTGCTTTCTCAAGTCCATATACCAGCAGCGACTACAATGGCTTGCCAGCTCGGATCCTGAAGAAAATGTTAACCGTTTGACAGGCTTGGTTTGCTTTAGGGTTTTGCTATGGGCTGACCTAGAGACTCTCTGTTCAGGATATGTCCTGAGTGAGTCTATGCAATTGCCTTCACTCAACTGGTGTCTCCCATGCTCAGTCCATCTGGCAAGGGTGTCCATTTCAATTGGCATGCTCTGTAACTCATATGGTCCACCTTCTAATAAAGTCAGTTGTAGTGCATCTTTGAAGTCCAGTTGGGCTTCAGCTACTAGGTGCTTTTGCACGGTTACATCATTATCCCACATACCAAATGGTCTCTCAGCATCTCATTTAGGTTAAATCAATGTTACATCTCTATCAGTCATCTTAACTTTGTCAAAAATTCCAACACTTATTCCCTTCATTCTTGATCTGCTAAGTAAAACATAGAACATATCAGAATCAGAGGGGGCTTAGGGTCATAATATTCCTCAACTAAATCCATTAACTTTTGCAAGGTTTTTGTAAGCCGGGGCCTCAGGAAACATTAAGTTCCTAATAACTGAAAATGTTGCTGATCCACAAGCTGTCAGGAGAATTGCTCATTGCTTTTCGTCTGCCCCAATGTCATTTACCTGGAAAACATAATGCATTCTTTCCACAGTCTTCAACAGCAGGATCAAGTGGGTCAAGCTTCCTATATAATGGCATGATCCCAGAAATGCTTACCCCAACTCAAAGACAACCATTGTGAGCAAATTTCTTCAGGAGCATATTTTATTCTCTCAAGACCACTGAAATGACGGACCAAGGACCAAGGACCAAGGACCAAGGACCAAGGACCAAGGACCAAGGACCAACGACCAACGACCAACGACCAACGACCAACGACCAACGACCAACGACCAACTTGAATAGTACTTAACACTAGTACAGCTGCCCTCAGAGTAGGCAGAACCTGACACTCTTGCTTATATCTTTCACCCAGGGCTCACTGATTGGGGCTGTTGACCTGGTCCAATCAGCGAACTCCTACTCCATGAGGTCCACCTGGCTAACCTCAGTACAATCACTAAAGTTTCTTTATCTCAAACGTTTGGCAAATGGTGACTAACAGGGTAAATCGCTTAACACAACCATGGTCACTGTTTTACAACTACTGATTGTCAGTTGGGATTTGGTTCTCTAAAGTGCTGAAGCAGCTGCTGTAATCTCCGAAATGGATAGCACAACACTGCCACTTGGTGGTAGGAGTTGCAAATAAAATATAGAGTATTATATGGCTACCTAATAGAATCATAAAATCCCTACAGTCTGAGTTAAAAATCATACAACACTAGATTATAGTCCAACAGGGTTATTTGGAGGTACTAACTTTCAGACTGCTGCTCCTTCATTGTGGAGCAGGATCATAAGACAGAATTTATAGCTAAAGATTACAGTGTCATGCAACTGAAACAATATACTGAACAAACCTAGATTACTGTTAAGTCTTCCATCTTTTAGAATGGGTTGCAGGTTTCGGTTCATTAATATATAAATCCCAGAACTTCTTTTAAGCCACATTCTCAAGATAACTTAAGGTTTTATAAAATAAGGTGACAGCTCAGACAATGCATTAAAGGTGTGAGGTTAGAGTCTATCTACACCCCAATCTTGAATCAAACTGGTTCTATTTCCAAAGTAAGAATTTATAAAACGTTATTTGGATTAATTGCCTGCAGATTGTTTGCTTTTCGAGCAAAATAGAATGTATCTGCAAATACAATCCTGCAAATACAAATTCACCCCGTAGACTTATATGTATGTGTGTGTGTGTGTTTGTGTGCATGAGAGAGAGAGTGAGTGTTTGCTTGTGAGTGTGGGAGTATGAGTGCATGTGACAAAGTGTGTGTTTGTATGTGTGTAAGCTTAGTAGAGTGTGCATGTGTGATGGAGTATAAGCCTGTGAGAGGGTGTGTGCATGGGTGTGAGTGTGGGGGATGTATGTGTGTGTGTGCGTATGAGAGTGAGCGTGTGTATGAGAGGTTCTGTGTGAGTATGTACGACAGTGTGTGTATGTGTGCTTGTTTGTGTGTGTGTGTGAGAGAGTGTATAGTGTAGTATGACATGAACCCAAGATCCCAGATGAGGCCATCATCATGGGTTCCATCCTGACAGTTTGGAAAGAGACCATTCAGCCCATCAAGTCTGTACTAGCCCTTTGAAGGTCATCTCAACCAGGTCAAGCCCCCACTCTGTTCCCATTACCTTGCATTTACCATAGCTAATCCACCTAGTTTGCATATCCCTGGGCACTACATGGCAATTTAGCATGGTCATTCCACCTATCCTGCACACTTTTGAACTATGGGAGGAAATTAGACACCCCGCAGAAACCCACCCAGACTTGAGAATAGTGTGGAAACTCCACACAGTCATCCAAGGCTGCAATCGTACTCGAATCCGTGGGGCAGCAGTGCTAACCACTGAGCCACCATGGCATGCAATTTTTCATGAAGTTGTCCCAACCTTCCCAAGTGTTCTTGTGGTGCAGTGCAGTGTTGCTATCTCTGGGCCAGAAGTCCAGGTTTGAATCCCATCTGCTCCAGAGGTGTACCATAACACATCCAAACAGGTTGATGAAAAAATCTGTAGAGCTCATAGGAAAAGAAAACTATTTCAGTTCAGCATTTCTAGATAGAAATTATTCTAGACCCTTTTTTGGGTCCAAGTACATTTTATCATGAACACCATAACTGAGTAAAAGTTGTTCTTTGGCCTTAACCAAAGGCCAAAACAGGTTTGCTACTGTTCTCCAACATGAGACAAATAAATTTTGGTCCATGACTGGCCCTTTGGATAAATTCCAGAAAAAGAGTTAAATCAGGCAACAGGGAATGTCTGATTGACTGGACTGAGGAGTTGGGAGGACTCCCTGGATTATTTGAGTCATGCCACTTTGGAATTGGAAATCTTTGGCAGAGTGTGGAGGCCTGACGTTGCATGATAGACAGCCATATTTAATATACCAACTCTTGTGCAGTGCTGTGCTTTGACAGCACTAGTATGAGCCATTCTTCACCTAGTTTTGCTTCAGGTTCCTGCTAATAACTACTTAACGTCTCAGCCTAACAGGCTGTCCCTAGCATCCAGATTTTGAAGTGTATATGGCAAGACATAGAACAAAGCCTCATTTTTATTTACATGATTATATTTAACATGCACTCACCAAATGAGAGAGCATTATGTGAAGTGTTATATTTACATCTAAAAGAAGAATGTACTGATTATACACAGTAAACAATAATAAGGATATCTTATTTGAAAATAAGATGATATCCTGATAGTAGTCACTGTGAAATTAGGGATGGAAATGTGTTGCTGGAAAAGCGCAGCAGGTCAGGCAGCATCTAGGGAACAGGAGAATCGACGTTTCGGGCATTAGCCCTTCTTCAGATTCCTGAAGAAGGGCTAATGCCCGAAACGTCGATTCTCCTGTTCCCTAGATGCTGCCTGACCTGCTGCGCTTTTCCAGCAACACAGTTCCATCTCTGATCTCCAGCATCTGCAGACCTCACTTTCTCCACTGTGAAATTAGGTACAATGCATCTAATCTATACTGCGCATTTTACAGACTGATTAGAAGTTGTGGTACAAATGCGGAGCCGTCTTGATAGGCCAAATGGCCTACCTCCACTCCTTTTTCAAGTGTTCAAAATACATCATGTCCTGTCAACATGGTAGTGGTTGTCAGTAGTTTAAGATGTACCCTCTTAAACATACATGTACACAACTACAGAGGTCCCAACTAGGTGAAAAATCTCTTTAATCAAACCCTTGGTTAAAAGACAGAGATGCAATACACCTGCTGGGAACTTTACCACTGAAAAGTTGTTATATATTTCATTAGAAAAATAAATTGTTTTTAATTATACTAAGTAATTTATTTTTGTGGTGACCTCCTTTCACATTCAAAATTGCAGGTTGCTTGGCAAGTAACTGAGAAGCCAAGTGTCCCATTGATTTATTTCCCATTCAAAATTAATAATTTGAGCAGAAATAATTCCATAATTCTTATGGAAGCTTCAAGTATAAACATAAAACTTTATTTGCATTTCTGCACTGATGGATTACCAAACATTTGGAAGCAGCCATTCCAATTAACCTAGAAAGTTTCTACCACTTTTGTAATTGTATTAGGTTACCTTACAATCTGAAGGAGCAGAAAATGTATTAATTTTGAGTTGAATTACAGTTTGTAAAACAAAAACCATAGCATTTTCTAAAGTTGTAAAGCATCTGAATCTAAGAATCTTCAGGCTTACAAGATGTTGCCTTTAGTTTTTTTAAATGATTAATTTATTATTTTGCACATTCTTTTTCCCTTTTTCATCTCTACTGATGATACAACTGAAAGGTGGATTGATGAATTATTTCCTGGCCTCTGCTGTTCTCTAATCATGTTGAATTGAATTTGCTTGGAAAAATGTAATCAGTTAGATTTCCCTTTACTCTTCCACTTGTTCCCTGTGAGGAGACTCTTAGTTTTACAGGAAACAGCAGAATTAGAGAAATAGAAATGTGATCCAGAAATACTGGATAAACAAAATGGATATTGTGGGATGTGTATGCATTTCATGTTCATTAAATTGCTCCAGCTATTTTTGTGTTTTATATCACCAGAAACTGTGGGTTGCTGCTTCATGATATGATCTTACTTAAATTCAGGATAAACCACTCCTTGCCATTGCAACATCTAGTTTAACTATGTCATTAAACTACCAAAAGGATTTGGACTTTTTGAATTTGAATATGCTGAATTGTACAATACAATAGTCATTGGGGGTATTTTATAGAGCCTGCTAGAATGGGAAATGTCTGTCGGGTGGCTAAATTAGGCAGGTTGCAAAACCTTAATTTCCCATTTGTGGGTTGAGGTGGAGAGGTAAGGTTAGCAGTATGTCTACAGTGTGACAAATTTCATGCTGGCAGAATGCTCATATTTGGAATACGTTGCAATATGTTTGCATACCATGAATGCTAATTAGTGTTAATTTTTTAAAAATTGCATCTGACCTTCAAGATGAAGTCAGTGGCATGTGAAAATCTAATGGCACCTGACACGTGTTTGCTTAAAGGTGGTATGCATAAATTGGCTTTGTACAGTTCGGATTTAGATCAGTGTTTTTCTTTAATTCAACCAGTAGAATGGCAGTTTGCATCGAAGCTTGGGATTGGTATTGGTGAATCAATGGTGGGATGATGAGTGTGATTGAGCAATGGAGGATTGGAAGAGGGATTCCGGGGAGAATCGAGGCATAGAAAAATGACATTTGAAGGGCCTGAAATCTTGGGTACAAAGACCATATCTTGTTATTTTCCTGTAATTGTAATTGTGATTATGGATTCAAATAGGAAAAGTACTGTTTGTTTTAAAAGCCAAGAATTGTTGAAGGATTGCTTCATTTTTAAAAAAATAAGTAACTTGACACTCATTGTAAGTTCTGTTTACACAACTACTTGTTCAAGCAGTAGTAGAAGCTTAGTTTGCTTATGAGGTAGAGGCAACGGGTGTGGTATGAGAAGAGATTTGGCTAGTAACAAGTAATTGATTGGCCTTTGGACTAGTGTTTATAGTTGCTGAAATAGTGTTTATAGTGACTTATACTTGATAATTCTAAGTCACTTATTAAAGTAGAAATAAACTGGTCAAATTCAGGCTTTTTTTTAACTGCAGAGCAAAACAATTCTTCCTCCAGAGGTCCTGCCAAAACATTCACACCCCTACCCGGAAACCAGTCACATACGCTGGCAGTCAGAAGGCCTTTGTCAGCAATAACACTAGTCCAAAGACCAATCAATTACTTGTTACTAGCCAAATCTCTTCTCATACAGACCTATTGCCTCTACCTCATAAGCAAACTAAGCTTCTACTACTGCTTGAACAAGTAGTTGTGTAAACAGAACTTACTTATTTTTAAAAACATGGAGCAATCCTTCAACAATTCTGGGCTTTAAGCTGTAAGCTATGACATAATTTATAATTCTAAGACCCTTATAATTGGGAATCAGTCACCCTGTGCCTCTCGCAAATAGACGAAAAGAGAAGGAAGATCGACAGACAGCATTCTGACTGGCACAAATCATTTCAGCAAACTCTGTAGACAGGGACTATTGATTTGCCTTCCCGGTCTTTCTCTCTGCCAACATGACCCATATTTTTCCCCTTCTGTATGTCTGAGCATAGAAGGGAATTTATGAGAAGGTTCCTTAGGACAGCTCATTGTTAATCTGTGGTTCAAATCTTTTTATTTGTTATATATTCTTGTTAAGCACAGAAACCTGGTCCATAGTTTCCATCAATCTGAGTCTAAAAGTCAGAAAAATCAGGGAATTCTGCATACTTCATAAAAAAAATCTTCAACTTCTGTGATGATTCCAGGAAGGGTGGTGCTTGATTTTAAGTGTGCTACCCCATTTAGTCATACTATGGATGTGGTGGAAACAATCTGTTAAAGTGGAAAATTAAGAATCCTAAAGTGCAGTGTCAGGATTGTCCAAATGTTTGTCAATCTTAGTATATTGGTTGCAAGTGCTTGCAGAGCCTGGAATTCACCAATATAATTGCAGTTATCCCTGTGAGGAGTGATCCTGGATTATATCAGTCACAATGCATAGAAGGAAATGCTAGCTAAGTCAGCAAGTTTTGCCATGCTCCCAAGAAGTGATAAGTACAATACTGGACGTAAACATGAATATTCAATAAAGAGTGAACAATAAAAACACATTTAGCCTTCTAGAATAAACAAAATGTCCTGAATTCCTACAATGTTTGCTAACCAGGAACCATGCTAGTACATTTAGCTTTTTGACTAAGCTAATCTTAACAAATAATGATGATGTACATATAAATAAAGTGAAATCACTGGAGGGGAAAGTATTTATTTACAAGTGAAATTTAATAAGTAGATTTGGGAAGGAGGGTTTTGGCCATGATCAGAGCCTCTTAGCTTGACTAGGAATCTCTTTAATAGACCACATGCAGCTGCAATGTTTTCAGCTGATGGCGGGTTCCACCATTACAAAATTTCCTTCCTGCAAAATCAGGTGTGTGGAAGCTATTAACACTTTAAATTTTATTCTCAATCATTTGGAAAATGGGAATAAGCAAAAGACTGGAAGTACTGTACACTTGCAGTTTGCCAATGGGAACAGTAGGCTGATAAAGGAATCCACCTACAGGAATGGACAGTAGGCTGATAAAGGAATGGGTGGCACGGTGGCACAGTGGTTAGCACTGCTGCCTCACAGCGCCGGAGACCCAGGTTCAATTCCCGCCTCAGGCGACTGACTGTGTGGAGTTTGCACGTTCTCCCTGTGTCTGCGTGGGTTTCCTCCGGGTACTCCGGTTTCCTCCCACAGTCCAAAAGATGTGCAGGTCAGGTGAATTGGCCATGCTAAATTGCCCGTAGTGTTACGTAAGGGCTAAATGTAGGGGTATGGGTGGGTTGCGCTTCGGCGGGTCAGTGTGGACTTGTTGGGCCGAAGGGCCTGTTTCCACACTGTAATGTAATCTACACCCCAAACTGTGTCAGGAATCAATTTTCTATTCCTGTATTTTAGAATTTGTAGTGCAATGTTTGACATTTAACTAATCACAAAGTGGGAGTGGAAATTTATAGGGGCCTGAATGACAGGTGGGCTTTGACAAGAAATGTGGCAGAATTGCAGGAAAAGTATTACAAAACCTATCTGGATGTCTGGAACAATAGTGATGTTGGGTTTGGGTAGCTGACAGCAAGTGACGGAAGATATTGTAGTCAATAATAATTGTGGTGGATCAGCAGCCTCGATGAGAGATTTCTGCAGTTGTACAGGTAGTGAGAATAGGGTATAAGAGGGAAGATGATATTCTGCTGGTGGAATGGAGAATGTTACTGATCTTCTATGACCAACGACATAGGTAGAAAAAGGGATAGGGATGCAAGGCAGGATTTCAGGGATATAGGGAGGAAACTGAGAGGTAGAACAAACAGAGTTGTTATCTCTGATTTGTTACCCGTGCCACGTGATAGTGAGGTAAGGAATAGGGAGAGATTTCAGCTGAACATGTGGCTGCAAGGATGGTGCAGGAGGAAGGGTTTCAGGTACTTGGATAATTGGGGCTCATTCTGGGAAGGTGGAACCTGTACAAACAGGACGGTTTTCACTTGAATCAGAGAGGTACTAATAACCTGGGTGGGAAATTTGCTGATGCTATTCAGGTGGGTTTAAGCTAGCTCAGCAGGGGGATGGGAACCTGAGGTGTAGTTCCAGTGCACAGGAGGATGAGAGTAAGTAGGGCAGGGACAGGATTTCACGGTCACAGGAATGTGCTGGCAGACAGCAAGCTGGTTTGAAGTGTGTCTACTTCAATGCCAGAAGTATCTGAAATAAGGCAGGTGAGCTTGCAGTGTGGATAGGTACCTGGGACTTCGATGTTGTGGCCAATTCGGAGACATGGATAGAGCAGGGTGAGGAATGGATGTTGCAACAATTTGACTTCAGTAAAGCCTTTGATAAGGTTCCACATGATAGGCCGTTGGAGAAAATGCAGAGGCATGGGATTGAGGGTGATTTAGCAGTTTGAATTAGAAACTGGCTTTCTGAAAGAAGGCAGCGAGTAGTGGTTGATGGAAAATATTCAGCCTGGAGTCCAGTTACTAGTGGTGTGCCACAAGGATCTGTTTTGGGACCACTGCTGTTTGTCATTTTTGTAAATGACTTCGACGCAGGCATAGATGGATGGATTAGTAAATTTGCAGACGACACTAAAGTTGGTGGAGTAGTGGACAGTTTCGAAGAATGTTACAGATTGCAGGGGGACTTGGATAAACTGCAGAACTGGGCTGAAAGGTGGCAAATGGAGTTCATTGCAGCTAAATGTGAGGTGATGTACTTTGGGAAGAATAACAGGAAGGCAGAGTACTGGGTCAATGGAAAGATTCTTGGTAGTGTGGATGTGCAGAGGGATCTTGGAGTCCATGTACATAGATCCCTGAAAGTTGCCACCCAGGTTGTTAGTGCTGTTAAGAAGGCATCCAGTGTGTTAGGTTTTATTGGTAGAGGGATTGAGTTCCGGAGCCACAATATCATGCTGTTAATGCGGCCACACTTGGAATATTGTGTACAGTTCTGATTACCATATTTTGGGAAGAATGTGGAAGCATTGGAAAAGATGCAGAGGAGATTTACCAGGATGTTGCCTGGTCTGGAGGGAAGGTCTTATGAGGAAAGGCTGAGAGACTTGGGTCTGTTCTCATTGGAATGAAGAAGGCTAAGAGGGGATTTGATAGAGACATACAAGATGATCAGAGGATTAGATAGGATAGACAGGGAAATCAGCTTGTATGAGGGAGCATAACTACAAATTGAGGAATGATAGATTTAAGACAGATGTCAGAGGCAGGTTCTTTACTCAGAGAGTGGTAAGGGCAGGGAATGCCCTACCTGCCAATGTAGTTAACTCAGCCACATTTGGGAGATTTAAACAATCCTTGGATAAGCACATGGATGATGGTGTAGGGGGAATGAGCTGAGAATAGTTCACAGGTTGGCGCAATATCGAGGGCTAAAGGGCTTGTTCTGCGTTGTATTGTTCTATGTTCTATGTTCATCCTGCATTACTTTGCTTTTCTCCAGATGGCTGACAATGTAGTACAATGCAGTGTACTACATCAAAGAATAGACTTAGAACCCTATTTTGTCAGGTAATTATTTCAAAGTTTTGTTTTGCACCATACTGTGATTTGTTATTTTGTATTCTGTAGTTTAAAGCAGATTAAAAATGAGGCTTGTGTGGAATATATAAAATTATCAGCTCTACAAATCTGATAAAATCAATATGGTTTGAACTGCCAGAGTTCACTGGGAGAAAACTCTAATCAAATTGAGAATTTCAGTTGGTTCGAGTTAGGATCTCTGAATTCCTGAGTCTGGGGAGGGTAGTTTCACAGCCGACAGTAAAGAGGTTCAGGGTGGAACTGGTTTCTGTACCTCGTCAGATTGTTCTATGACCACACTATTTCCCCTATTTGGATGGAATGTACGTTAAATAAGCACTTCACTTCTATTTTTTCCACATTGTAAGAAATAATATATTTTTTAATACACCTGATAATGCTGCATAATGCCAAATCTTGCACTTGGATAAAATCAGCTGACCAAGATATGTAATTTAAAGTAAGAGTCTGGATTTATTGTATAGTAAGCAGCTAACCAATAAGCAACATATCTTTAGAGACATTTTTATTTTGCCCAATTAAGACAATTAGGAATGTGAAATGCGTTTTTAATCCTGTGCGATACTACATAAGTGAATTGTCAGTTCAAACTGCACTACTGACAACAGGCATTAGAGGGAGCAAGAGAATCACTACATAAAATACCTCATATGGCACCCACCATAAGATGCGGATTTTGTTTTCATCATCGTAACTTTTCAGCTTTTAAAATTATTAATTGATAGTTTGCTGCGAATTTTAAATAATTACATTTGAATTTCTATTATACATCTGTTAAATTGAAATTATTTAATTTGATTTAAAACATTGGATAGTTTGAATTAAGCTTAAACACGTCTAATTTTGTTCTAATTGTTTAATTTGAATGATTTGATATTTATAATACCTCCAGTTGACCCATCCGCATTAAGAGACTGCACATAATTGTTACCTCCTCCACTGAAGAACTTTATTGTTTCCAATCAAACAGATTATATCCCAAAAGATGATTGGATGAATGGACTCCAATTAAAATTGGTAAACTTGAGTAAGACCCACAGAAGAATTGTTTTTAGCAACGATGAAGATCTGGATCCAGATTTTAGACTTTTTAAAGAAATCTGTTAACATTTTGAGATGGGCTTTTTAAAATATAAGAATGTTAAGATTTGCATTATTTCAAATGTTGATTGTTTTAGGCTGTTGTGGATTGCCTTAGTTGCTATGGTGGAATCACAACAGCCAAAATTTGAGCAGACTTTTCAGAACGGTTTGGAGAGGGGTTGGCATGAAGTGTTCTCAAAATATAGATTGAAGCTTTTAATAAAAATATTTCTTTTTGCAGTTTTGTAATTATAGAGCATCAACTAGGAAGGGAAAAACATCAAGGAAGAACTGTAATTGTAATAATATTGAGTCAACATAATGTAATTGAGATACTTCCTGTACTGAAAACTCTTTTCACTTGTTACAAATGTAAGTGTAGAATTCACATGGTAATGAAAGAGATCCTAACAGCTAACTCCAGAGCAAAATGGAAAGAAGATCAGAGAAAATGGCAATCTCATAAAATTGAAATAAACAAAATGCAGTTTATTTGCAATATTCTTTTAGGAAAATAACACAGAAATCGTGGGTCATTCTATGGATAGAAATGATCATTTCACTGTTCAGCAGGTTGATGATTCACAGAATGGGAAAGAAGACCTGCTGTTCTACTGCACAGTGTCTGAAGTGGCAAATTGTGGAATAATAGCTATGATTTCGCACCTGGTGAGTGTCTGTGGCTCTCATATTGGTGAAATTCCACAGCACAAGAAAGGAAAGAATTACTCCCTTGACTTGATGCTTGTGGCTCTATGACTCAAAAAGATATCAGCCAATGCATCTGTTTTTGGAGAGAAGGTTCCCCCATCCCTACCACTGGGGAGATTGCGTTGTTTCTCTTCATAACAAAATATCAAAACAAGTAATTAATGTAGAGGTGAATTGTGAGTATGTACCTGTATTCTAATCAATGCATTAACCAGTAATGCTCCAGTATGCAACATCACAAAGGGCCAAATACCTAATCTGTGTAGGACATTTTTAAAGTTGAGAATATAGTAGAGATAATTGAGTAAGTCATGAGTTGGTGAAACTAAGCTTGTGTTTTAAAAGCTTATGGATTGAGGGAGAAAAGTGACATTTGGGAAGAGAGGAATTTTTAGAAGGAAGGAAAAAGCCTTAAGGGTGAACTTGTGACTACTATTGATAATTGTGGGTTGCAAGGTGGAAGATTGTTCCATTTTATTTATTATTTTTCATACCCTTGAAATTGAAAATGACACTTTTGCATGTGTACTTTAAATTTGGCTGCTGAATTGTGGTGCTTTTGTTGCTGACATGTTTGTGTTTTTCAGCAGCAGTACCATATCTCAGTGCACTGCATTTCCAAGGTGTTGCACTTTGGAGTAATGAAGCATGAATATTTGCCTGTGTTTCTCAGTGAGTTTTAAAACTCAGCTACATTGTGGGGGAAGTACTTCAGCCAACTGAGAATGAGGAATATGTTGAACATGTGGTCATTCTACTTATATGAGTTAAATACTTGCTGCTTATACTGTGGAGGCATTTTGGGTGATGGAATCTCTATTTCCAGCTGTGGAAATTTATATGACAATGTCTGGCTGTTCATTCAGCTCTCTTAAAATTGATGTTCACATGCAGAGTTTTATTTGTGTGTGGTGTCACAGTAAGATTGCTAATCAACCATATGTTAATTCAACTCCATTTCAAAATTAACTGTAGCCACAGCTAAGACAATCTTGGGCCTAATTTCAAAATATTGATAAGTAACAAACTTTCAGTTTATCTAATTAAAATGGGACTTCACAGTCTGCACAAAGATTGAACATTGGGCACTTATCAGGATAC
Organism: Chiloscyllium plagiosum; assembly: GCF_037043375.1. Lineage (NCBI taxonomy): Eukaryota > Metazoa > Chordata > Chondrichthyes > Orectolobiformes > Hemiscylliidae > Chiloscyllium > Chiloscyllium plagiosum. The sequence continues at coordinate 11,619,251 of NW_028270175.1, forward strand.
AATTTTGAACAAAGGCCAGCTAGCAGGCGCTTTAGCACGGTTAGCTTATTAATTTCTCTCAGCATCTCATTAAGGGATAAACCAAAGTCACATGCCTCTGCCAATCGTTTTAACCTTGTCAAAAATCCCACATGGATTCCCCTGGTTCTTGAACTACTGGGTAAATCCAATAGCATCTCAGAAATCGACGAGGCTTGGGGTTGTAACATTCCTTAAGAAATCTGTCAACTCTTAAAAGGATTTAGTAACTAGTGCCTCAGGAAAAGTTAAGCTTCTAATAACTGAAAAAACCACGGGTGCACAAGTGGTCAGGCGAATTATTCGATGCTTTTTATCTGCCCTACTATCATTTGCCTGGAAAAAATGACATTCTTTCCACACAATGGCTCAGTCTTCGATGATAGGATCGAACGAGTCAAGTTTCCCAAATAACCGCATGATGCCAGAAATGCTTACCCCAATTCAAAGACTACCGTTACGAGTGAATTTATTCTGTAGTGTATGTTTTTTCTCATTGCCACTGAAATAACTCCACATAGGTCGATACCCTGTCACTACATTACCCTTTATTTACATGTACATAATACTTCATACTGGATGGGCTTCTTCAGTGCCAGCTCTTGGAGTGACCAGAACCTCTGATAATCCTCTTTATATCTGTTAGTTAGGGCTCCCTGATTGGACCTGACTGACCTCATTACAATCACTACATGTCGGTCCTTCCGTTTGATCCCCAGAATTTGACATGGGCACCATTGATGGAAAGTCTCAAGGATATTAATTTGTCAGCACATGGTCCAGATTTCACTGCAGTAGATGAGAGTAATCAACACACCACAACCTTTCATTTAACTGTTTTGTCAAAGACATATTGCAGCTTGAAAAAGGCAATGCTGGGACCATTGTTTCAGTGTTGGACTTCCTCACCAATGGTAGTCCCTTGGAAGAGATGACTCCTTATAAGTGGGAAGGGCTCCAAAAACTTTGAAGCCACCCCTTTCAAGTAGATGATGGTAAGGATGCTAATCTGGCCTGGGAAAGGCGGGTGGATGACCTTCATTTTGCAATGTTAAAACACAGGCCTACATGTCATATTTGAGATGTTGAAAAGTTTGAGCATCTTTTGTAATGTCTATGTGGAATAAACTATCAGGCAGCAGTCATCCACAAACTGAAGGTTGTCGATGTTCATGGTGGTGAGCTTTGTCATTGTCCAGAAATAATCTAGGTTGAAGAACTTCCCTTCCAGATGATATTGGATGCTGATATTTTGGTAGGTCTTTTTGGATGCAGTATTTGTGATGTGATACTCATTCACTGTATTTTAAGTCACTAATAACCTTTCTGTGAGCATAGCTTATTATTACAATTAATAGTATTTCTCATTTTCTTGTCCAATTATCTCACTCTCGTCTCTTTCCTTTCATAGAATCCCTACAGTGTGGAAGCAGGCCATTCAGCCCATCGAGTCCACACTAACACTTCAAAGGCATCCCACCCAGATCCGTCCCCTACCTGGAACTCTGCATTTCCCATGGCTAATCCACCTAGTCTGCAGATCCCTGGACACTATTTCATATAATTATAGAATCCCTACAGTGCAGAAAGAGACCATTCAGCAAATCAGCACCAACCCTCCAAAGATCATCATCTTTTTCTTCTTGATAAAGCCCCACCTTATCCCCATAATCCCACATTTACCATGGCTAACTCACATAGCCTGCGGATCCATGGACATTACAGGGCAATTTCCCATGGCTAATCCACCTAACCTGCACATGTTTGGACTGTGGGAGGAAACCAGAGCACCCAGTGAAGAACCAGAGAATGTGCAAACTCCACATAGATAGTTGCCCAAGGCTGGAATTGAACCCGCATCCTTGGCACTGTGACGCAGCAGTGCCAACCAATAAACTACTGTGCCACCCTCATTTTCATGGTACTTTATTATGCAGTGACAATTGGTGATTACTCTAGGTTCTTCTGTCATGGAAATAATTAACTACTGCAAGCAATGCATCTGCTGGATCTGCTTTGTCCAAGGACAAAGACAGAAGGAAGAAGAAATAAAATTAATCAAAATGACCCGGCTTTGATAGAGAGCCAGGGAAACAGTCAAACTGAAACTTCTGCATAGATTAAATGGAGTTACTCATTACCTATTTATTCTAAGTTAGTTCCTTCAGTGGCTTGAAGGAGCTAAAATAGCATGTGCAGTGTTAATAATTTGTGACATTGTAATGCCAATAGTGTGCATGACAATTCAGCTTTCTCGCATTGTAGCTGACTCCTGCTGTCCCTCAGAGGCACTTGTTTGGTTGCACCAAAAGATCAAAGGGATGTTTTGGGTTAATTAGTTTGAATACCTGGAAATTTACAAGTGAGTCTGCTTACAAACTCCCTTTTTTAGAAGTCTATGTTCAAAAGTGGTACATTCTGGCTCATCAGCTCTGTTCTTTGGCTTGCTTCTAACAGGCTGGACAATCCAATGTGCAAGATTGATTTGATATAAGGAGAACCTAACGTAGAAATGAAGGGTTTAATGAGGCTGTTTTAAGTACCGTCTCGTAGCTTTTCTTTTTATCTACCCTGTCAAGTCCCCTAAGAGACTTGTATGCTTTAATAAAGTAATCTCTTATGCTTCTAAACTCTAATAAGTACAGACCCAACCTCCCAACCTCTCCTCATAAGACAGTCCATCAATGCCCAAGGTCAACCTAATGAACCTTCTCTGGACTGCATCCAAATACCAATATATCTTTTATTTGATAAGGGACCAAATTGTTCATAATATTCTGGGTGTGATCTCAGTGGTGGCCCGTAAAGTTTTAACAAGATTTCCCCATTTTTGTACCCATTTCCTTTGAAATAAAGGCCAATATTCCAATTGCCTTCTCTATTACGTGAACTTATATGGCACCCTTTTAGTGATTTACTAATGAGGACTCCCAAATCCCTCTAAACTGCAGCTTTCTGTAATCTTTCTCAATTTAAATTATATTTAGCTCCTCTAATCTTCCGATTAAAGTCCAAAACCTCACATTTTCCCATGTTACATTCCATCTGCTTAGTTTTTACCACTCATTTAATTTATCCATAAACATCTGCACTCTTTGTGTGATCCTCACCACTTGCCTTCCCACCTATTTTTGTGTCTTCTGCAAAAATGCCAATAGTAAATTCACTTCTTTTATCTAAGTCAGATATAAATAATACATTTGATTTCTGGCACTCCACTGGTTACAGGTTGTCATCCTGTATTTCAACTCTCTCCTCTGTTACTTAATCTTCTTAAGCCATAACTTCCCACTTTTTTGACCAAACTTTAGATCAACTCTCCTACTATGCCCTTTTTTTGACTCAATGTGGAGGTGCTGGTGTTGGACTGGGGTGGACAAAATCAGAAGTCACACAACACCAGGTTATAGTCCCTGTCAGACTGTAGATTAGATTAGATTACATTACAGCGTGGAAACAGGCCCTTCGGCCCAACAAGTCCACACCGACCCGCCGAAGCGCAACCCACCCATGCCCCTACATTTACCCCTTACCTAACACTACGGGCAATTTAGCATGGCCAATTCACCTGACCTTTGGACTGTGGGAGGAAACCGGAGCACCCGGAGGAAACCCACGCAGACACGGGGAGAACGTGCAAACTCCACACAGTCAGTCGCCTGAGGCGGGAATTGAACCCGGGTCTCAGGCGCTGTGAGGCAGCAGTGCTAACCACTGTGCCACCGTGCCGCCCACTGTAATCTGGTGTCATGTGACTTCCTTTATTGATTCAACATCAAATTTCTCTGTGAGGATATTTTAATGTCATAAACATGCAATATGAATGCAAGTTATTATTAAGATTCTTTGCAAAGAAAAGGTTATCAGATGCCTGCATGTCTAGATGCTGTGATTTATCACTAGCCTCTATGTTATATTGGAGTTCAGATTTGACTGAATCCAAAAATAAAGTAAATTAAGACCTCCATTTATATGATGCTTTTCATAACCATCATGTAGTTATCAAAGCATTTTGAACCATGGTCACTGTTATAAGATCATAAGACCATCAGACATAGGAGCAGAAATTAGGCCATTCAGCTCATCAAGTCTCCTCCACCATTCAATCATGGCTGATATGTTTCTCAACCCCATTCTCCTGCTTCCTTGTAGCCCTTGATCCCCTTTACAATCAAGAACTATCTCTGTCTTAAATATATTCACTGACCTGGCCTCCACAGCCTTCTGTGGCAGTGAATTCCCTAGATTCACCACTCTCAGACTTAATACGTTTCTCCTTATCTCTGTTCTAAAAGGTCTTTCCTTTACTCTGAGGCTGTGCCCTTGGGTCCTCGTCTCTCCTACCAATGGAAACATCTTCCCAACATCTACTCTGTCCAGGCCATTCAGTATTCTGTAAATTTCAATTAGGTCCCCACTCATCCTTCTAAACTTCATTGAATATACACCCAGAATCCTCAAATGTTCCTCATAAGTTAAGCTATTCATTACTGGGACCATTCTCGTGAATCTCCTCTGAACATGCTCTAGGGCCAAAACATCTTTCCTGAGGCCCAAAACTGTGCAAAATAGTCCAAATGTGAGTTGACCAGAGCCTTATAGAGGTTCACAAGTACATCCCTGCTTTTGTATTCAAGTCCTCTTGAAATAAATGCCATCACTGCATTTGCTTTCGTAACTACTGACTCAACCTGCAACTTTACTTTGAGAGAATCCTGGACTAGAACTTCTAAGAGTCTTTGTACTTCAGACTTCTGAACTTTCTTCCCATTTAGAAAATAGACCATACCTCTATTCTTCCTACCAAAGTGCATGACCTTACTCTTTCCCACATTGTACTCCATCAGCCACTTCTTTGCCAACTCCTCTAACCTGTCCAAATCTTTCTGCAACCTCCCCACCTCCTCAGTGTTACCTGTCCGTCAACCTATCATTGTATCATCTGCAAACTTAGCTAGAACACCCTCAGTTCCGTTATCTAGATCGTTAATGTATAAAGTGTAAAATTGTGGTCCCACCACTTGCCGCCAGTTGCCATCCTGAGAAAGACCCTTTTATGGAGAGGAGAAAGTGAGGTCTGCAGATGCTGGAGAACAGAGCTGGAAATGTGTTGCTGGAAAAGCGCAGCAGGTCAGGCAGCATCCAGGGAACAGGAGAATCGACGTTTCGGGCATAAGCCCTTCCTGAAGAAGGGCTTATGCCCGAAACGTCGATTCTCCTGTTCCCTGGATGCTGCCTGACCTGCTGCGCTTTTCCAGCAACACATTTCCAGCAAAGACCCTTTTATCCCCACTGTATACTTTTTGCCAGACAGCTAAGCTTCTATTCAGGCTAGCCTCTAACACCATGGGCCCTATCTTACTCAGTAGCTTCCTGTGCCTCTAACACCATGGGCCCTATCTTACTCAGTAGCTTCCTGTGTGGCTCCTTGTCAAATGTCTTCCTGAAAGAATTCTCGCAGATTTGTCAGGCATAACCTCCCCTTGATGAAACCAAGCTGACTTTGCCCTATTTTACCTTGCACTTCCAAGTATTCAGAAATCTTATCCTTCACAATGGATTCCAGGATCTTACCCATGACCGAGGTTAGACAAATTGGTCTGTAATTTTCCGTCTTCTGCCTTACTCCTTTCTTAAACAAGGGTTTATATTCGTGATTTTCCAGTCCTCTGGGACCGTCCCTGATTCTAGTGATTCCTGAAAGATTACCACTTATGCATCCACTATCTCTTCAGCTATCTCCCTTAGAACTCTAGGATGTAGTCCACCTGGTCCAGGTGATTTATCAACCTTCAGGCCATTCAGCTTTTCTAGCACCTTCTCCTTGGTGATGGCCACCATACTCAGGTCTGCACCCTCACTCTCCTGAATTCTTGGGAAATTACTCATGTCTTCCACTGTGAAGACTGATGTGAAGTAATTATTCAGTTCCTCAGCCATTTCTTTGTTCCCCACTACTATCTCTCCTGCATCATTTCCCAGCGGTCCAATGTCCACTTTTGCCTCTCTTTTGCCCTTTATGTATCTGAAGAACCTCTTACAATCTTCATTTCTATTACTGGCTAGCTTACCCTCCTATTTGATCTTCTCCCTCCTTATTTCTTTTTTGTTGCCCTCTGTTGGTCTTTGTATACATCCCAGTCCTTTGGTTTCCCACTTTTCTTCACTACTTTATATGCTATCTCTTTTGCTTCTATGCTATCCCTGACTTCCCTAGTTAGCCGTGGTTCCCTCATCCTCCCTGTACTATGCTTCTTTTTCTTCAGGCTGAATCTCTGCTGTGACTTCTGAATTGCTCCCAGAAACTCCTGCGATTACTGTTCCACTGTCTTTTCTGCTAGGCTCCTCTCCCTCATGCCTCTGCAGTTGGCTTTATTCAGCTGAGATAGTGTTACTTCTGATTCTATATTCTCTCGCTTAAATTGCAGAGTAAATTTGAACATGTTATGATCACTGCTTCCGAAGGGTTCCTCCACCTTAAGTTCTCTTATCAAGTCTGCCTCATTGCACAACAATAAATCCAGAATTGCCTGTTTCCTACTGGGCTCCATCACAAGCTGTTCCAAAAAGCCATAACATAGACGTTCCACAAATTCCTTTCTTTGCAAACCACTACCAACCTGACATCCCGGTCCACCTGCATACTGAAATCCCTCATGATCACTGTAAGTTATATTGCAGAAGACACTGGAACGAGGCAGAGTAAACTTTAATGTGATAGTGACTAGATAATCTCCTTTCATGATGTCGATTGAGCATTCAGGATTGACCAGGATATTGTAAATATCTGCTTTTCTTTGACATAGCACTGTGCATTTTTTCTGTCTCCTCAGGCAGGCAGTTTGGACTTCAGTTTAACATCACACCTGAAAGAACGGACCTCCTGCAGTGCTGTATTCTGTAATCAGTAGTCCACTGAAGTTTCAGCCTCAGTGTTTGTGCTCAAGCTCTAAAGTGAAACTTTTAATGTGGAATCTTGGGACTCTGGTGAAAATGCTGCACAATGTGCTGTGACTGACATGGAACAGACAACAGATTGATCACCTGTTACATCTCATCCAATTTCCTACTTCATTTGGCAAGGCCAATGGAGGAGGTGGGGAAGTAGTCATATCACTAGACTAGTAATCCAGAGTCCAAAAGTAATGTTTTGGCGACATATTACAGAATTTATACTTCTGCATGTAAAATTCAGTACTGTTCTGTTAAAGAGGTTTATACGTATTTTGTTGTAGCTGTGATATGAAAACTTCTGTCTTTTCTTAAGCTGAAAAGTAATCCAACAGGTTCAGAAACAGGCCTTCACAACACTCACCGCTCTTTCAGGAATGGGATTAAATAGATGACGCCTGATGGAACATTGGCACCATTTCAGGCCCTCTAGTGCTTGCTTAGATTTACTACATGGCTGCGATGTGTTCTATGGATTTGCATCTTTGCATACCAGCCTATTTAGCCTAGCATATTACTGACGTGCTGTTTGGTGTGTGATATTTCTGCCATTGCGACATTGGCAATAGCTGGGATAAGTGCTTTAGTCGAGGTTCAGTTAGATACTCCTCTGCCAAACTCAAAGTAAAGCTCAGCTTGATTGTCATTCCATACCGCTACAAAGTTGATGTTCCTTTCTATTTTGCCTCAACACCAACTCAAACCTCTACCCCTGCCTTCTAAATCCATTAGATACACTCTTCTTTATTTGGCTTTTTCAGTCTTCAGGGGCCTATTAATGTGAGTGTGTCCATTTCTCGTGTTTTGTCAGCTGCAGTGCCTTCCTTGGTATGTCTCACTGAGAAACATTGAACTCTCCAGCGCACAAGCTCTTGGTTACGCAATTCAAGCAGAAGAAGGAACCCCAAATAATAGCTGACAGTGCCCAATCTGTGCCACTGGGGTAAAGGGTCTCATCAACTATATTTCACGGAGCCCATCTTTTCAGTTTTGTAGTAAATGGGGTGAAGTAACACCTGGGGAAACATAACTGAAGTTTACAAGTAAATGTTCTTTAACAGGGAGCATTATAAGGAGATTTGAAAAGAAAGAAGTATTCTCAAAAAAGAGCTCAATTGGGAAGATGATGTCTTAGAATGTTGGTGAATTTCTGCAGTGCATCTTGTAGAGGGTACATGCTGCTGCTCCTAAGTATTGGTAGCGGAGTGAGTGAATATTTGTCAATGTAGTTGTATTAAAGAAACATTACGTTTTTGTGACTAAAACTGAAAAAGTACTTGCATGTTTGGCTGTTGCTTAGTTATTTTTTGCCTCTTTAAGACATTGTTTTTGCTTGCCCTGCATCAGTTTTTATACAATTTTGTCTGTATGTATGTATTCATTGCAGGAAGTGAGTTGTTACACATGTGCTATTACGGTTCTGGCTTTCATGAAAGGGGCAATAAAATCAACAAATTTTCTTCAGCTTTGTACAAAGATTGTTTCGACCAAGCTGCAGTGTGAGTAAATAGGAGAATAGCTGGATCAGGGTATGTGATTGGAATTTAGACATTCAATAAAAAATGTATGCCCTCCCTTATAATGACTTCTATCGATCTATTTTCATAATGCTGTACAACATTGGCACTGACTGGTGGTACATTAGCATGTGTGTGCCAACCATCCTTGTTCTTCTGGTGTACTTACTGGTGCAGTATCACTGTCTGAATGTTTCTATACCACCAACTGCAATTACAACATAACAGACTGTTTTTCATGGTCAGGTTGCATTAAGATGTGGATGTATGAATTGTAAATGCAGTTATGTTCACAGGAAGAGCACACAAGTATAACATTTTAAAATATTATTTATTTTGGTTTAGATCTTCCAAGAAGTAGCAATCACCCAGCTTAATTTTTGTTCTTAAAATATCCTAAAATATCCATGAGAACTTAACAAAACATTCCAAGTCTGACAAAATACTGTAAAATTTTTCTCAAATGAGCACTTTGTGCTCTTTGGTGCTTCGAGCTAATTGCAAAATTTTGGCATAAACCTACGTGATATTAACTCTACATTTCATTACAAGTTTAAGAGAAATGGGCTTTTAAAGTTACTAGCCCTTTGGTCAATTATGACTGAAAGGCCTTAGACTTTGGGCTTTCCTCATTGTGTCTTTCCAGTGGCTGTTCCAAATTTTAATGAAACCCTCAACATGTAGCATGCCAGTCTGCTGGCACTTTAGTTGAGGACAATTCTTTGCGATGAAAACCAGCAGGTTTCGGGCAGACTAAAAAGCTGCTTTCACCATGTTGATGATGTTCCAGGCAAAAATGATCTTTCAATTGACATCCAGCCTGCGAAAAGCCTGTACAGCGCAGGGTGCTGTGGCACAGCTGTTTGGTATGAACCTCGACAAAACCACTGCATCTCTCTCCAGATGTTCTTTGTAATGGCACACTCCAGAAGGTCTCTTCAACACTGTAGCCATCTCTCTCCTAAGAAACCTAACTAGACATTTGTAGAATTTGCACAGGAAACAGAAAGGGTTTGAGATCAGTAGCTTTGATCACTAAAGCTGGAGGAATGATTTTAGACTATAAGGGAAATTACAATTATAGAAGAATTCCAAATTAGCATTTCTGAAAACCTAAAATCCTATTTAAAAGAGTGTCAAGTGTCAGAAATCAGAAGCAGCATACCTCTGATACTTTGGATATTCAAGATTTGGAGGTGCTGGTGTTGGACTGAGGTGTACAAAGTTAAAAATTTAACAAGACCAGGTTATAGTCCAATAGGTTTATTGGGAAGCACTAGCTTTTATAGCGCTGCTCCGTCACCACAACCACCTGACGAAGGAGCAGCGCTCCAAAAGCCAGCACTTCCAAATAAACCTGTTGGACTATAATCTGGTGTCATGTGAGTTTTAACTTTGCACAGACAATTACAAGTGGACACATGTTTATTTCGGAACCCATAAGGAAATTGCTCTTACGGTGGGTTGGTAGAGTCCCTACATCTGAGAAAGGAGACCTGCATTCAAGTCCCACCTGCTTCAGGGTTTCTGAACAGGCTGATTAGCAAATATCTAAAAACTCTGCAGATAGTTCTGGATATAGGTTTGCTCGCTGAGCTAGAAGGTTACAGCTCAGCTCTGCATCCAGAACCTCAACCTGAGCGACAAATCTTCTCAAAGCTCTGTAGAGTGTTTTTAGAAATCAAACTCATGGATGACAGACGAGAAAGAGAAGTTGGAACCAAAAAGTAATCATATTGTGATTTACATGTATTTTTAATATATTTTTGTAAGTTTGGGTTCTTGGATTCTAGGTTAGTGAGCCACAATTTTTTTCTGTGTATTTGAAGTTAGTAATTAATTTGTAAGCATTTCTGCAGCCATGGTGATTTATTTTAAAAACAGTTTTTAAGGCATAGCTTTAATAGGTTTTTATATACATTGATAAGCTTTAACTGCTGAACAAGGTAAACAAGCTCTAGTTTAGAAGGTTTTTAGGTTGACAGGAATTTTTAGGTTTACAGGAAACACCCAAAGCTTAGTAAGAGTGTTTTAAAGGTTTTATTTTGAGTTTTGAGCATTCCTATGAAGTTGTGGGATGCAGATGGTTGCATAGACAGTACTTCCAAGAAGGGAAGGATATAGTGAAATGTGATTATCTTAGAGTAAAATGTTAGTGTAGTCCCAGACCAGATGGGTTGAAATTCAATCCTGAAGAGATAATTATGTTTTAAGCTCAGGTGTACAACAGCTGCAGAAAAAGCTATGTGGAGTTCTAGTCTGTAAGTTAAAGACACAAACAAAATCAGAGTTTGATGGAAACACTCAGTAGGATGGCAGCATTTGTGAAGACAAAACAGTGTTAACATTTTGGGTCCAGTGACCCTTTTTCAGAACTGCACATTAACTTTGCTTTCTCCCACAGATGATGCCAAATTTGCAGAGTTTTTTTCAGCAGTTTCTGATTTTGTTTCTGATGGTTCCATTGTAATAAAACTGTACATATCAAAATTTAGATGGGAAACCAATTTAAGTAGTAGGAATGTCTAAGGAATCCTCAGAAAAGGGGACTTTGGAAAAGGAAGTAGTCATTAAAATTTTTAACAATAGTATGGAAAGACATGTTTCCTTAGAATGTATTAAGAATCAAGATGAGACTTGGGACAGTCACAAACATTCTTCTTGGAATATTGACCAGGAGAATCAGACTACTGGAAGTTCTGAGTATTTTATCAATAGGACAACCTTTTTTCACCTTCAAATCAAAGAGGTAAACCAATAAACATATTTAGAGAGACTACAGCAAGTACGTTATCGATGCTGAGTGATGAAACCTTTACCTGAAATTATCCCTCCTGCTTTTTGCACCTTCTTCACAAAATCAATTAATGTCTTTGTTGATATCCAAAAAAATCACCTTTGCAATGATCAATTTATTAGATTGCATTAGGCTGAATATGACAATTTTTTTTTGGTAAGAGTTGCATCATGTTTTGTTTTTGAAGGGATTTCTTCCATAAGAAATAGCAAGTTTTCAGGCTCACCCCTTAACTACCTATCCCATCCCATGGCATTGGTCACATCTGATTCCAGCCCTATCTGACCATACACCATTCCCAGAATAACAATTCAGTGGCTATTCACCAAAAGATTGGTTTCCCTTGCACCCTATGCCATCTTTGAAAGCCTGCTGTGCACTCAGGCAAATGTTGGCAATCTAATGTTGCTCCTTGTCAGCAATGTCATAGCACAGCAGCCATGAAGCCATGCTGCCTTCACCTTCTTAGGCAGCCACAGTGACCAACATCCCACAAGCAGAAAGCTACAAGACTCAGTGAAAATTACCTACTTTGGAAACACGAGGAGTGAAAAAGGCTCTTAGATCTCAGAAAAATCATTGTTGACCTATCATACATATGAGGACTGAACACACCTCTCTCCATGCACTGAGTATAGGCCATTGTTACACTCATTTGATGATGAAGCAATGTTGTGTGGCTGCCACAGCATCCTTATAAGTTACAGGAATAGTAGTCTGCCCTTGGCCAACATTGGCCTTTTTGTAACAATAATTGCTGCTAACTTCAACATCATGTTCAATTTATAAGCACCAGTGGCCTGTTGCAAGTCACTTTGGACCAACATCTGACCCCTAAGCACATCACGCTGCATGCATAGCAATGATTCATGAAATGATAGCAAATTAATTGTAATTCTGGTTTGCAAATGGCTGCTTCATATGCTTGTTTCTTCAATGACTTAATGTCCAGCGAATGTGTAGCCTGCACTATTGCTATCAAAGTGACACTGACTTCACCCATCCTGATGAAGATCATCCATCACTGATTTTTATCCATCATGTCTAGAGAATGGCAAGTGATGACAGGGAATGCAGCTTTCTTTGGACACTCAGCACTGGGCCACACCAAATCACCTGCGACTCCCAGAGCCTCCCCCCTAACCTAGCTCTATCCCAACAGTCCATTTGGATCCGTCCTCCCCATCTGGAGATCCACCACATCGAACTTCACATGTGACACATGCCCTGCCCCTGAACCCAACATTACAACTTTTTAATGATGGAGGCCATGGCGATGGTCACTGCTGGTAAATAGTATCCCAAACCTATCATGGCTTCTGATATTGTTTTGTAAGCTCTGTGATGCTGTTCTACACACCACCCCTCCCCATCTGATGTCATTTGTTCCTGCTAAAATCTTGTTGACAACAAAAATTGTTGAGCCTGTGTTGGTCAGGCACCCATAAAATTTTGCCCATGTCTTATTTTGACTCATTAATCAAAAGTTTCTGGAATTAGCATCCTGATAGATGGATTGATAATTCACATTCATCAAATAATTTCAGTGATCAGTCCTCCTTTCTTTTCCTAAATGAGGAAAATTCACACCTGGAGAAAGAGGAAATAATTCCACTGATTAAAAACTCAGAAATATTTTACATTCCTTGCTGTTCTGTGAAGCAGCTGTGCCACTTTTCCCATTTTAAATGAAGTGATTTTGTCTTTCTTTCCTGCAGATGTTTCATGTGGGATGGGGAGGATGATTGCAAATAGTTTGTTGTCTTGCACTATATCATGCTGTCTGATATTTGGCTTTCTACACGTCCAAAGTTGAAATTCTGATGGATGGTAGCACTGCTTCAGCCTGAAATTGCCTCCAGTTATGTGACTTAATCGAAAACACTGTGGGGTGTAGAATCTTAATGTTCCATCCTCTTCAAAAGTTAAAATGTTACTAGCCGACATTGTCCTGCACAGTACATCAGCACATGGTTCAGAGCACTAGTCAGAGTTGTATTTATAGGTAAAGTATTATAATGCATCATTTGTTAAAAGAGTACAACTTCCCTATGAATTTCACAATAATTCTTAATGCCATATGGTACAAAAATGACAATGGACATCTTGCATTAAGCAGTCATTAATTTTAACTTTCACTTTTGTTTTATTAATGATTGATTTTTCACCGACTGATTTGTAAGTGCAATTTACTTTTCTAAGAAAAAAAGCATTGTGGTGTGGCTGGGCTGTTTTTATCCTCAACCAAGGAATCCATTCATGAGTTCTCATTGTTTTCATGTGACATTGTTTTATGCGAGGAGGTTCTAACTGCACATTGATGCAAGGCTTTCATTCTCATTGTTTTTAATAAGGTGATATTATTTAGTATATGTCAGAATAGCTACACAAGTCACTAAACTTTCCACAATTTGGTCTGAACATTCCAGATTTGTTCTAGTTCATAAAGTCTTACCAGCAATATTTGAAAAATTCAAAGTTGTAAAATCTGTGAAACAATTGTATTGTAGATGTTTTTTTTTAGAAAAAATGAAACAAAGATGGTTTGAAAGACTGCTGTAAATAGCTTTGTAAGAACATCATTCATCTCTATGGCATCACAGTTTTTGAATTTATCCAATCATGTTTGAAGCTTTCTATTGAAACTTCTTCCATCACCCTTTCAGACAGTGTTTTCTAGATTATAATAACATTCATTATTTTAATACAAACTTATCTTATCCCACTGGTGCATTTTTTGCCAACAATTTTAAATTTGTTCTCTAGTTACTGATTCTTTTGCCACTGGATGTATATTTTCTCATTAATGCTCTTCAAAACCTTTTACATTCTATGTTACTCTATTAAACCACTCCTTAGAATTTTCAGCTCTATGCAGAGTCCCAGTTCCTCTGCTCTCCCTGCATTATTGAAATCCTCATTCTTGGTTCCATTCAAGGAAATTTCCTTTGTATCCTCTCCGAGCACTGAACATCATTCCTAAAGTGTGGTGTCCAAATTAGACACAATAATCCAGCTGAGGCCTAACTGCCAGATAATGACAATTGCAAGTCAGCAGGCCATCTTCAAAAAGGAGACAGGACAATTTCCTTCGGCTAACTTGCTGAACCAAGAATGTCCAGAACAGATACTCAAGTCACGAAAAGGACCAAGCAATTTGATGGCTGAGATATATCACCTATTACTCATGGGCAAAGACCGAGTCGTATATCTTCCTTATACCTTGTATTTCTTCACTGCTCATTTCTGATTTGTGTGCATGGTTAAATTGTGCCTGGTCAAAATGGCTGCTTTAAAAAAATGGAAAATACATTGGAACTAGGAAATGTGTTCATGAGGGATGGAATCCTTTGTGTTAAGTTAACTTTGTTATGACCATATGATGTGGGAAGTGGGTGTTGTCGCTCCCTTTTTCACCGGGAATTTAACAATTTATGGGGTGTGTCCTATCTGGAATTGTATGAATTGGAGGCTCTAGCCCAGGGGACTGGCTGTATTAAAGTGGTGGTAATGGAAATCATGGAAATGATTAGATTAGATTAGATTCCCTACAGTACGGAAACAGGCCCTTTGGCCCAACAAGTCCACACCATCCCTCCGAACCCACCCAGACCCATTCCCCTACCCTATATTTACCCCTAACTAATGCGCATAACACTATGGGCAATTTAACATGGCCAATTCACCTGACTTGCACATCTTTGGATTGTGAGAGGAAACCAGAGCACCCAACAGAAACCCACGCAGACATGGGGAGAATGTGCAAACTCCACACAGACAATCGTCTGAGGCTGGAATGGAACTCGGGTCCCTGGTACTGTGAGGCAGCAGTGCTAACCACTGAGCCATCGTACTGCCCTCATGTAAGAAATAATTTGAATACAGTAATTTAGCATCTAGGATTTTAGCATTGTTCTGGTTGTATGATCTGCTATTTTGACTCCATTATTACCATGCAATCTTATAATCACAGAAGGATGTTTAGAGTGGAGTCATCAATTTCACCGGTATGTGAAACTTGATTAAAACGTGCATGACCAACATGCTCTGAATTAATGAGGTTAGTAAATAATATCCATACACCATCAGAATTGGTGAATCCTCACAGTTCAAACAGTTTAAAATGCAATTATTTAACATTCTTTACAATATTTTCATCACAATGTAATGCCTACATGTTTGCTTCTAAAATAAATACTTTCTGAATATTCGTAATAGTCACAAACATAATAATATAGCTGACTTGGTTTTTATCTTTAGTTTTTAAGTTATTACTCAAAATCAGTTTTAGTTTGTAGTTTAGAACTTGGTTGTTTTCAATCTTCAAAATACATGTCACATTTTTAACACTCTTTAATAGTACACTGGGCTCAAATTACCTTTCACAATGTCGTAGAATTTATTTTTATTGAAGTAGTTGTTCAATCATTTGTCCCTTTTTCATTTTCTTAAGTTTTATTGCTGCTACAACTGGTTCTTTGATTTGAATTATATAGTCCAGCAATTTTTGTTCTTCATAATTAAGACAACACTACACACAAATAAATAAGTATTTAATTATTACTTAGGTTTAAGAAGATGGTAAGAAGAACGTTCAGGATTTTCTTGTTGAATGTTTGGGAAGAATACTTTATGTAAAAAATGTCCAAAAGAGAAACTTTGTTTCTTTATAACATTGAACAGTGTAGAAGTCACTTAAACTATATAAAGGTTTAATAAAAATTATACTGACATATGAGTAAGCAGTATAAACCATAGTCTAGCTTGTGGTATGAGTTTTTGCAAAATAATTTTTTTAAAGAATTTACTAGCACAGAAATAAGACAGAATTTTAGAATTTTCTACAAGTTTGAAGGATTCAAAACAGATTGCATGAAAGGAAAGTTCAATTTGTTGATGTTATATTTGTGATTTGAAATTAGTGCCTTCAATTCATTCCAGACTTTTTAAGTGTAAGTTTTGATATAACTTATAGTCATAGAATCATAGAGATGTACAGCATGCCGACCAGATATCCCAACCCAATGTAGTCGCACCTGCCAGCACCCGGCCCATATCCCTCCAAACCATTCCTATTCATATACCCATCCAACTGCCTCTTAAATGTTGCAATTGTACCAGCCTCCACCACTTCCTCTGGCAGCTCATTCCATACCTGTACCACCCTCTGTGTGGAAAAAGTTGCCCCTTAAGTCTCTTTTATATCTTTCCCCTCTCACCCTAAACCTATGCCCTCTAGTTCTGGACTCCCCGACTCCAGGGAAAAGACCTTGCCTATTTACCCTATCCGTGCCCCTCATAATTTTGTAAACCTCTATAAGGTCACCCCCTCAGCCTCCGATACTCCAAACTTGATGGATTATTTTGTTTTTTTTTATAATTAAGGATATGTATGCTAAGAAATGGTACTGTTGGTAGGAAGGGTTAATTGAAGTTTCTCTACTTTACCCTGTTGTGTGTCTTACCTATATCGTGAGCTCTGTCCCTTGCTTATTGAATTTTGTCAATTATCATCTTTTGTTTCTTGTGACATGCAGCTATATTCACTGGGCCTATGTTGCCATGTTATTAATGATGATATTGTTTCCAGTATTACCTAACATTAACTTTCACATGTTCATCTTATGAGGTCCAATAATGTAACAAGCATGCACTCCAATTAGAGAGAAAGAAGCAACAAATGCAAATGGGATATTTCCAACTAAACCAATTGATTTATTAGTGTCCACTAGAATGAAACTGACTGACTTTGGATCAGTCTCTCTTTCCTTGTAGTGATCGCAATGTCCTCACCAAAGAATAAAAAATATAGTTAATCAGCAGCTAATTGAAAATAATGTATCAGAATATCTTGTATGTTGATCAATATTTGTGAAATGCAGCCTACTCATGACTTACAATCCATTGATTCATGGAAAAGAGGTAATTTAAAACTGATTATATTCGGGAGTGAACTGTTAATTAACAGCATCGGGCAACAGGTGGTGAGTAAAGATGTGAAAGATGTTGTTTTGCAGCTGTTTTATTAAGCACTTGGGAATGTGTTAGCTTTAGCAGAACCCCATGGCATTTTCCCATTGCAGTGCTGGTACCTGAGGTTGTGCAGTGATGAAGTACTTCTCCAAGCTGAAAACCTTGGGAGCCATAAATGCCAAGGGAGTTCTGGCAAAGCAATTACTACCATCTTTATGTTTTTTCAATACTGAGACTGGTGAACACTCCACCCACACCTTCCAGCAGAAGACTTGAAGTAATTTAAAATAAATAAATAATTGCTTAAGCTGAACTTTGAATTTGTGCTCGAGAAACAAATTCCCATATTAATTTTAATTGCTATCTATTTGGGGAATGTGTTCATGTGTACTTGGAACAAACCAACACCCGAGTTTGGAGCTTTCTGATCAAAAAGTAGGGAGAGCTTGTGTTTGCATCTTATATAAGATTTAATTACAAAATGTGCTAGGAAATATGATTTGAATAACACGTACTTTGTAGTTCAAAAGCATTAATTCTTTACATTATTTTGGAATAGATTGGGGGAAGACATGACTATCAAATGTTTAAAAATATATCCTTTTACAAAACTAACTGGTAAGCCGAGATTCCTGGCAGTTTGATCTTCAATCTGTGATTTTTTTTAAAAAAGTAGAGATGGGACTGGTGTCAAAATTATAACTTTGTTGCAGAGTAGATATTATAACCTGCACAGTTTATCCTCACTGAATGATGGCCAGTCTTAAGTTTTCAATCTGATATTATCATGACAGATTAGAAGTAATGGCTGAAATTTGTGAATAGTGTGCTATGGTACACTATATGAAATAAAACAAAACTTAAACGTTTCAAAGCTTGCAATTGGGTGAGTTAAAATTGATTTATGTTTGCAGCTTAGTTGGCTGGATGGCTGTTTTGTGATGCAGTGATGCCAATAGAACAGATTCAGTTCCTTGAAGGTTCTGCCTTCTCAACCTCACCCCTTGCCTGAGGCATGGTCACCTTCAGGATAAACCATCACCTCAGAGAGCAGTCCTGTGATCCTCTGGACTATGCCAACTTTACTTGATGCATACTAAACAGGAAATCCCACAAAAAAGGCTCATGTGGACAGAGCAGAAATTAAGAATCACAAAGACACGTTTTTTAAAAAAATATAGCAGTTTTCCATCATTGATATTCCACTATCCTAGATAACATCTTCCAATAGTTAATGCTATTCACAAATTGGGACGGAGTTGACTTCTTAAATCTCTTACATTTCTTGTTTAATAGTGCACTGATTGAGGTTTCACTGATCCCATAAGGAAGGTAATGAAAGCAAGATCTTCAATATAGATTTAACTGATTGAAGAAAGTGAAGGGTAAAAATAAAATAGGAATGTAGGAAATTGAGTAGACTATATAGACTTTTTTACCTTGTTCATCAATTCAATAGAACCATGGATAATCTTTGACCTAACAGCTGCCTTTGACTTCTATTCCTCAATATTTTTAGCTAAATAAATCTCAGCCTCTGATTTAAAATTTTGACTTATAAATTTACAGAAGAAAGCTTGATGTCTAAACCCATTGAGCAAAGAATTATTTCTAATTTCATTCCTGAAAAGACTTGTTCTAATCTTTAAAATATACCTCCAACCCTTAGACTTTCCAAAAAGTGGAAGCTATTTTTCTCTGCGAGTCATGTTAAAATCTTGAAAGCTTTGATCACATTACCCATTAACCTTCTAAATTTCAGAAAATATGTAATCTTGCCTTATACATTAACTCTTGGAATTAAATCTTATTCTACAATGAACCCCCTCTGAAGCTAATATTGCATTCAAGGTGTAGTGTAATCAGTGTTTCATGAGAAATCTTTTTTAAGCATTGAGTGTCAAATGTTTCACTTGTAGCTACTGTCACAATACAATGGCGTTAAGGGGTGCATTTTGTCCTTTTTTAACAAAGAAAAGTTGAGGCAGAGGTACCAAATGGTCTGTTCAAAACCAATAAATTATACAGCTTGTGAGGCCTTGGGAGCTTTTTAAAAAGTTGAACATTAGAAGCAGCCTGAATGGATGGGGTCAAGCTCCTACAGAATCAGGATTTTTAGTTTTAGCTGGGGTCTTGAAGCTTGATGTGGAAGTTCTTACTGCTCTCTCTGTTACGGCGAAAAGCTGGAATTCTCTTCCTGCTGATAGAATTACATGTGAGACAATCTATTTTATTAAATTTGCCTTTGCCAAGCGTTTGTTTATGGGATGTTACTATATTAGAACTATAAATTAGTATTGTTAATATAAAGATTATTTTGTTCAGCATTAAGATAGATACAGTTAAGCCAATTCATTTCTTTTATTTTGTCTGTATCTTAACTGAAATGGAAAAATTAAATGTGTTTTGCTTAAAGTTGAGTAGTTTGACCAATGAAATTGCATCTGGAACTCAACTCCTTAAAATAAAGTTAGGGTCTAGACCATCTTCTTAATATATTTTGAGGAGGTTTGGTCCACTCCATAACACTACTTGAACGAGTTCCAGTGAGGATCATGGCTTCACTTGTTTGGTTCAATACAATATGCAACTCTTTGTTTGCTTCTTGTAAACATGTGTAAGATTTAATTGCCTGAGCTTAACAGTAGTTGCATAATACTGTACTTGTTATGTATTTGTGAATTTGGACACATGCTATATCGAGGTAAACTGAATGTGGCCTAGTTTATTATAAACATGCTTTAGTCGCAGGTGTTTTTTAAAATATTTGTTTTGTTTTCCATGAGAAAATAGCTCTAAGGATAAACCTGTATAGACGCTAATGTACCTGTTGTTATAAATATTGAAGCTTGTGCATCAAATGCTTTTAGTCTTCCTTTCTCTGGGCAGTACTTCAGAGATTTCTATTTTATTCAAATGTCAATAAAAGCTGAAAAGATATAGCCATGCTGCCAAACAAATTATTTCATAATACTAATACTTCCAATTTGTCACTGCAAAGCACAGAATTAAATTTATCATTGTTGAAGATTTTGCAAAAGTGATGCACTCATTAAATTATTTGTATGACTTGAGAATCAGACCTTGGTGACTTGAAAGCAATTTTTGTGTACTCGGAGTTATATAGAAAATATATTTTCACTGCAGTGATCCAAAGGCTCAAAACATATTTCAAATACTGAAGATGAGGTTCACTGGATTAACAAAATAAATGGGATAATATTCTGAAGATGTAATTATTATTTAAATTATAATGCAAATGGATTATAAGGGAATAATTTTTTTTCTATTAGCCATTATGACGACATGGATTACAGAGTGAACAAAATATTTCAGTATACTTGACAGTTTGAATAGATATGCTAATGTGCTAATCTCTAATGTGGGACATTTTCAAAAACCTTCTGAAAGTCCAAGTAAACCTCATCCTACTGGTTTCTCTTATCAATTCTGCTAGTTTTTCATAAAAAATTCCAGTAGATATACCAAGCATGATTTCCCTTTCTTAAGTCCATGCTGACTGCGTCCAATCTCGCCACCATTTTCCAAATACTATGCTATTAAATCTTTTACTGAAAAATGTGTTGCTGGAAAAGCGCAGCAGGTCAGGCAGCATCCAAGGAGCAGGAGAATCGACGTTTCATGCAGAAGCCCTTCTTTAGGAAACTTCCTGAAGAAGGGCTTATGCCCGAAACGTCGATTCACCTGCTCCTTGGATGCTGCCTGACCTGCTGCGCTTTTCCAGCAACACATTTTTCAGCTCTGATCTCCAGCATCTGCTGTCCTCACTTTCTCCTATTAAGTCTTTTATAATGAGTTCTATCATTTTCCCCACTACTAAAGACTGGATAGTCAGACTGTAATTTCTGTTTACTCTCTATCTCCTTTTTCAAATAGTGGGATTACGATAGTTACCCTCCAATCCATAGGATCTCTACCAGAGTCTATAGAACATTGAAAGATGCACCAATACATCGACTATTTCTAGGGCACTTTCTTAAGAATTCTGAGATGTAGATTATTGGTCCCAGGGATTTATTCACCTTTAATTTAATCAATTTGCTGATATCATTTCCCTACTTGATATTGATTTCCTTCAGTTCCTCCCTCTCACTAAACTCTCTGTTCTCAACATTTTTGGGACATTATTTGTATCCTCTTTTTTGTGAAGACAGCTAAGTATGTATTTAATTGTTCTGTCATGATTTCAAGGGACCTACATTTCTCTTCACTAATCTTTTTTCTTCATATGCCTACAGAAACTTTTATGATCAATTTAAATGTTTCCTGCAAGCTTACTCTCCTACTCTATTTCCCTCCTCTTAATCAATCCCTTCGTATTCCTGTGAAATCTAAACTTGTCCCAATTCTGAAGTCTGCTGCTTTGCTTTTTTTGAAAAATTTGAATGCCCGTTTTTTTTGGATCTAATGCTATCCCTAATCCATTGTTAACCTTGGTCAGGCCACCTCTCCCATTCCCAAATAGGAATGAACAATTATAGTACCTCCACGCACTCTTTAAGTGTTTACCATTGCCTATCCACCTTCATCCCTTCGAGTAAGATTCTCCAATTATCATAGCCACCTCAAGCCTCATGCCATTATAGTTTTCTTTTTTAGATTCAGGACCGTAGTCTCATAATGAACGTGTTCCTTCACAAATTAATGAAAAATTCTATCATTATACGGTCATTCTCCCCCACAGAGCATAGCATAGCTGATTACCAATTATTCCTTATGCATTACACAATACCCAGTCTAGAATGGCCTGTTCTCAAGTTGGTTCCTCAACATATTGATCCAGAAAACCATCTTTTACACACTCTAGGAACTCTTCTTCTGTGGCATTGCTACTGATTTGATTTCGCAGACTATATGCAGAATAAAGTTGCCCATAATTACAGCTATACCTTAGAATTATAAAAAAAACATTTTAGGCAGCTTAGTGGTGCAATTGTCAGCTCTTCTGCCTCACAGTGCCCAGGGCTTTGGTTCGATTCCAGTCTTGGGTGACTGTGGAATTTGCACACCTGTGTCTGTGCGGGTTTCTGCCAGATGCTCAGGTTTCTTCTCACAGGCCAGATGGATTGGCCATGCTAAATTGCGCCGTTGTGTCCAGAGATATGCAGGCCAGGTGGATCAGTCATGGTAAATGTGTGGTTATGGGCTTTGGTTGGGGTGGGTTTAGGTGGGATGATCTTGGGAGGAGTGGTGCAGACTCGGTTGGCCGAATGGCTTTTATCTCTACGGTGCGGACGCTATGATTCTATTCTTTGAAATTATATGCAGAGTAATGTCACCTATAATTACAGCTGTACATTTATTGTTTGCTTATCTAATTTCCCCAATGTTACACTACAGTTTAGGGACCTGAATATATAAAACCCACATTATCTTTTCTGCCCTTCGGTATTTCAAAGCTCTACCCATACAGATTCCACTTCAGCAGGGCTGATATGCTTCCTCGCTATTGCACAAATGTCCTCTTGAGCCAGCAATGCTACCTCACCTCCTAAAAACTGACACCCTTGGATATTCAGTTCCCATCCCTGGTCACTCTGCAACTATGTCTCCACAATCCTAATTATATGATACCCGTTTATATCTAAATAATGAATTTAAATAATTAATTTGTAATTTGTAACAAATTATACATTGCTTTAATTGTTTTAAAAAGAATCTCACAGGGAATGTGGTCCAAGAATGTGAGACTAATTTATCCACTTTCCTTGAGAATTCTCCATGCATTTCGTACACAAGGCATTGAGGTTTGTCTTTTTAACATTCATAGAATTGTAGGGTATGTGCCTCCATGAAATAAGGGTAATTAGAGTCATAGTCATAGAGATGTACAGCACGGAAACAGACCCTTCGGTCCAACCTGTCCATGCCGACCAGATACCCTAACCCAATCTAGTCCCATCTGCCAGCACCCAGCCCATATCCCTCCAAACCCTTCCTATTCATATACCCATCCAAATGCCTCTTAAATGTTGCAATTGTACTACTCCACCACTTGCTCTGGCAGCTCATTCCATACACATACCACCCTCTGCATGAAAACGTTGCCCCTTAGGTCTCTTTTATATCTTTCCCTTCTCACCCTAAACCTATGCCCTTTAGTTCTGGACTCCCCACACCCCAGGGAAAAGGCCTTATCTATTTATCCTATCCATGCCCCTCATGGTTTTGTAAACCTCTACAAGGTCACCCCTCAGCCTCTGATGCTCCAGGGAAAACAGCCTCAGACTGTTCAGCCTCTCCCTGTAGCTCAAAATCTCTAACCCTGGCAACATCCTTGTAAATCTTTTCTGAACCCTTTCAAGTTTCACAACATCTTTCTGATAGGAAGGAGACCAGAATTGCACACAATATTCCAAAAGTGGCCAATGTCCTGTATAGCTGCAACATGACTTCCCAACTACTGAACTCAACACTCTGACCAATAAAGGAAAGAATATTAAACGCCTTCTTCACTATCCTATCTACCTGCAACTCCACTTTTAAGGAGCTATGAACCTGCAGTCCAAGGTCTCTTTGTTCAGCAAAACTCCCTAGGACCTTACCATTAAGTGTATAAGTCCTGCTAAGATTTGCTTTCCCAAAATGCACTTCACATTTATCTAAATTAAACTCCATCTGCCACTTCTCTGCCCATTGGTCCACCTGATCAAGATCCTGTTGTAATCGGAGGTAATCTTTTTCGCTGTCCATTACACCTCCAATTTTGGTGTCATCTGCAAACTTACTAACTATATCTCTTACATAAATGATTTGGATGTAAGCATAAATGATGAAAAGAAGTGGACCCAGCACCGGTCCTTGTGGCACTCCACTGGTCACAGGTCTCCAGTCTGAAAAACAACCCTCCACCACTACACTCTGTCTTCTACCTTTGAGCCAGTTCTGTATCCAAATGGCTAGTTCTCCCTGTATTCCGTGAGATCTAACCTTGCTAACCTGTCTTCCATGGGGAACCTTGTTGAACGCCTTACTGAAGTCCATATAGATCATATCTAATGCTCTGCCCTTAATCCTCTTTGTTACGTCAAAAAACTCAATCAAATTTGTGAGACATGATTTCCCACGCACAAAGCCATGTTGACTGTCACTAAATCAATCCTTGTTTTTCCAAATACATGTACATCCTGTCCTTCAGGATTCCCTCCAACAACTTGCCCACCACCAATGTCAGGCTCACTAGCCTACAGTTCCCTGGCTTATCCTTACCACCTTCCTTAAACAGTGGCACCACGTTAGCCAACCTCCAGTCTTCTGGCACCTCACCTGTGACTATCGATGATACAAATATCGCAGCAAGAGGCCCAATCACTTCCCTAGCCTCCCACAGAGTTCTAGGGTACACCTGATCAATTCCTGGGGATTTATCCACTTTTATGCATTTCAAGACGTCCAGCACTTCCTCCTCTGTAATGTGGACATTTTTCAAGATGTCACCATCTATTTTCCTACATTCTATATCTTCCATGTCCTTTTCCACAGTAAATACTGATGCAAAATACTCGTTTAGTGTCTGCCCCATCTTCTGCGGCTCTACACCAATACCGCCTTGCTGATCTTTGAGGGGCCCTATTCTCTCCCTAGTTACCCTTTTGTAGGGGGACTTTACACTGCCAGGCACGAGAGGTGAGTTGGTTAAGATGGATTTCAAAACTAGATCAAAAAGTGTGGGAAACATTTAAATAATTAATTTGTAACAAGTTATACATTGCCTTAATGGTTTAAAAAAAAATCTCACAGGGAATCTGGTCTAAGCATGAAATATTAAAGATAGTGTTGGATTAAAGGAAGGGTCTGCATGTTGCCCAAAAGAGTAGAAAGGCTGAAGATTGCGAGGAAGGAAATGCACGCAAAAAACTGAAAATAACAATGTTGTGTGGATCGACCAAGCAGTTACTCCAGGAATGTGGCATTTGTAATTCCACAACAAATGTGTGAATCTTAATTGTGGTTGAGTCATCGATCCCCAGTTGTTTGCTGGGGATTTGTCATGAGGGCACTGCTGAAATTATCCCAACCTCTCCAGAGCAGACCTGTCCCGTTGTAGTCCCAAATCCACATTCATCCTGTCAAAAAAAAATTGCTTGAAAGCATTCCAACTCTTAATTGTAAAACATTTGGGTACATGTAATATGCAGGAGAGCATTCTCAAATTACCTGTGAGCAACAGTACAGGAAATTTAGCCAGAATATTTTTAAGGCTGGACTGTTTGAGGTTATTCATGTTCCATGGATTAATATATCAATTGTATAACCAGTGTGCTCTTTGGCTTTGGTTCAGATTGATGATTGATTTGTTTGTGTAAAAATATTTCCTGACTAATAATAACAGAAGATTGATAGGGAACAGGGACAGTGCTTTCAACAAGGTCACCTATCTTGCACCCTCTCAATATCAAGTTATGAATACTGTTCAGATTACTTTCTTGGTGCATTGTAGTTATAACAGTTGAAAATGTCGGTCCCACAAAATCATTAGTTTTTGGTTTAATGGTGAAATAGTGCCTGTTGCTGGTGCCCATTTTCAGCATGTCCCACATAAGTCACCCACTTAGTCAGAGTGTTATGATTGGCCCATGCAGTGGGCACAATAGCCACAACCAACTTATTTTTGTGCAGTGTATGGCTCCAAGGTGTGGAGAGTTCCCTCCCCCATTTCCAATTGACTTCTGTTTTCCTAGGATTTCTTGATATCACATTCTATCAAATTTTGCCAAGATTTTTGGGTCATCACTTTTACTTCATCACAAGAATTTAGACTTTTACAGTAATGATATCTGGCTTTGATGGGCTGGGATAGAAACCAAACTGAGCATTAGTGGGAAGATTGCTGCTGGTTAAGTGCTGCCTGATGGCACTGTCGATGCCATTCTCCATCATTTTGCTGATGTTTGAGAGTAGACCAATAAACTGATAAAGACATTAGTTTATCAGGTTTGTTCTTCCTTTTTGTAGACGAGACATACCTAGGGCAATTTTCCAGATCTATGTGGACCAGTTTGATTAAACATAAAATTGATTTGGATTCACAGTTCATCAATACTACTGCCAAGAATGTTGTTGGACGCATATATTTTTCTGTATCCAATGTCTTTAAGCTATTTCTTTATATCACATGGAGTGAAATGAATTGGGTGAAGACTTGCATCTGTAGTGGTTTGTCAAGACGAGGTTGAGTTATATTATCCATGATGCACTTTTGGCTGAAGAAATACCTTTGTGGGAAGCTAGGGAAGAGATTGCTAGGCCCCTTGTTGAAATATTTGTAACATTGGGTGAGGTTCCAGAGGACTAGAGGTTGGCCAATATGATGTGGTTGTTTAAGAAAAGCTGAGGGGAAAAGCCAGGGAACTATAGACTGGTGAGCCTTACGTCAGTGGTGGGTGAGTTGTTGGAGGGGATTTTGAGGAAGAGGATTTCCATGCATTTGGAAAGACATGGACTGATCAGGAATAGTCAACATGGCTTTATGCATGTGAAATCATGTCTCATTAACTTGACTGAGTTTTTGAGGTGGTGACAAAGAAGATTGATGAAGGCAGAGTGGCACATGTTACCTTCAGCAAAGTGTTCAACAACTACAGAGGGGAGGAACTGGGTAGATTGTCTGGGAGCGGAGACCAGCAGGAAAGACAGCGGAACCGCAATGGCAGGGGTTTCTGGGAATAATTCAGGAGACACAGCAGAGATCCATCCGAAGAAAAAGAAGCATGGTACAGGGAGGATGAGACAACCATGGCTGACTAGGGAAGTCAGGGATAGTATAAAAGCAAAAATGTGAAGGGCACTGGGAAACCAGAGGATTGGGAAGCTTACAAAGACCAACAGAGGGCAACAAAAAAATAAATAAGGAGGGAGAAGATTAAATATGAGAGTAAGCTAGCTAGTAATGTGAAGGAAGTCTGTAAGAGTTTGTTCAGATACATAAAGGGCAAAAGAGAGGCACAAGTGGACATTGGGACACTGGAAAATGATGCAGGAAGGATAGTAATGGGGAACAAGGTAATGGCCGAGGAACTGAATAATTACTTCGCATCAGTTGTTGTGGTGGAAGACATGAGTAATATCCCAAAAATTTAAGGGAATGAGGGGGCAGAGCTGAGTATGGTGGCCATCACTAAGGTGAATGTGCTAAAAAAAACTGAATGGCCTGAAGGTGGATAAGTCATCTAGACCAGATGGACCAAACCTCAGAGTCCTAAGGGAGATAGATGAAGAGATAGTGGAGGCATTAGTGGTAATCTTTCAGGAATCGCTAGAATCAGGGAGGGTCTGAGAGGGTTGGAAAATCACCAAATGTGATACCCCCATTTAAAAATGGAGTAAGGCAAAAGATGGAAAATTACAGACTGATTAGCCTAACCTTGATCGTGGGTAAGATCTGGAATCCATTGTGAAGGATGAGATTTCTGAATACTTGGAAAAGTATGGTAAAACAGGGCAAAGTCAGCATAGTTTCATCGAAGGGAGGTCATGAATTCTTTGAGGAAGTAGTGAGCAGGTTAGACCAAGGAGAGCCAATGGATGTTATCTACTTGGACTCCAAGGAGGCCTTTGACGAGGTGCCACCCAGGAGGCTACTGAGTAAGATAAGGGCCCATCGTGTTAGAGACAAGGTGCTAGTATGAATAGAAGCATGGCTGTTTGACAGAAAGCAGAGAGTGGGGATAAAAGGGTGGCAGCCGGTGACAAGTGGTATTCTGCAAGGTTCAGTGTTGGGACCAAAACCTTTCAATTTATACATTAACGATCTAGATGAAGGAACTGAGGGTATTCTGGCTATGTTTACAGATGATACAAAGGTTGGTTGAAGGACAGGTAACATTGAGGAGGAGAGGAGGTTTCACAAGGATTTGGACAGGTTAGGAGAGTGGGCAAAGAAGTGGCAGATGGAGTACAACCTGGGAAAGTGTGAGGTTATGCACTTTGGTAGAAAGAATAGCGGCATGGAGTATTTTCTAAATAGGGAGAAAGTTCAGAAGTCTGAAGTGCAAAGACTCTTGGGAGTTCTATCCAGGATTCTGTCAAGGTAAAGTTACAGGTTGAGTCAGTAGTTAGGAAGGCAAATTCAATGAAGTCATTTATTTTGAGAGGGATTGAATATAAAAGCAGGGATGTACTTCTGAAGCTTATTAAGGCTCTGGTCAGACCACATTTGCACTATAGTGTGCAGTTTTGGGCCCAATACCTCAGTACTGGCCCTGGAACATGTTCAGAGAAGGTTCATGAGAATGGTCCCAGGAATGGAAAGCTTAACGTATGAGGAGCTCTTGAGGACTCAGAGTTTATACTCAGTGGAGTTTAGAAGAATGAGTGGGAATCTAATCGAAATATACAGAATACTGAAAGGTCTGGACAATGTCGATATCAGGAAGATGTTTCCATTGGTCAGAGAGACGAGGGAAGATATTTTAGAATGGTGATAAGGGGAAACGTCTTCAGCCAGACAGTGGTGAATCTATGAAATTCACTGCCACAGCAGGTTGTGGAGGCCAAGTAATTGAGTATATTTAATGTTGAGAGGGATAGATTATTGAATATCAAGGGGATCAAGGGTTACAAGGTTAGTGTGGGAGAATAAGGTTGAGAAACTTATCACCCATGATTAAATGGTGGAGCAGACGCAATGGGCTGAATGGCCTAATTTCTGCTTATGTCTTATGGTCTTATAGCCTTATGGACAAGATTCCACATGGTAATCTGTAAGGTTAGGTTAAGTTAGATTATATCACATGGGATCTAGGGGGAGCTAGCCAATTGGATGCAAAATTGTCTTGAAGGTAGGAGACAGAAAGTGGTGGTGGAGGGTTGCTTTTTTGACTGGATGCCTGTGACCAGCAGTGTGCTACAAGGGCTGGTCCACTGCTTTTTGTCATTTATATAAATGGCTTGGATGTGAACATAGGAGGAATGGTTAGTAAGTTTGCAGATGACACCAAATAGATGGTATTGTGGACAATGAACAAGGTTATCTCAGAGCACAACAGGACCTTGATCAGATGGGCCAATGGACTGAAGAGTGGCAAATTGAGTTTAGTTTAGATAAATGAGAGGTGTTCCGTTTTGGTAAGACAAACCAGGACAGGACTTATACAATTCATGGTGGGGTACTGGGGAGTGTTGCTGAACAAAAATACCTTGGGGTGTAGGTGCATAATTCCTTCAAAGTGGAGGCGTAGGTAGACAGGGTGGTGAAGAAGGTATTTGGCATGCTTGCCTCCATTGGTCAGAACATTGAGCACAGGAGTTGGGAGGTCATGTTGCAGCTGTACAGGACATTGGTGAGGCCACTTTTAGACTACTGTGTACAATTCAATCAAAAAGATGTTGCTAAATCTAAGAGGGTGCAGAAAAACGTGTTGCCGAGGCTGGAGGGCTTGACTTCCTGGAAAAAGCTGAATAGGCTGGGGCTTTATTTCCTGGATCGTCAGATGCTGAGGGATAATCTTTTAAAGGTTTATAAAATCATGAGAGGCACAGCTAGGATGAATAGCCAATGGCTTTTTCATAGTGTGTGGGAGTCCAAAACTAGAGAACATAAGTGAGAAGAGCTGAAAAATGTGTTGCTGGAAAAGCGCAGCAGGTCAGGCAGCATCAAAGGAGCAGGAGAATCGACGTTTCGGGCATAAGCCCTTTTCCAGCAACACATTTTTCAGCTCTGATCTCCAGCATCTGCAGTCCTCACTTTCTCCTAGTTGATTTTAACATAAGTGAGAAGGGCAAGATTTGAAAAGGATTCTGAAAAAGTAACTTTTTCACATGGAGGGTGGTGCATGTATGGAACGAATTGCCAGAGGAAGTGGTGGTGGCTGGTATAATTACATGATTTAAAAGGCATCTGGGTGGGTCTATGAATAGGAAGGTTTAGAGGGTTTTGGGCCAAATGCTGGCAAATAGGACTAGGTCAGGTTTGGATACCTGGTCAATGTGAACGAGTTGGACTGAAGGGTCTGTTTTCATGCTGTATGACTCTATCACTCCATGATTCTATGGTTGCAAATGTATTAATCATGTACTTTGGACTGAAAATGCAGAGTCTCTCCCATTATTTAAGGATGAGATTCTGGGAACCACTACTTCTGGTTTGTTGTTTAAATATCCACTGCAGAAATTTGATCTGATCTGTGAGATTGCTTACCTCCTATGTTCAGCATGTTCCTCGCCCTAAATTGATCAGATTAGAATTTTATTTTTAGGTATGTCCTGTGTTGTTCCTAGCATGCTCTTCTACACTTCCTAATTTAACCAAGGTCCCTTGGCTTGATGGTAAAAATAGAATATGGGAATTTAAAAAGTTTTTTTATGACATGCAGGTGCCACTGGCAAGGCCAATATTTGTTGCCTATCTCTAATTGCCATTTAACTGAGTGGTTTGCTGGACTACTTTAGAGGGCAGTTACAAGTCAACATGGTCAGACCATGTAAAGGGACAGATTTCTTTTCTCCAAAAGGCACTAGTGAACCAGATGGGATTTTTTACAATTTAAGATCATGGTCACCATTACTGGGAATTGCTTTCAATTTGAGATTTTATTAATTGCATTTAAATTTCAGTATGTGGTGAGATTTGTACCAGTATTCAGCAACATTTGCATTAACTTGGGTCTCTGGGCTGTTAATTTAATGACGTCTCCAATTAACTCCTGTCTCCCTCTAGATGCCAGGCCATGAGGTTATAGATTGAGTTTGAATACAAATCTGCAGATGCTGGTGCTCCAAGTCATCTCTTGAATACCCAGTTTTAAGCTGCTAGATCTATCTGAGTTTATTCAATTTAGTGTGGTGGTGGTTTCATGCAATAGCATAGAGGGTAAGATTAGATTAGATTACAGTGTGGAAACAGGCCCTTCGGCCCAACAAGTCCACACTGACCCGCCGAAGCGAAACCCACCCATACCCCTACATTTACCCCTTACCTAACACTATGGGCAATTTAGTATGGCCAATTCACCTGACCCTGCACATCTTTGGATGGTGGGAGGAAACCGGAGCACCCGGAGGAAACCCACGCAGACACGGGGAGAACGTGCAAACTCCACACAGTCAGTCGCCTGAGGTGGGAATTGAACCCGGGCTCTGGCGCTGTGAGGCAGCAGTGCTAACCACTGTGCCACCGTGCCGCCCTTAAGCTCGGTGTTAAGACAGGACTTCATCTCCTCATCTCTCTGCAGTGGTTGCTTCTACTCATACAGTAATGGATAGATGCACCTGTAACAGGTAGAATGGGAAAGATGAGGTTGAGGCTTTTCCCTGATGTTGGTTCATTAACTATTTACCTTGGCTCTTCATGAATAGACGAACAGTCATAAAAACAAATGAATTGGCCACAGTAAATGACCATTCAGCCCCTTTAGCCATTCAATAAGAGAATGACTGATCTGATTACTCCACATTCCCATCTATTCCTGATAAACTTCTATCTACTTACTTATAAAAACTCTGTATAATTCTGCCTTAAAAATACTTAAAGACTCTGTATCCATTGCCTTTTGAGAAAGTCTTTCAAAGACACTCAACCCTCCCCAAGAAAATAAATGAGCTTTGTGAAAATTATTTCAAAAATGTCTCCTTTATGTTGGTGGTGTTGTCTGGTCTTTCTTTAAAACAATGTAGACAATTCCCACTAGAATGTTCTGAATGTATTTGCCCAGGAGTCTCACAATACTGAAGTGGTCAAATCAATATGAACACAAGCCAGTAGCAATACAAAGCAGTCTCAACTTTATTAGGAACAAAGTTACCATAATCTTCAATATTAAACTAATCTTTAATCCTATTTGGCCCTTTAAGGTTGTAATACTTCCCAAATCTCTTATAAATTTATGCAGTTGCACTCTCTGTGGCTCTGTGTCTGCAAAGCTGCTTTCTTCATCGCTCCTTCTGGATGTAGGGACAACAAGGGGTTGAAATACAGAGTAAACTTTCCTCTACTCAGTCAATCTCAAAGTGAGCTAATATTCAAATCCCCTCAGCTCTGAACCTGTCGAATACTCCAAGGACAGGAACAGGGGTTTAAAATACATACGAAAATTTATTCTCCTCATTGGAACTGAAAATAAATAATGTAAAGTTCCCCTCACACTGACCCCATCAAACACTTCTGGGACAGGGACAACAGCAGGCTAAAATAAAAGCTGCCTTGGTTTGTTCAAAGAATCCAAAATGTCTCTCGGGTTTCTACACAAGAGGCAAACATCTGTCCTCCTCTAGGCAGACTTCCTCACAGTCCCACTACACCTGCATTACCTTTTTACTACTCATGGTCTGCTCACTCTGGCTATAGAACACCTGGCTGATACATCAATTGTGGTCAGTGCCAGCGTCTTGCATGTTCAGTTTATATCCTGTCCTTCACATTGGGCAGCTGCCCTCTTAATAACCAGCTCAGGCTGAAAGTGCAAGGTATCAGGCAATGTTGGAAGGATACCTACTCAACATGTGATAGAAGATAGGTTAATCTTGATGAAGCGTAAAGATTTATTATACATGACACTTGACTGAACCTTCTGAGAAATCACATTGGACTTACCAGTAAATACACAATTAAACCTTTGCTTTGTGCTGTTAATACAAAGAATAACAACTGAAGAACTAGTTGGGAAACACTGCACAACTTTGAATGCATGTTGCAGTCTGTAGCATTGAAATCATTAAGCATCTTCCTGCAGTGCATTCTGGTCTTTGGGCTGTCGTAATTGACTGCAATTGGTACCTTCTCCTACTGCCTTCTGTATAAGGACATAGGAACATGGGAGCAGGAGTAAGGTATTCAACTCCTTAAGCCTTCTCTGCCACTCAGTAAGTTCATGACTGATCTAATTGTGGTAGTAGCTAGATTTCCTGCTTGTCCCCAAAATCCCTTGATTTCCCTGTCAATCAGAAATCTGTCTTAACTCAGCTTTGAAGATACTCATTGTTCGCAGGGAAGGGAATGCCACAAATTAATAATCATCTGCAAAAAGATATTCCTTCTTAGGTTAGATGGGCTTCAGATTGGTATGACTGGTCAGTGCAACATCGAGGGCTGAAGGGCCTGTATTGCGCTGTAATGTTCTATGTTCTTACCTTCTTAAATGGAAAACCCCTTATTTTGAAACTGAGCCCTCTTCTTCTAGATTCTCCCACAGGAGGAAACATCAACAATGTTTCAATAAGATAATTTCTCATTCTCCTAAGCCCTAACGTGTAGAGGCCCAATCTGCTCAAACTTTCCTCTGTTTAGTGAATCTTCTCTGAACTGCTTTTGATGCAAATATATCCTTGGTTAAATAACGTCTTCAAGTCGTTTTTGCTGCTGCAGCCTGAGAATTTTATGGGGATGATCAGAGAGTTACTGAAATCTGTGAAAAGGATTAGGTGGGAGAGGGAAAGACGAAGGCTATGATCCAGAGGAGTGTAACCTAGCGTAAGAGGGGCTCAAGGTTCCTTTTGAGGCCTAGACGACTACATCTGGAATATAAGATAAAACAGAGGACATTTCGCTTCGTCTGTATAGTGCTTAGTCTATGCCATTTAACCAAGGGCATAGAACCAATGAACGTTATAGTGATGATAGGAGGTGTGAAAAAAAAAGCTTTATAAATGCATAATGAGGATTGGCTGACAGTCCAGAAATCTAATAGTCTGTTAGAACAGCTGGACCCAGAAAAAATATTGCTTGATTAACAACTCTGGCACTGTGATCTCTGCTGTCAATTACACAATTTTATTTAATCGAGATTAAGAGGACTCAAGTGAGTCTGCTATTGACGTTTTAAAGGGTTTGGATATTGACCGTTTCTTAGTCCTGCAGTAAAAGGATGATTTTTAACAGTGTATCATGACTTACTTTTTTAAAAGCTTTCTTCACTAATACATTCTATTGCCATTGTAAGGTTAATTGTTTCTAAACAGTGTAAAGTAGATTAGTGGACATGGAAATGCAATAGCTTACCTTAAAGGTGTGGGAGCCAGGAAAGTGGGTGGAATTGAACTCTTTGTTCAATCCTCCGGCCTGATTCAGCCTGCAACCACCCCTCGGGAATAAAGATCCATTTTTACAAGTCAGTAACTTACAAAATAGGAGCAGAAGTAAGCCATTTGGCCCCTTGAGCCTGCTCCACATTCAATAAAATCATGGTTGATCTGTTTGCGTTTTGAATTACTCATTCTCATCTGCCTACATAGATTCTTGTTTGTCAAGGGAATCTAGCTCTGGCTTTAGAAATATTCAGTGACACTGTCTTCTAGAGAGAGAATTCCAACCTTCACAATCTTCAGAAAAAAATAAAATCCTCATCTCAGTCCTAAAAGGGCAACTCCCAATTTTAATACTGTGACCTCAAATTTTAGACCACTAAACAAGTGGAAACATCCTCTCCTTGTCCATCACTCTGCATCCTCTTTACTTCAACCAAATCACTCCTCTGCCTTCCAAACTCCAATGGAAATAAGGCCAGTGTCTCCAACTAATTCTCATAAAATAATCCACTCATTCTAGGTATCAATCTTATAAATCATCTCTGAAATAAGGAGATGAAAACCAAACAGAGCATTCAAGCCAAACAAAGACACGCATGAGAATTCCAAGAAGCATGGCATTCCAACTGGAACTCTATCAACAAACACATCAAGTTAGACCCCATCTACCACCCCCTGAGAAAAGGAACAGGAAGTGACTTTATCACAGGAAAAACATCACCACAGGAAATGACATCACCAACCCAAAGAAACCTAAATATATAAATAGAAAGCAGGAATTTTCAGCATTGCTTCGACTGAGGTCCACTTAAGATGTTACCTAGTTAGGTAACGAAACATCTGGAATGGACCTCTTAGCTCAGCGAGCAAACCTACATCCAGAGTATTCAAGATGTGGTTTCATCAGTGTCATGTTTGGAGGATCCCTGATTTACAAGCACCTGGTTTACAAACGTGAGCCCAAACAGTTGTGTAATCTTAAAGCCCTGAAATACAAGCATTTCTTATACTTACAAACAGCTGCTTTATGTTGTTCTTCATTGTGTCCCAACTTGTGTATAAATTTACTTGTGAAGGGATTCCTGACAGAACTCATTCACAACCCAGAACCTGCCTGTATAACAGAAGGATAACAACATCCTTAATTTCATGTTTAATTCCTCTCCTAATAAAGGATAGTACCTCATTAGCCTTCTTAATTACTGCTGTATAGCATACTAATGTTTAGTGACTCATTCACTAGAACACCTTGATCTGCATCTAAGAATTCCACAGTGGTTGCCCTGCTTTTTCATTGTTCCTACCAAAATGAAAAACTTTGTATATACTCCATCTGCCAGATGTTTGCCCACTCACTTAATTTTATCTACATACTTCCGCCATCTTTTTGTCTTCTTCCCAAAATACCTCTCTACCTATCTTTGCTTTACCTCAAATTAACAAACTTTACTTTAGTTCCCCTCATTCAAGTTATTGTAAATTGGAAAGAGTTTGAACCTCAGGACTCCACTCATCATATTGGGCTGCTCCAGACAAGAGCTTATTTATGGATATTCTGTTTTCTGCCAACCAGCCAGTCACCCTTTTATCCATACTAATATGTTTCTCCCTAGCACCATGACCTTTCTTCTGTTCTAATAGCCTTTGTGGTATCTTATCAGATGCCTTGAGGAAATCCAAATAGCCATTTACAGACCTTCCTTCATTCATAACACATTGCTCATTTAAAGAAGTCTAATCATTTTTTAAAACATGCTTTTCCTCTCATGAAACTTCTGAATTGATTTGAGATTTTCTAAATGTCCAGCAATAACTTCACTACTGATTTATACATCTTACACGTGACATATGTCAAGTTAACTGCCGTTTCTTGTTTTCTGCCTCCTTCCCTTCTTGAATAAAGAGGTTACATTTTCTACTTTCCAGTCTTCTTTGACATTTTTCCCAAGGCAGATGCTCTTAGTCAGGAAACTTCCTGAGCCCAGCTCCCCACCTCAAACTTGAAAATCCTTCACTTGATGACATCCAGACCAAATATGTACATTTAAAGTCAGAATCTCCTCCTTCCTTTGTCAGCCATGACTCAAATTGTGGACCCTTGCCTCTGAGCCAGAGGCCTCTGGATTCAAGTCTCACTTTAGGTATTGAGCACGAATGTTAAGTCTGATGCTCTAGTGCAGTTCAGAAAACACTGCTGTGCAGTCAGAGTTGCCCACATTTGAATTAAATCTTAAGCCGAGGCCTAGTATGCTCTCTCAGGTGGATGTCAAAGTTCTCATGATCCTGTGTCACAGAGGAGTGGGGGTGGGGTTCACTGTAGTGTTCTAACCAAAAGTTATCCTTCAAACAATGTTGAACAAACTAACTTAGCAATTTGAAAATTATGTTTATGGAGTTTGCTATGGACAAATAAGCTGCCACGTTTCCTATATTTTGAACTTTAAATGTACTTCATTGACTAAAACAATTTGAGTTACTGTGTAATTGTGGGACACATTACATAAATGGAAGACCTCCCTTCTGTGAGAATTCCTTTCCTGCTCAAAAGAGCCAATTAATATGGGGAAACAATGGAAAGGAAGTGGGATCAGAGAGGTTAAATTGCATTTTGTAACTTTATTTGCAGACCTCCACCTGGTTAGAGGTAGGCATATGCAATTAAACTTGAGGCTTTTGTACGCTACACAGTTCCTATATTTGTTGATATATCACACATGACTTACATTGCATAGTAATTAAAACATTTTTTGTAATCGTAGCATTTTATTATGTATTTGTAGCTGACTCAATTAGCTGGAAGTAGATCTTGAAGTAATTATTCAGGATATCACAGTGTGACTTTTTTTCTAGACGGTCAGCCAAATTGAACTTCTTATAGTATAAAATCAACAATTTTCAGTACATGCAAGAAATTGTTCTGATTGTTTCTTTTGTTGAGGAGGCATTTGAGTTAATGGACATGTAGACGTTGGACTATGACTGCCTTTGAATGTTAGTCCTAAAAAAGACCATCTTGGATAGAAACATTGAGTTTATTGCTTTTTGGATTGATCTGATCCCTATTGATTAGTGTTCAATCACCTAGTTTCATCATGACTGTCTCTACCATTGAACAGAGAGTACCACGTAGAAAATGTTCCTCTTGATCGAACTAATATAACTAATTTGCCAGTTTTTTTCAAAATTGATCAAGGAGAAAAATCTAAAAGGGACCTGAGGGACGACTGTTTCACACAAGGGTTGCTTTATATGTAGAATGAACGGTCAGAGGAAGTGGTAATTGCAAGTACAGTTGCAACATTTAAAAGATATTTGGGTAGGTACATGTATAGGAAAGGTTTAGAGGGATATGGCAAATGCAGGCAAGTGGAACTAGTTTAGTTAAGGAAATCTGGTCAGCATGGATGAGTTGGACCGAAGGGTCTATTTCTGTGGCTATGTGACTCTTTGACTCTAAATTTAGTGGCCCTGGTCGGTGCAACATTGAGGACTGAAGGGCCAGTTCTACACTGTATTGTTCTATGTTCCCATTACTTTTCTGTTCGTTGTTGCTCACAAATTTGTGACTTACCTTGGAAGATAAAAATTAATCATGTAATCCTGTTCCCAGCTGGAGGGGAGCATGGGCTCTCAAGAAGTGCTTCTTCATGTCTACATTCTTTTGTGTTATTTGATCCCATCATCTAGTTTTATCTAATTTTGTACTGTGGCAGTTAATTTTTGGACATGCTGCCCTGAAAAATCAACTGATTACTTTCGCATTTGAATCTGTACCGAAACAGTTTACTCTAGAAATGCGTTCATGCTACTTTTCCTTGTTGTCTTTATCTTAACTGGAAGAAATTGGTGAATGTTCCTACAGTCCAGTAGCCCTGGTATGGATGTTTGGTGGACCAGGATTGGATTTAGCTATTATTTCAAACAGCCTTCTTATACTTGCTGGCTAAACTTCTATGGTTGCTTTGATGTATACAGTACAGCATCTTTGTATGTAAACTGTAGGGTATGAAATACTGCAATAAGAAAATGCTTTACTTTGAATTTGTGATGTTGATTTTTATGCAGGTATATGAATCATCCTGATTGGGAGAAAGTGTCAGCTAGAGTTCTTACCTGCATTAAGGGCCAGTTGCTGATATCACCCACATTATGACAAGAGTGGGATTAGAATGGAGTAAAACTGAAGCCTTGTTGAGCAAGAGGTGAGATGAGAAAAGGGGAGTGTAGGAAGGCTGAAAAGAGAACAGGTTTTGCTGTGGGGGAGGAGCTTCTCAAACTGTGGTATGGGAGGAATGCTTTATTTTGGGTTTATATTACAAAACTGCGTATTCTCCAATTTATCAGGAGAAATGACATGAAATATTCACCAATATATTGTATATAGTGTTTTAATTCAAAATTAGATTAATCAGACTGCATGTACAATTGTCAGTACACTTGCTTTCAAAATATTCAAATATCTTTAGCCTGTAGTCATAAATGAATCCATCAAATCAAACAACATTATCTTAAAAGTTTCCATAATTTTTTTAATATGAAGGGAACATATATCAGCGGTACTGTACCAGGCAACGATATCCACTAGACCTCTCTTGCATAACTGAGGCTCAGATAACAGGCCATTAACTTTATGCTTTTGGTGGAAACTCACTGTTCTTAGCCTGCCATCATTTCTTTCATCTCAATTTAATAATTTATTTTGTTCATGTTTATGCAGAGGTTTTTAAAATTCTGTTTGCTGAATTAAGAGTCTTTTAAAGGGAAAGGTAATGTATATTTTCTCTTAACCATTATAAAACTAGAGAAAAACTAATTGTCTACAGTTAACTTGTGATCACTTAATGAAATACCTGATAAGTGCTTTCTTAAGGAAAATTACATTTTAAGTTTTTACTGCACAAGAGAATTTATGAGTCTTAAGACACAGCAACTAAAATTTGCTGATAAAATTGTTTTATTTTTGTTCATTATGTAGTACTCTAGAAACAAACTAAGTTCTGCCTTAGGTCAAGCACTGGATGACTTGTAAGCTTTCTTTGAAAGCAAAATGGTCAACATAAATATTGTACAGCTAGTTGAAGTGTGATAATTTCAGAAAGCATAGGTTAAAATTACAAAGTATATTCCTGCTGAGACTACTACTGAAAATTTGAAACTGGAATATACAATTATTTTGTCGTCAAATGATGTCATTTTTCAAGGAAATGGGAAAAATGGAGGCAAAAATATATTGAACTTGTGTGAAGGAAGGTTTATCAAACAAGCTAACATCAACAAAGTAATGGGCAAGTTTCCCGGATAGTCCTGAGACATTATTGAGGGCAACAAATGTAGTGCACCAAATTACTTCTACTTCAGGGAAATCAGTAGAGGTTTCTACTGACTGTCTCCCTTGAAAGTGTGACATCAAATACCTGTCAATGCTTGTTGTTTGGACTTATTCATAAAGATTGGTCATTTGTTAAGGTAATGGTGGGAAGTTTTAGCTGATCTGTGTACACTGGAAATGCATGTGGCTTAAGCCGAGGTGAGAGAAATTGGAAGGAGGAGTGGATGGACCAGAAAACTATGAGCACTGAATAGTTTATCAATACGTTATGCGCCTTTAACTCGATAGGATAAACATGGGTTGTAGAAAATTCCTTTGGAGTTACTGTAAATTAGAAAGTTAGATTACTTGGTGAGACACAACCTATAGAATAGAACGTGCTGAAATGCTCTGGAGCTAGTGAATGATGAAAATTGAAGATAAAAACACAAATGCAAAGATAGCTATGTTTTCAAAATTGGAACTATTTGTCTCTGTCAAACAGTTCATTAAGTAGAAAGATATCTCCTGGAATAAAACTGTTTCCCCAACGCGGAAGAATGCAAAATGCTTTAACAACAGTGTCACGTAAAGAGAAGTTGTAGAATTTCAAAAAGCACAAATAATTGCTATAACTTTGAATTGTGTTTGATACTCTTGATGCAGTTAACAATGTGGAAATTGAAACACAATAAACGATACATGTCAACAGTATTTTTCACATCCAACTATTTGCATCAAATGTTCTACAGCAGCAAAGGGCCTCAGAAAGGGCAGGGACTGAAAGGGACTCCTGAGCTGGCACTGACAAGCCACTGCTCTGAGTACACTTCATTTTTCTTGGTTCTGGAAACTCTTCAACTACCATTCTCACCTTGGCTAGACATGCAAGAACCAAATCATTTGGTGGTTGTCTCAGTTGTCCTTTTGGGTCTTCAATTGATAGAGAATGTTGTGTAGTTCTTCATATTCCTGGTTGATTGCATATAAAATTGACCAAATATACCACTCAAGCTGTTGAGTGAATGCAACTCTTTACCTTCAATCTCTTAGCAAAGTATTTATTTGCTTTACCTCCGGTCTTTAGCTAACAACAGAGAGGAGAATTGAATATAAACAGTAGCCAACAGCTACTTCCTTTTTAAAAATTCTAGAATCTTGTCTTTGTTCCGAGTTAGGTTGCTCCAACGTAATTGTTAAGATAAACAGAAATGTTACATTTTAAGACAGGACAAATGCCAAATAGGTATTTTTCCAGCAGTAATTTCGCCTTTGAGAAATTGGTTCCACCAAGATCACTATGAAGTCCTTAACACAAGAGCAGACATTTGGAAAACCGGTTACTTACTACTCTATTAGGAAGGACAAAAGAAACATTCATTTGTATTACAACATTTAGGTGTCTCCAAGTGCTTCATAAATTTGAAACAAATTCTCTACTGATATATGTAGGCATAGGCCACAGTCAATTTCAACATACCTATAAATTTCATAAACGTTAGTGAGAAGAATGACCAGTTAATTTGTTTTGGTAGTGTTGGCTCAGGATATTAGGCAGAATATATGGAAACTTACCACTCTTCATGGTAAAGTGCTTTGGTATCTTTTTGGCCTTTTTTTAAATCTCCTTCAAAAGAATTGATTTGGTTTAATGCCTTGTCTGAAATATGACGTAACAAACAATGCAGAATTAACTCCATGCTCACCAAAACATGACAAACTTGGATTATGTAACAAATTGTGCTTGAACCCACAGCATTTTCACCTAGGTGTCAGCTGAGGCCACTTGTTGATCCAAAAGTAGTGCCTATGGGATTCTTTGATCTTTATGATAAAGGCAACAACAACAACAACCACCATAACCACGCAACAAATATTGAAACCTTTAACATTGCAAGAGTTCTCAAAGTAAGGCATCTATTGCTATGAATCCAGTTGAAATGTATCTATCCAGATTAAATGTTTAAGATGATCTCTGTAAAGTATTTATCTTTGTTGTCATCTGGATAAAAGATTTTCATTATATAGAATGGACTGAAACCTGACAACATCGTCAAATAAGTCCGATTATTAGCATAGATTGAAAAATAAGAATAAGTTCCCTCACTTCCCCATTGCAGGGACACATATTTAGTAGTTCTCATGACGTGTAATGACTGTACTATAGCTTGCATGTCTGAAGCCTTTGCGTTTTGTAAAACTTACCCCTTGTGATTTCTGGGGCATGATGTTGGAGCCAATGGGAGCTTTTAATCTGTACTGTGCATTTGTGATGTATCTTTCAAGTTCTAAGCAGAATTTGACGCTTTGTATATGTTATAATGTGAATTTACCATTTGAGCAAGATTCATTGCTTTAGGATTAATGGATTGATTTTTTTTCAGAAATTCTGCACCTGTGTAGGTTTTACACACGACGGGTTATGTGAACAGCAGTAGTTGTTTGCTAAACACACCATTGGAATAAACAATTACTTCATTTATGTGTGTTTTTAAAGCTCTTGTAGGTTAGTAAAGAGGATTTTTCAATGTAATGACCTCAGCTGTGTGCTTTAAGTGTGTGAAAGCAACAGCAAAAGTTTACAGTTTTGTCAAATTTTTCTAAGTGCTAAGTTGAATAGCTTTTTAAATATTTATTACGTTTTTGTAAAATTTACACTCATTTTGAATTATGAAGATAAACTGTAATTATTGGGTTTCATAAAGACTTAGTGTAAACTCCCATTACTATTATCTAAAACATCTCAGCCTTGCCTCAGCGGTTTAATACTTGCCTCTGAATCAAAAAAATTGTGTATTCAAGTCCCACAGTAGAGCTTGATATTGCAGCAAAATATTGAGGAAGAGCTGCATTTTCAAAGACATGATTTTACAACTGAGG
This sequence comes from Chiloscyllium plagiosum, assembly GCF_037043375.1. Classification (NCBI taxonomy): domain Eukaryota; kingdom Metazoa; phylum Chordata; class Chondrichthyes; order Orectolobiformes; family Hemiscylliidae; genus Chiloscyllium; species Chiloscyllium plagiosum. Next base: position 11,661,675 of record NW_028270175.1, read on the forward strand.
GATGAAACAAAGACCCCCACATGCCCTCTCAGGTGGAAGTAAAAGATTACTATTTTGAATAGAATCCCTACAGCGTAAGAAACAGGCCCTTCGGCCCAATAAGTCTGCACTGACCCTCTGAAGAGTAAACCACTCCCTTACATTTAACCCCAACCTACACAACCCTGAACACTGTGGGTGATTTATCACAGCCAATTCATCAAGCCTGTACATCTTTGGATTGCGGGAGGAAACCCACACAGACATGGGGAGGATGCACAAGCTCCATACAGACAGTCATCCGAAGCTGGAATCGAACCTGGGTCCCTGGCACTGGGAGACAGCAATGTGAACCACTAAGCTACCATGTCAGTTGAGAAAATGTGCAGGAGTTATCCCTGGTGTCTCCAATCAATACAGCTAATGTAGATGCTGTTTTCAAGCCACTGATCAATATCAAATTACTATTTTTCAGAGCTTGCTGTTTGCAAGTTGATTGCTTAATTTTCCTTCACTGGTAAAATGCTGTGGCTTACCTTAAAGTCAAGAAAGGTCCCAATTAAACACAAGTCTTTTTCAGGTAACACATTTTTATTATTTTTCCTGATATACGGTCAATTTCCCCAACTGATTGTGATTGGCCACTGGCTGAAAGTAGCAGCAGGATTCATGGCTTTGTCATTGCAATGACAAATCAAGAATATCAGTAATTTGCAGCCTCTGATAGTAGGATAATTGTCTTAAGTTATAGGGAAGACAATCAATCCTCCGTGGTCCTCATGATTTATATAGCTTGCAGCTTTTTACTTTATGGGGTTTGTTTTGAGTTCTTTCAAAAATATGGTAGGTTCGTGCCTGAAAATCTTACAATTAGAACTGACAATTTGCTGACAGCTCTGCTGAATGTTTACAGGAAACTTCAATGCTTCATTCCTGTGGTTAACCTGCTTGAGTCTCTATCTTTGGAGTAGATGTATGAAATTTAATAAACTAATTAAAAAATGTATGATCATCATGAGGCAATGAGTATACAGTTTGATGCAGGCTGTGTAAATGTTTCTGTAATCTGTAGGAAGCTATAATGGATTCTAGGCATTTTTGTGCCTGAGGTTTCCTCTTGCTTTTTTTTGCCTACAATGGCTATCTTTCAGTGGTTTAACATTCTATAAATAGAACTTGGTTCTTACCAAAAAGATTAGTAATTTATATTTATTTTAAAAGTAAGATTGTAGGGTGGAAAATGCTGCTCCAGGTAGTGACAAACTTGGATGTGAGAAGAGCACTTAATTAGGTTGGATGGTTGCATACCTGAACCTACCCATTGTCCTTCAGAATTAATCCTGGGAGGGAAGGACAACGTTTGGTATCCTGCCCTGGTGCCATTTGAGATCATTAAGTGGCCAATTGATGACCATTTGAAAGACTCAGCTCAATGAACTTCGGACTCCTAGGTTGCTGGCTGGCAGCAGCCACAGCTTTCTGTGTGGTAGTCAGCTGTCACTAAAGTGGGTCTTATGTCTCTGAGGACTGATTCCAGAGCCTTACCATGCCTGTGTGGCTTGTGGTTTGGTGTGTTTTCCCTGGAAGAGGCAGCAGTGGACTCCTACTAGCTCTTCAAACCATTGTTTCTGATTTAGATTTATTCAATTCTCTCATTCCTTCCTGAAATAGAAAATGTTACCAATTTTTGTTGAGAACAACTAAAGGACTGTAACACAAGCCTATTGTCAGATGTTATTGTTAATACTAAAGTTAAAAAATAGTTACCAATGGTCCACCAAATTATTTGCTGACATTTAGTTCCTGTATTAGGCAGTTCTTTAGGCAATGGATAAGAGTAGAGGTGAAACACACACATTGAAGGCAGAGGCTCAAAGGGGATCAACAGTTTTGTGTACCTTATGTGGAATACTCTTGTCACCGAACTTATAGAAGACTGTCAATGCGTTGGAAGCAGTTCAGAGAAGGTTTACTAGACTAATACCCGGAATGAGCAAATTACATCATGAGGAAAGGTTAGACAGAGGCCTGTATCCTCTAGAGCTTAAAGTCACAGGCAATATTTTGTCTAAGCTGTTTGTGTGTACACGTGCTCCAACATTCTATGCACAGTGATCCGCATTGGCATAATGGCTGTGACATTGATTATGGTTCAGATGTTGCTGCTGCACACAGGTCTTGGAGGCCCTGCAGCTGGTAAGAAAATTCAAGGGCACACTCATCAGAGGTGACTTACTTAAAACATGTAAAATCCTGAGGGGACTTGATGGGTGGACGTGGACAGAATGTTTCCTTTTGTGGGAGAATCGAGAACTAGGGATCATAGTATAAAAATAAAAATTGAAGACAGAGAGTAGAAATTTTCTTTCTGAGGGTTGTGAGCCTTCAGAATTCCTTTTTTCAAAAATTAGTGAATGCAGAATATTTGAATATTTTTAAGGCAGAAGTAGATAGATTCTTGATTACCAAAGGGATGAAAGATTTTTGGGGTTATGCAGGATTGTAGAGTTGAGGTTAAAATCTGATCATATAATTTTGTTAAATGGCAGGGAAGACTTGAAAGGCTGAATGGCCTACTCTTGATCCTTGTTTGTAGAGGACGTGCAATGAAGGTCTGCTCAAATGTTTGTATGGAAGACTACAAGAGGGCCTGAAATGCAAGGTACCATGAGGAATTCATTAACTGAATTAGGAACAAGTTGAGTGCTAAGGCCATATTTGATTACTTTGCAACAGAAGTAGCAGCAAAAATGATGTTTGTATTCTAAAAATGCGAGTGAACTATGTTTAATCAAGCTAATGAACTTTGGAGAATAATGAACAGTATACTGATGAAGGGGGATTGAAGACCAAGACTTAGCTAACTGGGTGAGGGACAGTTTAAGGCGATGAGTGATTGGGTCAGGAAGGAACTGATGGAGTTAGAAAGAGGGAGGCCAGTAGGCGACATGATACTGATAATAGAGGATGGTTGTGGCGGTTGGTGAGAGCAAGAAGTGGTGGCAATGAGGATCAGGGATGATATTGAATGGGATTGCCCTGTCTTCTTCAAATGTGGAATCAGGAAAAGTAGTCCGACTCCTTCCAGCTTCATATTCAATTAAGGCTATTTTCAAAACTTACTTTGTGTTGTCTAAAAGGCAGGCCATATAAAAAGATTAAACCACCTGTATCTAAAAGCAGGTTCTCCGGGGCAAACCAATTATTTGGTGAGATTAAAACAGACATTACATTATTTGCATTTGGATCCAATGCCAGATTAAGTTGTGGACACACATTCCCAATTTAGTGCTTGACATTCTCTGGCTTGCAGAATGAATCCTATTTTTGTCGATCATACTAGTGCAAAAGGAGGCCATTTAGCACTCATCAAATAGGTACTGCATTACTATAATTCTCATCGTTCGACTAGTTTTGATTCATGTCACTCCCAGATAGCTTTCCAAGAGTTTAAATATCATTCAGCACAAACAATAGCTTGTTTTTTGCACTTTACTACAGAATTTCATATTCTTTGAGAACACTGACAAATATGTGAATTTACCATAAGACTTTTTTGAGGCACAGTGTAAATTTGCTGCTTGACTCGAATTCCTGATCAGTAAATATTTTGAAATAAAAACAAATAATGAAAACAAATGCAATAAGAAAGCAACAAGGATAAACAAAACAAAGCAAATTAATAAGAACTACTTTGAGATGGGCATTCCTGGAAGAGAAGTAAGAGTTGATGTTTCCTTCTGTATTTCTGCAGCTGTGTAGATTTTACACATCTTAAGTTATGGACACAGCAGCAACTGTTTGCTAAACAGAAGACTGCAGTAAACACTGACTTCATTTATGGACTTTTTTTAAAGTACTGCACACTGATAAATAAGGATATATTTTGTACATTCATTACATAATTGTCTTCGTGTGTGAAATCAGCAGAAATTTACAACTTTAGTCATTTGTGTTTTATACACAAATGAGTAGAACTTCCTCATTTATTAAAATGAACCATTAGAGTTTCAATTTATTAAAAATAAAAATTGAACTGAATTTATTGGTGGTTTTAAGGTAATTGAGATAGTCTTCAGGATTAATTCATTCAGTGCATCCAAACATCTCATTTGAATGTAATGTTTCCTTGGCACCAGTGCATTCATTATAGGAATCTGAAATGAGGAAAAAGAAAATTAAAAGTTTCAGGGCTAGCATTTAAATTGATGTTATAGCTATTTCAAAATAAATTATTAAATTAATTGAATGACATAAAAGCTTGATGAACTGCATTAATAAATTTGTATGCATTATGAATATATCATCATCTCATAAATATCTGATGTGAAGGTGATGAAAGTAACTCCTGGGTCATGTAGCACTAAACAATTTGAATGGGTGGCTCAGAAAGCCTCAGGTTTTGAGGCAGTCTTGTAAAGAAGAATCAGATCTGTAAATTTGATTTTTAAAAGCAAATAGCCTCTGACAGATAATTATATCAATGGACAGGAACAAAACAGAGGGTTGGGAAAACTGCAATCCCAAAGTTTCACTTTTCAGTGAATATTATTGTATGAGATAGAAAAAATGTTTCTTTATGTTTAATACAAGTCCATGGCACTTCAGAATTTACACTTGAAATTTGTCAAAATAATAAAATGTGGAAAATGAACTAGATTTACATGGTCTTGCCAATCAGAAATGTTTTTCCTCAAGAGTATAATTTAATTTTCTAATGGATCTTCTCAATTTGCACCATAAGTTTTTTCAGTAGTAGGGTCATTACAACACAGAAAAGGTACTTCTGCCAACCTGAGTCGAGAGTGTGGTGCTCGAAAAGCACAACTGGTTAGGCAGCATCCGAGGAGCAGGAGAATCTTCGTTTCGGGCATAGGCCCTTCATCAGCCCTTCTACCAACCTATCTACATTAATCCCACTTTCCAGCACTTGGCCCATAGCCTTGAATGTTATTACATTTCAATTGCTGATCCATATACAATAGACAATAGACAATAGGTGCAGGAGTAGGCCATTCAGCCCTTCGAGCCTGCACCGCCATTCAATATAATCATGGCTGATCATTCCTAATCAGTATCCTGTTCCTGCCTTATCTCCATAACCCTTGATTCCACTATCTTTGAGAGCTCTATCCAACTCTTTCTTAAATGAATCCAGAGAGTGGGCCTCCACTGCCCTCTGGGGCAGAGCATTCCACACAGCCACCACTCTCTGGGTGAAGAAGTTTCTCCTGAGCTCTGTCCTATATGGTCTACCCCGTATTTTTAAGCTGTGTCCTCTGGTTCGGAACTCAGTGGAAATATGTTTCCTACTGCCAGAGTGTCCAATCCTTTCATAATCTTATACGTCTCAAATATACCTTTTAACGATTGTGAGGTTTCCCATCTCTTCTACTGTCCCCAGCAGTTAATTCCAGATTCCCATCACCTTCTGGATGAAAAATTATGGCCACTTGTTATTAACCATTCAACTATAAGAAATAACTGCTTCCGGTCCATGCTCCTCATAATGTTATACATCTCAGTCAGTTCTCCACTTAACCTCCTATGCTCTAAGGAAAATAACCCTAGCCTATCCATCAGGCTAAATGCTTCAACATCGTGGTGAATCTCCTCTACACCCCCTCCAGTGCAATCACATCCTTCCTATGTGACAACCAGAGTTGCACACAGAACTCCAAACATGGGTTCCCCTAACCAAGTTTTGTACAGCTCCAAAATAACAAATAGGTCGTTTTTAACAGAGCTCCATCATATAGTTAAATTATGCATTTTTATATTTGTGTTGTTATAAAACAACATATCACAAGGAAGTAGTTACGAGTTGCTAATTTTAAATAATAGACTTGAGAGCATGTACAAAATAATTCATTTGTTGTTTTACTGATTTAACCAATAGAGACTGAAGTAAGGAGTTGTTCACGTCTATTCTAAAGACTTGTCACAGCTTATTAAATATCAATCTATTATCCTTTCATGTCATGTGCACAATCTGAACAGAAAATTACATTTTGAAAAAAGGTATGTGGTTTGGAATTAAATTGTAGCTCAAATTACAGGTTGTAAAGTTATAAATTAAGTGGAAGATCAAAGTGCTGCTCACTGGTGTAGGTTTTTATGTTTTGCTTCTAATTGACTTTTTTTTCAAATTGTTTTGGGGTGTGGGTGATATTTAGTTGCTAACTGGTTGTCTGAATTTATTTAATAATCCAATTTTGACCATTTTGAATATTACATTTGTACTGTGCAATGATTTATGTTTGAACTTTGGCATCCAAAGCATTTTTTCTTGTAAATTATTTTTAACTAGATAGGACCTTGGTGGTGAAGTACGAAATACCAACAGTACACCAAGTAGTATGGAATAGTAAATCTTCACAACTAGCTCACCTCTGCTATAATTCTGAAATTTGGAAATGCAGTGCTAGTATTTGCTCTCAATTAGAAGTGAGAGTGATAAATATGACTATTGTGATTATTTACATTTTGTCCATATGATCTTGTCTGATTTTGATTGCAAAATTTCATTCAAAAAACAGCCTGTCTTGGGGGAGGGGTAATGTAGAGAGGTAATCAGAATAGACTGGCTGTGATTTCTTATAACTACACAGATAGCCAGGGCGAGATAACTCTGCCCAATAGCAAGCCACCCTTTCCGATTATGTCCCATGCTGCAGACAGGTATTTGTTTTTGCTCTTAGAATGCACAAGAACCGGTCTGTTTCTGTGTACATCTCTATGACTCTATGACTATAACCAGGTTTAAAACACCAGTTACAATTCTACTGGAATGGGCTAGTGGGATTGAACATTTTTGTGTGCACCAGCCTAGGTTCAAGCACACTATTCCATGAAGATAATAGTCAAAGTTATATTACCTCCCAAGCCTTGTATTGTAGATAAAGTGGCTGCCATTCTTTCATTGCTATAAGTAAGCTAGCTTGTTTCCAGACAAAAGGAAATAGGACAACAAAAGGGCTTCCTCTCACCCTAAATGCTGAAACTCCATCATGGTTGAAAAGATTCAGAACTACGAATCTCGACAACCTACAAAACCAAATGAAACTGACTGTTCAACCACCGGAACTGCAGTGGAACAGCCGCAACATTCAACTATCCACACTTCGTGAAAATTCAGAGACTGATCTGTACATCTGTTTTTGTTTCAACTTTCATTTTGGACTTGCCTCTTATTTCTAATTTGTGTGTATACGTTACTAATTATTCTCGCATTTAGTAATTAATGAATATGCTCTTTGTTAATTCAAGAAAGCCCGGTTAACTTGGCTCCTTTTAATACAGAAGTTCATTTGTCTGTGAGAGGTACCATAAGAGAAAGGGTACGTTTTTAAAAAGAACCTTGCTGACCAACTGAGTTGCTGGTAAATAAAGAAGGGGGACCAGTTTATCCCCTTCACCTGGGAGTTTAAAGATTTGGGGTATCCCATCTGGAACAGTAACAAATTAGGGAACTAGTTATACCAGGGTCTAGGTATAACACTAGGTAACTATTGGGAAGGAGAAGACAAAATAGGAAGTTGAGAGAGGTTACTTTGTAGAAGAATTTGATTGTAAAGCAATGTAATGCAAAAACATATTACAGTACACCCACTCTTATTATTTTATTTCAGAATTACTCAATGAAAACATGTTTTGAAAATAATAGATAAATGGGTTTACTGCCACTTTGGGTGTACTTGATCACAGCAAACTGTAAGAAAACCTATGCTGAATATGTAGATGGATAACAATTTGATTTAGGAAACTGTAATTTTCAGTATTTTAAACATATTCACCAATTTTAAAATGTACCTCTCTTTTTTGATGGTGAGTACTTCTGATCATTTTTAAATTGCTGCAAGTTCCTGGCAAATTAAGTTTACAAGATTTCCTGGCTATGAATGAAATAAACCAGTCTTACCAGTAATGTTAATGTTAACAAACCTGACATCTTAACCATCTGTTTTGTGTTGAACATGTTCATACAATTCAGTATAGTCTTTGTTTTACCAGCAAGTTCTGATTCCTGAAGGTAGTGTGTGTCAATGCTGGACAGGTTATACTAGCTGAGAATAACTGGTGCTGTCATAATATGAAACAGTCACATAGTCATGAAGTGAAATATGATATGTCACACTGCATTGGTACTTGTGAATATGTTGTCATGCTTCTGGTTTTGGCGAACGTTGAAGCACCCAACTTGTATTACCATGTTATACTTTCTCTCCAGCATTCTGCCAATCTGAGGAATTGGATGAGATAGGAGTACCTTCATTATCAACACACCTCTCCAAATGTTATACTTGGGTCTGCAAACCATGATGAAGATTGGCATAATTTTGCTTTTAACACCTCCTATTTCTCTCATTTGTATTTACATGGCTCACATATTGGGTGAGAATAGTGTAATACAGTTCAAAATCTTCTTTTATCCTTTACCTGTTACTTTATCTCTTGATTATGAAGTTTAATCTACCATTGTCCTCTCTCAAGTTCTCAGTCTGCTGATCCCAATTTACCTCTTTAATATCAAAGTATATTTAAAATGGTATGTTTATATCAAATATAAAAAGCTATGCTGCGAAAAATAGTTGAACTTAAACTGATCATTGTGCTCTTAACTATAAGCCTAAACTTTTTGTTTGCTTTTAAAATAGTATCATTTTTAAAATGAAAAATGTAAACTTTATTTTAAAATAATCATCCTTGTTTGAATCCTTCCATGACTTTTATGAATCAAAATGTTAGTTATAGTAATTACCTCATAATATAATTACAGTGAGCCCAGAGAACCCTGGATGTGTCTAGGAATATTCAGGATTGAAGAAGAAAAAGAAAGGCTTTTAGCAGGTACAAAAGGAGCAAATTAATGGAGACTCTTGTGGAGTATAGAAAATAATTTAAGATACCAATTCAGAAAGAAAAGAGGGCACATGATAAAACACTGGCAATTAACTTAAGGAGAATCCCAAGATATTCTATGACTATATTAAAGGAAAAAGGACAACAAAGAAAAGAGTAGGGCCCAATTGGGACTGAGGTTGCAATCTGTGTGTGGAGCCAGAAGACATTGGCTGGGTGTTAAACAAGTGCTTCAAATCTATCTTCACTTAAGAGAACGAGGATTTAGGAGCATAATTTGAGGAGATGGATTGTGAGGTTCTTGAGCAGTTTGACATAGGGAATGATGAGGTATTGGAGATCTTGGCAGGCTTAAAAGTGGATGAGGCCCCCAGGACCTGATGAATTGTATCTTAGACTAATGCAGGAGGTGAGGGAAGAAATTACAAGGGCTATGTTCCAATTTTTTAATTCCTCTGGGGCTACAGGTGGCTTGCCAGAGGACTAGAAGACAGCTAATGTTGTACCACCTTTCAAGATGAATAAATCATACAATTGTATGTTTTTCTATGACTGGCCAGATTTGCTATTTAGCAGGAGAGCCTGCATAGCTCTCAACTTCATCCTTAAATTAATTGCAGTTATTAGTCACACACCAACAAATGGGCTTAATCAATTTTATTGGGCAAGAAAGGGTAATACTGTATACAACATAACACTCATGGCACATGCCAAACGTATCTACTTGTTCACGTCCAGGAAGGACCTGCATCCACTTCGTCTCAATTATGTCTTTTACCTTGATTCTGTTTTCAGGAACAGCAGTATTTCAAAAGTCATGCAACTAACAGCGTGGTGCTCAGTCATAGTACAAGTTCTTGAACCAAATTGATCCATTAGAATTTATGTCAAATCATTGTATTTGAACAAAGAAATACAACATGAAATATATAAGTATGGCTAACTTTGCAAATAGTCTTCACCAATCTCGATGTAAACTGTGTCTTCTGGCAACTTCTCTTAAGTGCGGACTCCAAATTGTTGATGTCATTCATTACACTTTATATGGACCTTAGTTTTAACTACCTGTTCTTTTGCATCATGTCCGCATCCAAGATTTTTCATTAGACCATGCCCAATGAAGTATGAATTGTGTTGTGTGTCAGCATGGGTGACATTGTCATCCCTGGTTTTGGTGGTGGCGGTCATACATCTGGACTCCTGGACTGTCGGGCATCCTCGGGTGGTGTTCTCACCCCAGCCATGTTCAGTTGCTTTTCAGTGACCTTCGCTCTATGGTGGGATTAAAAACATAAATTGCTGGAAATGCTCAGCAGGTCTGGCATCATCTATAGAGAGAAATCAGAGTTAATGTTTTGGGTCAAGTGACCCTTCCTCAGAACCATGAATTTTCACTCATTAGGTTCACCTAAAGATAGCTTAGTTGAAGGGTGGAAAGCTGGTTCAGTGGTTAGCACTGCTGTAATCAGGACCTGGGATTCAGATTCTACTCCAGCCTTGGGCAACTATTTGTGTGGAGTTTGCACATTCTCCCTGTGTTTGCATGGGTTTCTGGTGAGTCCTCCAGTTTCTTCCCACAGTCCAAAGATTTGAAGGTAAGGTAGGTTAGCCATTGTAAATGCACAAATGTGGGCTTACGTGGAAAGGGTAGGGGGATAGGACTGTGTGAGATGTTCTTTGGAGGGTTGGTGCAGACTTGATTGGCCAAATGGCCTCTTTCTGCACTATGATGACAGAGTATGGTCAGCCTTCTGTAAGTTACAGAATGCTGGTTTGGAACTCAATAAAAAGTGTGAACTCTTTAAACCAATTCTAACATTTTTGGGCCGTGTTGTTTAGGCAACAGAAGACCAAGAAGCCACGAGCAGATTTTCACAATCCAAAAATATCTTGGAAGTCACCTCACTTTGCTCAAATTAATGAACCTGTCAGACAATTCTTGAAGAACAATGTGTTGGAATGTATATTAGTGCATGTTCTTTAGGTCTGAGGACTTTGCATTTTATGAACCAGTCCTTCGAACTGTTATAGCAGTAGATACATCATTCACCAGCCAAGGAGCAGTTTTATTTCAGATCCACCATAATGAGTTCAGGCAGCTAGTTTATTGTGCCTGCAGAGCTCTGAGACTTGTAACAACAGTATTACATTATTGAGAAGGAGACACCCAAGAAATTTTCTGATAATGTCAGGCCTACCGATTAGGATTGAAATGCATTAAAGGCTTGTTGATAACTTTGTTAATTTCAAAATCGCTTGCAAAGATGCCTTCTAGAATCCAAAGATTTCAATTCCAGCTAATATGAGTTTGACAAGCTCACAGGAAATGTTCTGGTGAAGCACCAGACCATGGTTTTTGATTTCTAACAACAGCCCATGCAAGGAGGACAAAAATATAATTCCAGTAGTCAAGGTCTTTGTGCCCTTAACCATTTATTATTTACTAGCTACAAGACTAAGTTACAGAAATTTTGTGAAACTCTGGTAATGTGATTAGGAATGTGTGTTGATCTCTATGTTCTGCATGGAAGATTGGCTAGAAATTGTTACCAATAATCTGATCCAAAAGGGACTGTCAGAGAATACAGGGGGATATACATAGACTGGAAAGTTGGGCAGAAAAGTGGCAGATGGCTTTCAATCCAGACAAATGTGAGGTGATGCATTTAGGCAAGTCTAATTCTAGAGTGAATTATACAATGAATGGAAGAGCCTTGGGAAAAGTTGATGGGCAGAGAGATCTGGGAGTGCAGGTCCATTGTACCCTGAAGGTTGCTGCACAGGTGGATAGAGTGGTCAAGAAGGCATATAGTATGCTTGCCTTCATCGGATGGGATATTGAGTATAAGAGCTGGCAAATCATGTTAAAATTATACAAGACATTGGTTCGGCCACATTTAGAATACTGTGTACAGTTCTCGGTGCCACATTACCAAAAGGAAATGGAAGCTTTGGAGAGGGTGCAGAGAAGGTTTACGAGGATGCTGCCTGGTATGGAAGGTGCTAGCTATGAAGAGAGGTTGAGTAGGTTAGGTTTATTTTCACTAGAAAAAAGGAGATTGAGGGGGGATCTGATTGAGGTTTACAAAATCATGAAGGGTATAGGCAGGGTGGATAGAGACAAGCTTTTCCCAGGGTGAAGGATTCAATAACGAGAGGTCATGCTTTCAAAGTGAGAGATGGAAAGTTTAAGGGGGATACACGCGGCAAGTATTTCACACAGAGGGTCGTGGACATTTGGAACGCGTTGCCAGCAGAGGTGGTAGAGGTAGGCACTGTAGATTCATTTAAGATGCGTCTGGACAGATGCATGAGTAGGTGGGGAACAGAGGGATACAGATGCTTAGGGATTGACCGACTGGTTGAAACATCATTTGGATTGGCTCAGGCTTGGAAGGCCGAAGGGCCTGTACCTGGGCTGTAAATTTTCTTTGTTCTTCTCCTTCTTCTTTGATCAGCAGTACTGTTTTGAACATTGGAGTCATATCAGTGTTATTAATGAAGTTTTGAGGAAAACGAGTAGTTGATGGTCTGACAAGCTCTCCATCAGGAAATCCTCTAGAAGATCCATCAGAGATATCTATGAGTTTCAAAGTGGTAGGTAGGGCACATCAATTGGTACATTTGGAACCTTTGTTGGTTTTTAACTTTTTAAATCATTTTTTGTTTTGGAGCTGAGAGCTGAAAGTAACCTTTGAACTGTGAACAGCAGCTTTTTTTGTTAAAAATGAACAAACAAACTATTTTTGAGGCCAGGGTTGGACGTAATTGCAGGTTTGTTCTTGTTCAAAGTACTTCATAGACTTTTCAACTCCAGAGAGGCATTATACTGAAACAGATGGCAGATGTTTGAAAGTTAAGAGGGGTCTCACAGGGAGTTATCATGCCCAAAAATCTAACAAAGAGACTTGAAAAAAGAACAGAAAGGGAAACTGAAAGTTTGAATTGGTTTTGAACTGTTTGGGTAAGAAGGGTTGTGCTGCAAAAGCTACAGGGCAGAGATTTGGTTGCTCCATGGTTGTCCTCTCATTATCAACTTATTGAAAGTTCAGAGAATAGAATCTCAGTTATAAGTATTAAGTGAAATTCCTCAAAGCCAGTTGGAAGCTATTTGCAACCTTCAGTGTTGTCAGAAGCCAAGTAAGATAAAATTCCATGTGTTGGTGATATTATGAATTGTGGAAACTGCTTTAGTGAACTGGCTAGTTAAACCCATTTTGGTTTTCTTTTGATTTATCCCTTAACTGTGTCTGTCTTTGTCATAGATATTAATTACATTATCTTATTGTTTAACCTATGCTCTGCCAAAGCTACTGTATTATTAATAATAATTTATCATTAATAAATTGTTAAATCATTTTTTAAAATTACAAACCTTGCTTTTGGTATTGGTTATTCACAAAATCTAGTACTGATTATTCAAAAAGTTTGGTTTGAAACTATTGGGGTCAATTTGAAGAGTCACTGAGAATTGCAATTTTAATGTGTTATGAATGCAGTGTTGGGGAGGCTGATTTGGTTGGGCTGCATGTCTCTTTGTCATAATACCTCGTTTCACATTTCCAAAGAAGTGGTCTGTAACTACACCACCGGTGCTACACATTGGCAGGGGCAGAAAAGTATCAGCCCTCCTACTTTCCAAACAACCGATGGAAATGTCTCAGTGTTGATCTCTGCAAGATTAAGGGGACAATTTTGCTAATCTTAGTTGAATATTATTCCTGATGGATTGAAGTGCATAAATTGAATCAACCTACATGAAGGTCTGTGACAATCTATGTGAAAACTGACTTCCTTGCATTGATGTTGTCGTGAACAAGTATGATAGAAGAAGGAAGGTTATGGGACAGACCAAACTCAAATCTTTAACTAGTGACATAGGGCTCATGACCTATCCATACTGGTAAAAGGAACCCATTCTTGACATCAAGATAAGCAGTATGTGTGCCTGGCTTCAGCAGCTGTAGCATTTGTTTCAGTCAAATGCCAGGCATTGACCAGCTCCAATAAGAGAATCTAGCCATCATTCCATGACATCCAATGAAATTACCATCACAGAATATCCTGTTATCAACAAACTGGGCATTATTATGGCTAGAAATTGAACTGGGCTAATCATATGTATACTGTGGCTATAAAAGCAGATCAGAGATCAGGAATCCTGTAGTGAGTAACTCACCACCTGACTCCAAAAAGCCTGACACCATCTATAAGGTACAAATCAGGAATGATGGAATACTCTCCACCAGTCTGGATCAGTTCAGCTCCAAAGACAATGGAGAAGCTTGACAACATCCAGGGCAAAATAGTCTGCTTGATAGACACCACATCTACAGGCACCACTCCCTTACCACCGATGCTCAGTGGCAGCAGTGTGCACCATCGACAAGATGCATCTCAGAAATTTACCAAGGCTCCTTAGACAGCACCATTAAAACCCATAACTACTACCATCTAAAATAATAAGGTCAGCAAATACATAGAGATGCCACCACTTGCATATTCTTCTCCAAACCACTCATTATTCTGACTTAGAAATATATCGCCATTCCTTCAGTGTTACTGTATTAGAATCTTGGAACAATTTGCACTTGTTCTAAGCATAGAAGGATTACAAGAACTGGTAGATAGACTATTAATAACAAGTATGAACTTTGGAAAGTAGGTGATGCTTATCCAAGACATTAAGAAATATTCATATATTCATAGAAGGATGAGAACTAGAAAAAGTCAAGAATGGCATTGTGGGTGTACCTATACAAAATGAATCGCAGTTCAAGAAGGTAGCTCACCACCACCTTCTCAAGAGCAGCTAGGGATGGGCAAGTGATTGTCAAAATAATTGAAAAATAAAATTAGGGTTTGAAGAAATAGTGCAATATCTTTGGGAAATGTTGACCATCAATTTGAATTCTATTCCATGGGACATTTATTGGTTCAAAATAGTTAATTGAAGATAATTCATGTTGATTCATAAAGAATGTTGACCTGTGTCCTTTTTTCTGTCCCACTAGTATTAAAGTTAAATGGTTAATGTCCATTAAAAAAGAACCCACTAGATTTCTCACTCTTTTAAGGGATTTTGTAGTCTGTGGCTCTGGTCTGTCATACTAAATCATGTTAGTAAGCAAACCATCCATCCAACAGCTGTCTGTTTCAAACTGATTTAATTGATTACACTTGATTATTGATATGAATATGAACAAAAAGTGCAAGTATGCTGTTCTATTTATTGGCATTTTTTGGCATAGAATATATCAAATATATTTTGATATATTCCCATTGAAATTTTGAAAATCGATGGACATACATGCGTTTAGATTATCAAATAGTTCTCAGTTAATATTGTGTAATATGACTTGTGTGTGGGTTTGCAGATGTAGTGACTCTTTTTGTTTGCATGTTTTATTGTTTTGTACTGAGTTTGACAACAGCGGTGTTTACTGCCAATTCTCTTCAACATTTCTGTGGAAGCGATGATTTAAAATGTTTTTAATGATGTACAATTTGGTGTTAGAATTTGAGGGCAAAGGGTGATATTAGTTAGATTTCCAGATGACAAAACACTTGTTACAAAGACAGAAGAAGGATTACACGAAGTTGTAGATAGACTATTAACAGCAGTTATGAACTTTGGAGAATAAGTGAACATTGACAAAAACAAAGTGATGTATATCCAAGTCATCAAGAAATATTCACATATTCATAGAAGGAAGAGAGCTAGAAAAGGTGCAATAATTCAAGTTTTTAGGAGGAATACTATCTGTACATGGAAGATGCAACAGCAAAAAACAAGGTAGCAATGAGAAAGGCCACATTTGGTAAGAAGAAAAGGTTATTAACAAGAAAGCTGAACAGAAAATGCAAAGTAACTTGTAAATAGCTTGATGTATAGTATTGTGTTGTTTGGATGTAAGGTGTGGATCTTGTGTAAGGTGGGAGACTACATTGCTTAGTATCATTGAAATGTTGGTTTGGAGGAGAATTGAAAGGATCTGCTGGACAAAAAAAAATCGAATGCTGTGGAGACTGGATGAATGAAAAAATATACTTGTTGAAAATCATTAGTCAAAAGCAGATTTTAAGAAGTCTTAAAGTCTATTTTGAAGAAGATACGTAAGACAATCAGTGTTCTTAGCTTGAAAATTGAAGGAAGTTATTGGGAAATGAAAAAAATGGCACTAGATGGAGAGGTATAGAAAGACTAGTAAGAACCAAGGGATCTATCTTTGGGCAGAATGCATATGATGCTGACAACTTTTGTGGGAAGATCATATTAGTATATTAGGTATACATTTTTAAGGAAATTTAAGTAATCCTACTGCTGTTTCGGCTATGCACAACATATAGGGGACACTCCTATTAGAGACTCTCTGTGATCTTACTAGCAAAAGTTCAAAGTGAGTAGTTCAATGGATTTTTCTCCTTGCAGAATCATGCAGCAAGAGGTCAAGGTGAGGGTGGACTTACCAATCAATCAGTGGGATAGGCCATAACAGCTGAAGATTCTTGTATATAATGTAGCGGCAGTGTTTGCAGTTCATATTCAACTGGTGATCTTTTGGGTTTCCAGTGACTTACAGTGACTACTGGTGGCATTGCAGCCCACTACTGCACTCAAGATTGTCAGTGTCATTCTGGATATCAATTTTTCTATAATACACTATTGTGAGAAAGAGATAACTGAAGGCCTGCTCAACCCTGCATATCCATCAAGCTTCATTTTAGCAGGCATAAGCAGTAGAGGTAGCAAGAGGTTTAACACTTTTCTGGCTGTTTCTATTACTACTATTATTATTATTATTATTATTGGCAATATGCATAAAGTCACATGCATATCTATCAACAATTTATTAATGTTCAATTGGCCTGAGACTTTGGCAGAAAAAAATGTTTCCTGGGAAGAATGACTCTATGCTGCTTTCATTCTGATGCAATCAAATGTGCTGCAATTCAAAGCAAATGAAACTTGGAGGCTTGATTCTTCAGAAATGTGATTTAGTTGATTGATGTTTTGGATGCATCTTTACAGCAGAAACTAAATGTAGCCGGTCCTGATGTAATGCGATACTTCTGTTCTCATGCGATTTCATGTTATAAGAAAATCGTGCAGTAGCCATGTCATTTAAACTGATGGGACCAGAGTCATATTATAGCCAATGTAGGTAAGGAAAATTCGTGTTCTACAAATAATGATTTAAATTCTTCAATTGTGGTAAAGTCAAGTGTTGAAGAAACTTGCATTATAGCAGAACTGACTGTATAAAAGACCACTGTTGTACCCAGGGTCCTGGATGTGCAAATATTCAAGGAAGGATATAAGATGATTCAGAGGAAGTTTATCAGACTGAGACCTGGAATGTGTGGGTTTAACCTACTAGGCCTGTTTTCACTGGACTTTAGGAGTGCGAGGGTGAGTCCGTTGACATTTATAAGATCATGCACATTAATAAAGTCAATTTGGAAAGGATGTTTCCTCTCATGTGTGAGTCTAGAATAAGGGGACATGGTTTAAAAATTAGGAATCACCCTTTTAAGATAGGTGAGAGTCTTATTTTCTGTGGTGGTGTTGCAACTTTGGAACTCTGCCTCAGAAGGCAGTGGAGGTGGTTTAGTTGACTCTTTTGAATGCATAAGTGGATAGATTCTTAGGAACAGGAATGAAAGGTTATCTGGAGTAGGTAGGAGTGTGAAGTTCAAAACGCAGATCTGCCATGATCTTATTTAAACTGGACCAGGGTAACTATTTAATATCTGACTTATTGTGCACGGAAGAATATTCTGATGAATTAGGTGTCTGAGAACCCACTTTTTGGAAGTGGGCTTTTTGGAATGGCGGAAATTAATTATGGAGCACATTCCCTTGGATGTTTTTCACAAATGTAGTGCACCACACAACAGACTTTTTTTGTATAAGACATGGCAGTCTTTTTTGAGTTATTTGGATGCAGATCTGTCTGCTATCTTAACTAGGGTATTCATGTAACCAGATAGTTAGGTTTGCTGAACCCTGGCCCTGGAGGGGGGACTCCTGAGTTAATATGGGTATATGTACAATGTTCCCATTTTTTTGTTTGGGGGCTTTGCCCTGAGCATTTTATTTTGTATTCTTGTGTGTTCGTGTGTGTTGTTTTATTTTATTTTATTAGCCACTTACTTATTTATTGGTGTTATTTTGCACAGTGTTTGGTTTTGTTTTTTATTATAGGATAGATTAGTAATTAGAGGAGAAAGTGAGGACTGCAGATGCTGGAGATCAGAGCTGAAAATGTGTTGCTGGAAAAGCGCAGTAGGTCAGGCAGCATCCAAGGAGCAGGAGAATCGACGCTTCGGGCATGAGCCCTTCTTCAGGAATGAGGAAAGTGTGTCCAACAGGCTAAGATAAAAGGTAGGGAGGAGGGACTTTGGGAAGGGGCGTTGGAAATGCAATAGGTGGAAGGAGGTTAAGGTGAGGATGATAGGCCGGAGTGGGGGTGGGGGTGGAGAGGTCAGGAAGAAGATTGCAGGTTAGGAAGGTGGTGCTGAGTTCAAGGGTTGGGACTGAGACAAGGTGGGGGGAGGGGAAATGAGAAAACTGGAGAAATCTGAGTTCATCCCTTGTGGTTGGAGGGTTCCTAGGCGGAAGATGAGACATTCTTCCTCCAGCCGTCGTGTTGCTATGGTCTGGCGATGGAGGAGTCCAAGGACCTGCATGTCCTTGGTGGAGTGGGAGGGGGAGTTGAAGTGTTGAGGCACGGGGTGGTTGGGTTGGTTGGTCCGGGTGCCCCAGAGGTTCCGCAAAACGTTCCGCAAGTGGGCGGCCTGTCTCCCCAATATAGAGGAGGCCACATCGGGTGCAGCGGATGCAGTAAATGATGTGTGTGGAGGTGCAGGTGAATTTGTGGCGGATATGGAAGGATCCCTTAGGGCCTTGGAGGGAGGTAAGGGGGGAGGTGTGGGTGCAAGTTTTGTATTTCTTGCGGTTGCAGGGGAAGGTGCCGGGAGTGGAGGTTGGGTTGTGGGGGGTGTGGACCTGACGAGGGAGTTACGGAGGGTGTGGTCTTTTCGGAACGCTGATAGGGGAGGGGAGGGAAATATATCCCTGGTGGTGGGGTCCGTTTGGAGTTGGCGGAAATGACGACGGATGATACGATGTATATGGAGGTTGGTGGGGTGGTAGGTGAGGACCAGTGGGGTTCTGTCCTGGTGGCGATTGGAGGGGCGGGGCTCAAGGGTGGAGGAGCGGGAAGTGGAGGAGATGCGGTGGAGAGCGTCGTCGATCACGTCTGGGGGGAAATTGCGGTCTTTGAAGAAGGAGGCCATCTGGGTTGTACGGTATTGGAACTGGTCCTCCTGGGAGCAGATGCGGCGGAGACGAAGGAATTGGGAATACGGGATGGCGTTTTTACAGGGGGCAGGGTGGGAGGAGTTGTAGTCTAGGTAGCTGTGGGAATCGGTCGGTTTATAGTAAATGTCCGTGTTGATTCGGTCACCCGAGATAGAAATGGAAAGGTCTAGGAAGGGGGGGGAGGAGTCTGAGACGGTCCAGGTAAATTTGAGGTCGGGGTGGAAGGTGTTAGTAATTAGTAATTAGTAGACAGTAGCTGTATTGTAATTTGCATTTTTTTATTATACTGGTATTTGTTATATTTTCAATAACTTTACATTTTTGTCAAGTCAAAAAACAAATTTTTGTGCTAATAAATATAGTTACAAAAAAAAATTGGACCAGGCTCAAACAGCTGAATGGCCAACTCCTGCACCTGATTCATACAACCATGTTTGTATTTACTGTGGTAATGTTTGGTGGTCTCACAGGACTTTATAATAAGGAAATTTGAACAAAATTTGAACATTGTTGCATCTGTGCATATTATCACAGAGTTTCCGCCATTAACCTCAGATTAGCAAGCACAACCAACTAAGTCTAAAGAGGGATTATGTATTAAAATGAGCATATTTTAAAATGAACATGCTAGAGCTTCATTGAGTGTATTTCTTTCAGCATACCATGTGACTGGTGGTCTGAAACACAGATACATTGTTATTCAGCACATGACTGCATCACAGCACCCTGGGAAATCATATATCAACTAGTTCTTAGCTCTTTACAAATAATACAATATAACAATATAACATCCTTTGTCTATCTATAATCAGTATAACTAACTGTTCCAATCATTAACTTTTTTTCTACAAAGAAAATTAACAGTCAACTTTTAAAAATACACTGATCACCTAAGAGTCTTTTTATGACTTGTTTTATTTTCACAGAAGAAGCATTAATATATTGCTTAGGATATTGTGCTTCCATTTTGTGCATTTGTCATTTATTATTACCACTTGTGGTTTGGCATGCTACATAGACAATGTTATGCATGTTTCCTCGGATTCTGTAAGAATCATGCTTGATGCTAATATTGCATCACTTGCTGATCACAGTGATATTACTGATACTGTTAGTGTTGTCTTGCTCGTTAGTGAGTTATAGAATCATAGAATCCCTAAAGTGTGGAAGCAGGCCATTCGGCCCATCAAGTCCACACCAACCCATCCCAAGTTCATTCACCACCCTCATTTTCCATGTCTAATTCACTCAACCTCCACATCCCTGGACACTATGGGCAATTTCCCATGGCTAATCCACCTAACCTCCACATCTTTGGACTATGGGAGGAAGTTGGAGCGCCCGGCAGAAACCCACGCAGACATGGGGAGCAGAGTTCTCGTGTTTTTTATTACAGTTCTGTTTTTACTGATGTAGGTGAACATTGATGATCGTCAAATAAACAGAACATTGGAATGGGAAACCTTGAATGAAAAACAAATTTAAAAATTAAAAATGCAAATACCTGAAATATTTAACTCTATTACTTTCTCCGCTGCTGCCTGATCTGAGTTTTTGTTCCCAGTATTTTATTTTTATTTTGAATGCAGACTCTGTTCCTGTCTTCACAACAACTTGTTGCTGGTTCGAAGCTTTCACAATTGGATCCTCTAGATATGCAGTTTCAGTTCAACAGCTCAGTCAGGGGTTTAACTCTCTGTTAAAGTGTTGACCACCAACTATCTATGCCTTAGTAAATTGTTGCCTGACCTCCTCATGGTCATTTGGAGGTAAATTGTGTATGGCAGAGTTATGTGCAATTTCATGTCAACTAAGAGGTGCAGATGTGAGTGATTTAATAAGGCAAAGTTTGAATCTTACTTTGTCTCTTGGCATTTTGTGAGAGTTGTCTTGACCATCTGGGCATGTCTTTCTGCACAAGAGTGTTCCATTGGGTAATGTACTGATGAGGTCACAGTATTGATCCCATAGTGTTCCGTGAATGTCTGAAATCCTCAGGAGGTGAATTGGATTCCATTCTCACTTATTAGTCTTTTAGGAATCTCTTGCTAAGTAAAGAGTGCTTATAGTGTTGAGATGATTGTGATAACTCTCAAATTTTCACCTTTCAACTAAAAGAGAAATTTGAATGATCTTTGTGAAAAATAATTCAGCCCCACTGGTAAACCATGGTACCTAAGTAGCTATTATCATTTTCTGTTGTCAATTTCTGGAATATACAGTATGTATATATCCTTTTGTCTGGTCAGCAGTGAATGTGTAACTCCAAAATATTTATTCACACAACATTGCATTCCCAGCTCTTTAAAAAAAAATAATGTAACAGTATAATCAGATGCGCTTGGGAATATCTTATCTACAATTAGCCACTGTGACTTTCTATTAGACCAACTTAGAATTTGAAATCTACTATTGTTTTATGAAATAACCAGTGCTAAGCCAATGCACTCTGATTTTGGTGGAGAGTGTGAACCTGATGTGCATTTGATACCTTAAGCTATTAACCTGATAATTTAAGTTATACACGTGTTTGGCAAAGGCGGTCCAGATAAACCAATTGTTAATTTTATATTTAAGTCTAGATTTAATCTGAAATTTAGATTATTTTTTAAAATTTATGTTTAAATATTAAAATGAAACTTGTGTGAGGAGATTGTGCTTAATTGGATAGACTTACCAAAATGCACAAATTACCAAATAGCTGTTTTCTGTCCTATGTTATTCTGATTCTATGATTCTTGATTCAAAATAACAATTTTTAGAAAATGGACAGAGCATTGATGTTATTAGGGAAATTGGTTTGATAATGATAGGCAGAGAAGTAGGATGATCACCTTTGAAATTACAGTCATAAATATACTAGATTCAGCTGCGTTACCAACAAGTTATTGTTGCCGCCATTAAAGGATAAACCTTGTTCACGAACACATGGGAATCTTATTTAGAAGTTGTGAAATTAGTATTGTTATCTTTTATGCATCAGAATGGTGCTTTGATTTAAAGAAGGTAGATTTGTTATAATTAAACACACTTTAGAATTATCTGTGTAGCACTATTTACAATTCATGAAAGGGTTTGGGTAGAGATGAGTGTTTATGATTCTCTGGGTATGAAATTCCGGATTCTGTTAGGAGTAATGTACAGATAAGGAAGAATAGATGCACAAGTTGTCCCGTACTGCTATCATGCGTGTCAAATTGGTTACGGTGGGTGGGGGAGCACTGGCAGGGATTTGGGATCAGATTGCCCTGTTTGCTTTGAACAGAGCCCTGCTTTGTTTGGGAAAAGAACTGTAGAAATGAAGCAAGATGCTAATATTGGATGGGACAGTGTGGGGCCAGTTGGTAAATCCATAAAGTACCATTACTGTTCTGAATTCAATAACTTGTTTTTCAATTCAAGTTGCTTAGTAAATATGATGAATAGGATTGAAAGGTTACAGTTGGATTACAAATCAGACCCATTGTAATTAAAAGCATAATGGAAAAGATTGTTATTTTTGTTAGTTCATCACACCTGGAAGCCTCAGGCAGCATTGTGACATTTTTGTGTCCTTGTGAGACCAATTATTAAAGGTGAAGTCATACTGAGTACTGAGTGTGTTGTTAAGAGTGGGAATTACTGTAATGAACCAAAACTCTGGACAGGGAGTACTGCTCAGGAAGCAAATGACAGATATTTAATCATTAAACAAGGGGAAAATTAATATAATGTAAAACTTTTAAAAATCTTCTCTATATCCTCTATTTTGTTTTAATTTCCTTTTTGCATATTCAAAAGCTTTTTAATGTTTTGTCCAAAACAATAGACTTTTTCACATTTTCCTCACTTTCTGCAAATCTTGCAATTGAAATCCATGGCATACCAAGCATGGTGCAGCGGGAGCTGTTTTGATGCTTTGAGAGTTGGCTTGCAAAATAGTATGAAGCAGATTTATCCCCACGAGTGCCAATGTAATGAAGTCTTATTCTTGGTTATGTGACTAGGGTGTTTTATTTGACAAATAGGTTGTGATCAACTAGGCAAAAGTGCCATGAACTAATAGTTCTGTCTGTCGAGTAATAAAATGATATAATTGAGTTTGCCTTGGTTACTGTCTGCAAACACATTTGACTGAAATGTTTGTGATCAGATTTTACTTGTATGTTAGTAATGCAATCTGAGTTTGTACACTTGTATACTTGCCTCAGTATTGCTGCTCTACAAACGGCTGAACTTACAATGAAGAAGGGCTCATGCCTGAAAAGTCGATTCTCCTGCTCCTTGGATGCTGCCTGACCTGCTGCGCTTTTCCAGCAACACATTTTCAGCTATGATTTTATTGCATAATTGCCTGGAAACTGCAAGAAATGAGTCATCTTGAATGTGATTCTTTCACACTTTAGATTTTAGTCAAACCACTTTAATACAACTGGGAAGGGTTAAAACTTTGGGAACAATATTGGAAGTATGTATCCTATTATAGAATCTTGACCTATTCTGATAGCAAGTAATGGTGTCATGTTCAGACACTTGTGATGGGTATTCTTTGTTGAATGTAAAAGGGCACTGTTTTGTACTTTGGTAACCCTGACTTTTGGACAGCTTTCATTTAAGTTGATACATCTAGAAATATCACCAACAAAATTTAAATCTGCAATTAAAAGCAAAAAAAATTATTTTTTTTTCATGAGCTATGAGCAATGCTGAATAAGCTATTGTTTACAGTCTACCCCTAATTGCCCGAGAGAAAGTGATTGTGATTGCCTTCTTGAACCACTACAGTCTTTGGCATGTAGGGACACTGTAGTGCTGTAGGAGGGAAATTCCAGGCTTTTAACCCAAAAACAATGAAGGAATGGTCTACTAGCTTCAAGATAGGATGGCATGTAACTTAGAGAGAGCTTGCAGGTGGTAGTGTTCATTGCCCTTGTCCTCAGTGGAAGACGACATGTGTTTGGAAGGTGATATTGAAGGAGCCTCGGCATGTTACTGCAATGCATTCTTGTAAATGGTGCACTGCTGCCATATGTGTCAGTGGTGAAAGGAGCGAATGTTGAAGGTGGTGAAGATGTACCAGTCAAGCAGCTGCTTTGTCATGAATGATGGATCATCCGCTTGGCACTTCTGACTGAGGATGGATGCAAATGCTTCAGCCTTGTCTTATGCACTGAAGTGCTGGGCTTTCCCATCATTGAATGGAAATATTTTTGAAACCCCTTCCAATTACTTGTTTAATTCTCCACTGCCATTCACTGTGGCAAGACTGCTGAGCTTAGACCTAATTCATTAGTTAAGGGGCTCTGCTTTAACGCTGCATATTATATCCATAGACTTGCATTGATAGGTCTTTTCATGACAAGATGTCTCAAAAAACCTTGAAGTCAATGAAGTACTTTTGGAGTATATCCATTTTTGTAATGTAGAAAATGAGGCAGTCACTTTGCGTAAAGCAAGCTACCACAACAGTAATGTAACCATGAGCAGATAATTTGTTTTTGAGATGTTGATTGAAGGATAAATGTTGGCTGGGACAATGGAAATAACTCCCATGCTCATCTTCAAAATCTCACCATGGAATCTTTTACAGCCACCCAAGCAAACAGATGGGGCCCTCAATTTAATGTTTATTTGAAAGATGGTTTCTCTTGACAGTGCACCATTCCCACAGTACTAATACTTAGAGTGTCAGCCTTGATTTTTGTGTTCAAGCCCTGGATTGGGAATTGAACCTGTAACTTGTGACTCAGATGTGTGAGTGACTCTTGAGCAAGGAATTTTTAAAATTCTTAAATATAAATCTCATAAACCAGTTTGTCTCCAACCACTAAATTATGGCTAATTTCAATAGTATTATCTAACATCATTCTTGAGAAAGCAATGTTAGGAGAGGTGGTGGTCTAGTGATATTGTTGCTAGACTGTTAATCTGAAGACCCAGGTAATGCCCAGGGGACCTATGTTCAAATCTCACCATCAAGACTTTGAAAATTGAATTCAATAAAAATCTGAACTTGAGAGTCTGACATTAAATTGTTTTCAATTTTTGGAAAACCCATCTGGTTCACAAATTTACTTTAAGGAAGGAAATCTGCTATCCTTACCACGTCTGGCCAACATATGACTCCACCTTACAGCATTGTGGCTGACTCTTAACAGCCCTTTGGGCAATTAGAGATGAGCAATAAATGCTGGCCCAGCCAGTGACACTCTCACCTCATGAATGAATAAAAAAATATCAATTGAAGGCATTACAAAGTTTACTGTCAACCATATCAAGTCCCGACATAGTACCTAGGGAAACATCGTAATTTTGAATATTATTGGAAGTATTCTTTTCTTAATGTTTCAAGAAATAAATTCCATGAATGTATATTTGATATACCGATGGTATTTGGGGAAAGAAAATAGCAGTAGATCTATGAGACAAAACTAATACTACTTTAAGGTAAAATATACATCATTTTAATTGTTTAAATAACATTGAAAGCAATAGCAAGTTCCACAGTAAAACGTTAGTAAATTTTAAAGCAGGAACTAATGAGGTGTGGTACTTCACTGTTCAAGTATTGTTTGTTCTGCACCATTTATCTTGACATTTTGTTTGTTTTCATTTGTTCATCATGGTCAACCTTGGTCAGGAAGATGAAATGGTTCTGTATATATTTACAGATAACATCGGTGCTGTCTTTTGGGTGTCAGTACTTCTCAGAAGTTATCTTTGTTTAGCTTAAATGTCTGTTTATAGCACATACTTCTGGCAGGACAGTGTGTAGGCTGACTTGATCTAACTTAAAATATGGTACTTTGTTATTTTCCTTTGGATGTAGCATATGGAACCAGCTGGGATTCAAACCTTGGATTTTCTGGCTCTCTTTCAGCTATCATACAAAGATCTACATTTCCAGCTCTGGCACCCATTGCTTTGCTCAACAATCCAGCTGAGACTGGCAAAGCTTTATCCTCTGTATGAAAAGCCTAGGTTTGAGTATTAGTGAGGACCAGTATGTTACTCCATTCATTAAGAATGCTAATTCTTAAAATTTAAGTAAAATCTTATCCTGGACTCTCCCATCAGAGAAAGTAGTTTTTTTTTATCTCTCATGGAACAACTGTTTAAAATCATCTTTCAGACCTTGATTGGATCCCATCTTAGTTTTGTGCAGTGAGTTTCTTCTATACAATATACTCATTCATAAGGATATAGTTTCGGGCATAAGCCCTTCACCAGGAATGAGGCTTATGCCTGAAACATCAATTCTCCTGCTCCTTGGATGTTGCATGAAGGGCTGTGCTTTTCCAGCACCACACTCTTTGATTCTGATCTCCAGCCTCTGCAGTCCTCACTTTCTCCTAATTCATAAGGATATAGCTAATTACAGAGCATTGGTGTGCCAATACTAAAAGCCAAGTCATCTTAGATAACATTAGATTTAAAAAGAAAGACTACAGCACTTTTAGATTTTCACACTATGCTGGAAAACCAGGTTTGTATTCCTTTGAGTCTGAAAGATTAAGGGATGATCTAATTGAAGTGCTTAAGATGATTAAAGGATTTTATTACAATGATACTACCTACTAAATAAAATGTCTGGTGTGAGACTGCAAGGTACAATCTGAAATGGCCTTTTAGGCTTGATGTTAGGAAGCATTTATGCACATTAAAGCTTATGGAAATATGGTCTTTACTCTTTCTACATAATATATATAGAATTTGAATGTTAGACCAAAACCCACATGCCAGTAATTCATATGTATCAGGGGATTTAATAGTTAACTTGTCAGTCTGCTGAAACCATGATTATAAACTAGTATGTATCGGAAAGCATGCAACTGAGGACCTCATGGTGCCATTATGAATTTGTTTATTTTGTGAGTTTTAAGACTAGAAAGAGCAAACATTGAAGGACATTAGCTTGTTCTTGGTTTAGAAGGATCAAAAATTGATGCTTAGGAGAACTCTTTGGATTGGAAAGTTTTCAGGCAATTCCAGAAGACTTGGCTGGGGTCAGATTTAAGAATTTTTTTTCCCTGTAAGAAGGAATGAGTTCAGAACAATTAGGGAATCAAGTTACCCTGTGTAAGGGTTTTAGATTGAAAATTCTTAACCAAATATTTAGTTAGAACTCTGAAGGGGTTATTTGAAGTTAAGAAAGTTTAAGCTCTTTGGTTCAATAATCAACGAAAAAGCTATTAATCTCTTAAGACTGGGAATTGAAAGCGACAGTTAATTCAAACCTGCACATACAATAGAGAATGGAACACTTTCTGTCTGGTTTTTAACTACTGTAAAGTGATGGTGTTGGGATAGATAGGATTTTATTTAGTTCTGTTTTTTGAAATCTTTCAAATTCTTTGATATATAAATTATTTGGTCTGTTCTACTTTATTTTAATTTATTTTATGAAATACATTTCTGTTATGTGTTTAAAAATAAACCTGCCGCATTGCATGCTTGTGTTTCAGTGAAAGAATCCCTGAGTGGGTAGAAATAAAGAAGTATGATTGAGCAAACTAGATTCCAGACTGCAGTCTGACTTGTCTACTAATAGCATCAGTTGGGATCATTGTAACTCTCTCAAAAAGTTATTGAGGCAAGATCAGTTCAGAACTTAAAAGCTGACTAAGAATTTTGTTATGAATTGTTGAGGCTGAATGATGTTAAGACTCAGAGCAGCTTGATCTGATTGAGCATCAGAACCGGCTTGAGGACTGAAAGCTGTGCCGAGGAACCTCGATTATCCGAATATCAATGATCCGAATTACGGATTATCCGAAGAAGATCCCAAGGTCCCAATAGCAACATTACATCAAAGAGGTGTTTCAACACTGATCGCGTCTTTTGTTTACAATGATTAAAAATGAACTTGTCTTACTGAAATGCTGCAGAGAACAGTCCTGGACATCGATGGGAGCCCAGGCACTGTCTCCAAATGACTGATCTCCCGCCCTCTCTCTCCCTCTCCACACTTTCCCCGGAGTTCTACACAGGGGTGTACCGAAACCCCACTTCCCCAGATAATCTCTCCAGCATTGTCCTGTACAGGGCAAAGGTGGAACCTATCAAATAGGTGCAGTAAAACGTTGTGTGTGTGGCTGTGTGTGCGTGTGTTTGCATGTGTGTGTGTATGCATGTTTGTGTGTGCTTTTGAGATCACCCCCCAAAAGCTGCAGCAGTCTTACTGTTGGTGTCCAGTCTGGCTGCTCTGGAGAGGGGGTGGGGCCAGGCAGCGGGGCAGAGGCAGACAGGGCAGGGGCTCACGGGGGCGAGGTCGCATGGGGGTGGGGTGGTGGCGTGGACGGGGGGGTGTGCGGACAGTGGGTGGGGGCAGACAGCGGGTGGGGTGGGGCAGGCAGGGGGAGGGGTTGGACAGGTTTGGGGGGGCGAAGGGGACGTGAGGGCTGAAGGGGTGGGGGGTTCATGCGGGGTGTACTGCTGCTTAGTCTTCTGAATGGGGAGTGGACTTAGCAAGTGCTCGCTGTGTCGATCCCATTGAACTGATGGGGTGGGGTGGGGCGGGGGAGTCTTCAGCAATGCGTGTGTGTCTGCTCAGAAACAAACCCTGAGACAGAGAGAGGGAGTAAGGTAGGCGGAGCAAGGAAAAAGGAAACTTCAGAAAACTCCAAGCCGCAGAGGAGAGGCATTGAATCACTTAACCCAATAATCAATTATCCGAATGAAATAATACCAGCGCATCTCATTCAGATAATCGAGTTTCCTCTGTATTCCTGTTCCACCCTGGAGAAAGGATATTTGAGCAAGAAAGGTTCTTGGTGGTAAATGGAGAATTATCAGCTAATATCTGCAAATATTCTCTGAGTTACCACTTCACCTTTTACAGATGGTTGGGAGTGAGTTAGTGAGTACAATTGTATACATACATAAAACCTATAGATCGTCATAGGTAGAGGCCACAAACACAATCCTCTAATGAATGAAGGTAATAACTTGTATTGTCCAAATTTTATGGTAAAATAAAATCCATGGGATATTCACCGTACCCAAGTTGAACCTGTAACAAGTACTCTTTGTCTCTGTAGAACTGAGTAACAGAGAGAGCAATATTCAGCTTTGTGTCCATGAACCAAAAGAGACTATAATCTTTCAGACACCTTAAAGGTTGCTGTTGAAGAAATAATTTAACTGAGTACAAAAATAATTTTGGATTGCTTTTACTCCTGGACCAGTGAATTCATGCGTCTTTTTTTGACATTCTGAAATGGGCCGTCATGGTGTGATGTAGTGGTGACATTAAAACAATTATTTTTCTCTGGAATTTCATTGGCCAATTTAAAGAGCATGCATGGGAGTTGTATACACTTGCAACCACTGTATTCACTTTGGTTTCCTGTCAATTATAATGTCACAGTTTAGGACACATTGTGAAGGTGACTAGTGTAAATATACCAACTGCACATTCGTAAGATTAGCCCAATCTGACGAACATATTTAGATCACATCAGTGTAGGAACTTGTTTAGCTTCTCTCTGTAGGTTGTTGGCTAGCTGAGGCACTTGAGTTTCAATAGCACAAGGATATGCTAATTGCTTACTTTTATAAGCAGTAACAAAAATCCCATTCCAATAGCATTGGTCCTTGACAAACTAGCTGTGCTGCGATTTAACTGTATTTGCCCTGTATTGTTTTCATGACCTAAGACTGACAGTGGGCACTGCTTATCTCATGCTAAGATTCGTATTACAAACACACCTATTTCACATTTTTCTGTAAACGTATTTGTGAATGTCAGCAGTTCTGAGTTTCTGTACCTCAAATCATGTAATTAGGAAACAGCCTGAGGTGCCTGACTGCAGACTATGGAATGAAAGATGTTGAAATCTGCCTGCTTTGGAACAAAGTTGAATGTTGCGTCCATGGGTGTGACGAGTTTAAAATCAGTTAGTGGGTGTGTTGCTTTGTTAACAACTCAAATAGTTTTTTTCTAAATTTGTGTTGATTTTCAGACCGCCTGCAAAAGGTGAACTTTCCAGTACAATACTGGTACTATATAGATAACTAAATCAGAATGCAAGCTATTTAAAGTATAATCCATTTTATTCTGTATATTTTGTTTTAGTGTAATTATTTGAGAAGAATAAATAATCTTAAAAGAGAAAATCTGAAGAAAAGATTGCAAGCAACAGTACTTCCTTATTGCTTATATATGAATGGGTTGGTCAACTATATCCTGAGCAAGCTACGTAGTTGTGTGTGTGTGTGTGTGATGAAAAGGTAGGTCTTTAATACTTAAACCAAAGGTATCATATTTACTCATACCACAGTTCTAGTCAGTTAACTGTGAGAAGAAGCTCTTGCTTATTTTAGTGATGATGTGGATTATAACAAATTCAACCAACTTTGAGGATGTGTGGATTTCATGCAGGCTGCTGACGAAGTCTTAAAGCTGTTCTGAAGTGACTTGGTTAGTTAGATAGTGTGATGCTTTTGAGTGAAGATTAAAAATTTTCCTGACACTTTGGGGGAAGGGAGAATGTTGGTTTGCTACAGGATTAATGGCTTAGTAAAGCGCTGGAGAGAGACTGTGGCTCAGGCATTTAAGTACTTTCAAAAAGAAAAGGCAAAGTAAATTGTCTGCAAAGGGGATTGTGTGCAGCGGTCTCAATTTGAAAGCTTTTAAAAGACTTGCTGCGTGTTTCAGCTTTTTACATTTAGGTTTACAACTGATTTTTCTTTGTATTTTCATTGAGAGTGACACCATGAATGTGCCATAATAAACTTCTTCGAACGGGCCCATAATTGATCCAGCATTATTGAGCTTTAATATGCTATGACCTTTAATAATAAAGACTTCAATTTATAACACACCTTTCATGATCTCAGGACATCTCAAAGCACTTTATGACTAATTAAGTACTTTTGAAGTGCAATTACAAGTGAAACACGATAGCCAATTTGTGCACAAGCAAGGTTCTATAGAAAGCAATGGAATAATAATCTGATAAACCGTTTTAGTGATGGGATGATTGGAGGATAAATATTGACCAGAATACTAGTGAGAATTCCCCAGCTGTTTTTCCAAATAGTGCCATGGGTTCTTTTACATCTGCTTGAGAGGGCAAGTGAAACCTTGATTTCATATCTTTTCTCAAAGGCTGCATCTCCGATAGTGCAGCAGACTCTTTGTGTTGCATTGGAGTGCCAGTTTAGAATGAAGGGTCTTGAGTGGGTCTTAAACCCTTTGGGAGGAAAGAGTGCTGCCCACTAAATGCTACAGGTCTGTGTTGATCTTTGTTCTCTTGGTAATAAAGGCAAATTTGTCCTTCGCAGAACAAAGTACTGGACTCCCCAACCCCAGGGAAAAGACTTTGCCTATTTTAAAGGAAGTTGTGGAGGCTGGTACAATTGCAACATTTATGAGGCATTTGGATGGGTATATGAATAGGAAGGGTTTGGAGGGATATGGGCTGGGTGCTGGCAGGTGGGACTAGATTAGATTGAGATATCTGGTCGGCATGGATGGATTGGACCGAAGAGATGCTGTACATCTCTATGACCCTATGACTTAGCCTACCTATCCAGGTCACAGCAGTTTTCATGCAGGGTGGAAAACAGCAGCGGTTGCTCCTTGAACAGACAGTCTCAGGCTCACCCTCTCTGTCCTGTAATTGCTCTTCCTGGTAACCCTCTCAAAAATCACATAGACTTTCACTTCTCTGAGTCCCAACCTAATGTGAGAGTCAAAATGACTTAGCCTACCTTATCCAGGTCACAGCAGTTTTCATGCATGGTGGAAAGCAGCAACAGTTGCTCCTTGAACAGACAGTTTCAGGCTCACCCTCTCTGTCCTGTAAATGCTCTTTCTTGTAACCCTGTCAAAAATCATATAGACTTTCACTTCTCCAAGTCCCAGCCTAATGTGTCAGTCGAAATGATCATTTGTTCACTTTATACCCTCAGCTCCAGTCATATCAAGTAAGCATGCCAGGTGTGATAGTCCACCAATGCATGTACACACAAACTTCTCTCCCAAGCCCTATCATCTCCCCCAACACCAACTGTAGTTTTGTAATTCCCTCTGCATCCCAGCATTCTGATTTCAATCTCTACAACTGAGGTCCCTGATCTCCCTCTCGCAGCAGTGGCCCCTGATAAAGCCTCTCGACTTTTAAAGAACAAAGTTCCAGAACTGACCAGAGCCACCTCCTTGAGTGAATTTGCTGGGCAGCCCCCAAATGATGAGTGACCAGACTGCTAACTGATATCTGTTCAGATTACCAACTGTCCTTCTGCTAATCTTTGGGCACACAGGCTGACCCTGGCCCACTCTGTAACTCAGACCACCATGAAAAGCTGCCTGACTGTACCTAAACCCCTAGACATATTTTGAGACTGCCCTATGTCAGGACCACCTGATTGAAGGGATTTTATTGAGAACTGCTGCCTTTATACTTTAAGACATGGTTACTTGTTGTTGCACATGCATTGTGTCTGGTATGAAGTGGTGCATGTGTGAGATTAATGTTGAACTCAGTGTTCCCTCTAAATTGCATGGCTGCTCAGAAGGACTGTATATGCCTGGGTGGTACATGAATGCATTGACTTCCCATGCTGGAAGCTGCTGCCATACACAGACCTTGCAAGTCCATGCAGGGGTAGAAAGCATTAAAGGGAATGTAGCTTGGACTTGGCATTCAGAAAAATGTTCACTCCTTGACTGACGACTACAAATAAGCTGCAGGGCTTTCTATGTGTGCTAAACTGCAAGGCAAGATAAAAAATACTGAGCCTTTAAGGTGTGGCTTAGGGGGCAAAGTGCTAAAACACAGGCAGGATTCTGTGACCATCTAGGTAGGTGTAGTGAATGAGCAATAAAAGAGTTAGCGAGCAGCACTCGCATGCAGCCTGGTCCAGTCAGTGAACTCGGTGCCTGTTCCAACACAATTAATGTCTCTGCAGAAGCATTACAATTCTGTTGCACACTAAAGTGCAGGAGCATACTGTAAGTGAATTGGAGATGCGCTATGATGATGCCGAAAGGCTGGCATATGTTGCTGCTAATGTCTGTTGATCTGGAGTACATGTAGCTATTGCCCATGGAGTATGTCTTGACATATTGGTGCTGCGTATCTAAAATGGAGGTTTGAAGGAGCAAGCAGTGAGTTAGAGTTTCCAGGGACCACTCTCATTTTAATGTTGGGAATTCTCATTGTCTGCTTTCTATCCAGTAGGTAGATGAATGGGACAACATATGGTAGTAATGCGGACTTCAACTGCATCATCAATGGGACTGGATGTTTTGAAGGAGCTAATATCAAACTGAATGCCCACTCCAGATTCTTGATGGAAATGGTTAACAACTCAAGCTTCGCAACATCTTCAGCACCCCTGCACAGCGCTTCATAGGTACAGATGGTCACAGCCAGAAGGGTCTATTCACTCAAGGATCAAATTTGTCTTTGTGTCCCAAGTGTTCTTAGTCAGATCCATTGATTGGAAGCCAGGGTTCTGCTCTGAATACTGCCTCCAGCTGGCTGACTGTCACATAGAAGCAGGCTGGTAAGGAAATGTAGAAGCTGAATGTAAAACTGTTGACCCAGAACCCACTGAGGAGCTCAAAAGGATTACACAGATTGGAGAACCATGAAACCCCTCTTTGAGTCTCTAGCGGACTGATGGGAACAGTCAAAAGAATCATCAAGAGGTTCTTTATATTCAGTGTTCAGAAGGCAAGAGAGAAATGAAGGAAGCTATCCAAACTCTAGAAAAGCTGCAGAATCTACCCCAGCTGTACTGCAAACCACAGGATTGATGTCAAGGAGGGTCTCCAGGAGGTGAAAAACCTGCGAGCTTTACTGTTTGCCTCGGAGGCCTCCAAGATAATCCTCGAGTCCAGGGACCACTCCATGGAGTAGGATGAGATGTGCTTGCCCTTTTTCTTCCAAAAGGAGCACAGGGAGAGCTCTGTGCTCAGCAGAAGGAAGAAGATGGCTCAGTAACATCATTTTAGTCTGACATCCTGAGGATCAGCAAATCATTTTATGCCAGACTATGACACGAAGCCCACAGATAATGTAGCCTCCCAGTCATTCGTATCACAGAGGCTGGACCAGCCGCTATCTCTGGATGACCTAACCAAGGCCCTTGAATCTTTTGAAAAAATAAAACTCCCGGATGTGATGGCTTACCAACCAAGTTGTACTCAGCTCTATGGGACTTGATTGGCCAGGAGCTGCTGGAGGTGTACAGCAGTATGCTCCTGGCAGGGAGCATGTGCAAATCCTTGAGGAACGATATCATCACCCTTATCTATAAGTGGAAGTTGGAGAGGGAGGAAATTAGAAATTGGTGACGAGTCTCACTGTTGAATGTGGATTATAAAATCCCATCTAAGGAAATAACCAAGTGGGTCACGTCTGCTCTGGGGACGGTGATTCACCCTGCCCAAACCTGTGCTGTACTCGACAGGAGGTTCTCTGAGAGCCTTGTGCTCCTCAGAGATTTGATTACCTTCACATAGGACAGTGGGATGGGCAACCTGCTTCATGCAGGGCTGTCCACTCTCTCCTGCCTTGTTTGTGTGTTGTACAGTGTCTTTGCCGAAAACATCAGAAAGCATGCGAGCCTGAGAGGGGTGACAATTCCAGGCAGCAGAGGCCCGCAGGTCAGAGCCTCCCTGTACATTGGTGACATTGCCATTTTTTTTGCTCAGATCTACTGTCAGTGCGCAGCCACATAAGCTTGTGCAACAAGTTCAAACTGGCCTTGGGAGCCAAGGTAAATTGAGGCAAGAGCAAGGCCATATTCTTTGGGAAGTGGGCCAACCAATTCTTTATCTCCTTCACAATCAGGACAGATTATCTGAATGAGCTAGGTATATGGTTTGGAGAGGCTGGGTTGGGAGTCACATCTTGGGAGGAGCGTATCACCAAGATGAAGCAGAAACTGGGTAGCTGGGAACACCACTCCTTCTCCATTGTGGGTAAAAATCTAGTTATGAGGTGTGAGGTACTTTTGTGTGGTGTTGTGTGTGGCGTAAGTATGGCCTGTTCTCTGAAACTGTGCTACTTCGGTCACCCGAGCCACCTTCCACTTCATCTGGAGGCCAAAGATAGATTGGGGCCACAGAAATATATATAAAGCTCTGGATAAGAAGAGGATGAATGTATCCAATTTTGCCTTCGTCCTGATTGCCACATTTGTGTGTGGCTGCATCATACTGTGTGTAGACACTCAGTATGTAAGTGCCTACTGTTATAATGTACTGAGCTTCTAGCTGTCCCCACTGCTTTAATGGATGGGCCTGACTTTGTTGCTGAAGAACATTCCGAATAGCTGGACTGGTCCATATTACCTGATTCTCATGGAAATATTTGTGAAGGAAAACACTTTTGACCACAGGCCGATCAGGCAGTGATCAGCACGCAGTGTCCTTGAGACCTTGCTCGAATAAGAGAGGGTTGATCCTGTTCCCTGAACAGACTATCAAAGTCATTTGGCAGAATGCCTCGTTGCCAGAACTTTGCAGCAACCACCAAGACATAGCTTGGCTGGTGGTAAGAAGGGCACTGCGCATCAGATCCTTCATGCATGTTTGGGCTCTCTGTGCCAGTGCACGCTGCCCTTGAAATAGTCGAGGAAGGGAGGAGATTACCACGTACATCCTTCTGGAATGTGCCTATGCAAGGAAGGCATGGAGAGAGAGATGCACTGTTTTTTGTCAAGATTCCTCCTAAGCACTTCCATGAAACACATCTCTATGTTGTATGGTCTGTTCCCTGAGACGCGCACTGAGACGAACATTGACTGCGCTTGCAAGACCATCTATGTGCAAGACACTTTTTGGTCTGCCCAAAATTCGTTAATCTTCCTGTGCAAAGAGTAGGCCATGACTGAGTGTTGCAGACTGGCACATTCTAAGGTGCAAAAGTACATACTGAGGGACGCATTAAAGTTTGGGGCAGCTGTCATCAAAGCACAACGGGGAAAGACCATTGTCTGAGATCTTTCTGCCAAAGTACAACATAGAACTGTTCAGTCATAAGACTCTCTCTTTGCCTCAAATGTATGTAAATAATTTTACAAGAGTAGGAAATGCCTGTGGAATTTGTACAACTGGAGAGAATGTCAAATTCCAATTTTTTTTTTCTGTATATGCAAAGGCTGTACAGAACTGCTTTAATAACTCTGTTTATACATAAAGACTTTTTATAATTAAAGTTTATTTTTACAATAAAATGATGTGGTGATATTAAGCAATAGTTCCTATCAAAACACCTCACATTGCTCACTAGCAAGAATCTCAACTCTTTGTCCAGGGCTTTCTTGGAAATTATAACCTGTTAGACTATGTCAAGGAAGGCCTCACTCGATATTTCTCTCAATTGTCCCAAATTTCTTGCTATCGGTCTGTGAAGATTCAACCCTATGTATTTAAAAAGCTAAACCAGAACACTGGCTTTGAAACAGGATGAATGTGGGTTGGGGGGTAGATGTTGATGGGCATCTCCTAATCCATTCGTACAGCATCCAGTAACCTGGTGTAATTAACTGGATGTAAGCACTTGGACAGTGGGACCTTGGCTATGAAAGAGTTACGTTCATTCATATTCTCATGTAAGCCAGACAACTGGAATACAATAGCCAATACCTTTAGGTGATGATAAAAGGTAACATGACAAGCCAACCCTTTGTGTGCTTAAGCATCTGTTTTCTGTACAGAACTAGGCTAAAGCAGTCGCAACATTAAGCAACAAGACAGAGTGGTTTCCTTTTTCCCTCTAACAAATTTAGATATTTTCAAACCCTGTTTGCTGATTTTAACTCAAATGCTGCAGACAAAGGAGATTTTATAAAAATAATTCAAACCTAGCACTGTTGTCTCCTGAAGAACAGATAATTTGTTTGTCTACAATGTTAAATTGCCTTGATGCTTGAAAGCAGCAGAACCATTTAATTAAGCCTGAAACTAATGAATTCACCAAACTTTAGGGCAGTGTACCCCTTTTATTTTTCTGAACTCTAAATTATATAACATCCTCACCGCACATCCCACTTTTTAAACTATTTGTGTGTACACTTTATGAGAGAAAGAAAATTGGTTTATTTTTCTTACTTTACCTGGACAAAGTTAAGTATAATGTGAATCCTTTTATTGCAAAAAATATTAACAACCTTGCCTGATTGCCTTTTATGGTTGCAATACATATTCAGTCAAGCAATCACTGAATAGTAAAGTTAATCCTTTTCAAACAACCTGTTTTGGTCAAATGAATGAGAAAAGATAAATAGGGTAAGGGTTTGAATCTCTTCTCACCTGACCTTAACAAATCACTTATGAACTTGTACTTGAGTACATAATGTAAGACATTCATGTCATTGAAATTTGAACTACTGTAAATTAGCATAAATTGTTCAACATAACTTAGATATAAAATCAAGGAGATGTTCTCACACTGCTTTTGATTCAAAGCCAGTGTGAAATACACTACTATTTAAGAGTGTTGGAAAGCTTCATTTTAATGTTAGTGGAGGTCAAACTGGACTCATGAGGTTAAAGTTTATGCAGCGTTTGGATACTGAGCTGCTGCATGTTAGCATGAAATGTTTTACCTCGCCAGAGACTGATGTGTAGCCTGCAGTATAATTGTAGTCGTCTAGCTCAATTTTGATCAAATTCAGTGACGGTTCCATCCTAATGCCTGTTGTACAACTGCTGTTTTGCTGATGGCTTGCTCTGCTTTGGAGCAACTTATTAGGGGCAATCTGGAAGTTTACATTTAACTATAACCTTTCACATAATTTCCTAAATAATGAATGGTTGCTGTGACTCCACTTTTCCAATATTATAACAGAAGAGTGAAGAGTGACTGAAATATTCTGGTAAAGGAAGTTATTCTCTATAGATAGCTTTCTTTCTAATATTTCTAATCATGAGGTAATGCTGTAGAATATATTTTCTCTTCAATGTGCAATAATTTCCAATTATTTTTTCAACTCTGCTTACGTCTACTTGTGCATTCTTGAAAGCTGGGTGTTTTAACATTTATGTAATGTGCACACATATTTGTTGTTTGATATTACAAAATACATTATATTTACCTACATTAAAATCCAGCTGTGATTCTCAAGTCATAGATTCATAGAATCATAGAGATATACAGCATGGAAACAGACCAAACGTTGATTCTCCTGCTCCTTGGATGCTGCCTGACCTGCTGCGCTTTTCCAGCAACATATTTTTCAACATTCTTCCATGCCAACCAGTTATCCTAAATTAGTCTAGTCCCATTTGCCAGCATTTGGCCCATATCCCTCCAAACCCTTCCTATTCATATACCCATCCAGATGTCTTTTAAATATTGTAATTGTACCAGCTTCCACCACTTCCTCTGGCAGCTCATTCCATGCACACACCACCCTCTGCGTGAAAATGTTGTCCCTAAGGTCCCTTTTAAACCTTTCTCCTCTCACCTTAAACCTAAGCTCTCCAGTTTTGAACGTCCCTACCCCAGGGAAAAGACCTTGACTGTTTAACCTGTTTAACCATGATTTTATAAACCTCTGCCAGGTCACCCCTCATCCTCCAACACTACAGTGAAAATTGCCTTAGTCTATAGCTCTAACCCTCCAACCCTGGCAACATCCTTGTAAATCTTTTCTGAACCCTTTCAAGTTTCACAATATTCTTCTGATAGGAGGGAGACCAGAATTGCATGCAGTATTCCAATAGCGGCCGCAACATGACCTCTCAACTCCTATACTCAATGCACTGACCATTAAAGGCAAGCTTACTAACTACTTTCTTCACTATCCTACTTACCTGCGACTGCACTTTCAAGAAATTGTGAATCTGCTCTCCAAGGTCTCTTTATTCATTCACACTCCCCAGGAGAAAGTGAGGACTACAGATGCTGGAGAATCAGAGTTGAAAAGTCTGAGCTGGGGGGAAGGGAAAGTGAAAGCGACAGGGAGCATGGAGTTAAATGGAAAGATAAACGGCAGGATAGCATATGTGCAGGCAGATTTAAACTTGAGACAGATTGGGAATGCAGCAAAAAGGAAGGATAACTTAGGACATCTTATGACTTCCAATATCTCTAATGATAAGAAAGTTAACATTAAGGCACTTTACCTGAATGCTCGTAGCATTCATAACAAAGCAGACAAACTAATGGCACAGATCATCGTGAATGATTATGATGTGGTAGGCATCACAGAGACGTGGTTACAGGGGGGTCAGGACTGGCAGTCAAACATGCAAGGGTTTTCAACTTATCGAAAAGAAAGGGAGGTGGGCAGAGGGGACGGGGTTGCCTTGTTAGTTAAGAACAAAATTAAATCTATGGTGCTGAGTGACATAGCGTCGGATGATGTGGAGTCTGTGTGGGTGGAATTGAGGCAGAAAAACCATAGTGGGAGTTATGTACAGACCTCCTAACAGTGGTCAGGACCAGGGGTGCAACATGTACCAGGAAATAGAGAAGACATGTCAGAAAGGCAAGGTCACAGTGATCATGGGAGACTTCAATATGCAGGTGGACTGGGTAAATAATGTTGCCAGTGGATCCAAAGAAAGGGAATTCATGGAATGCTTACAAGATGGCTTTTTGGAACAACTTGTCATGGATCCCACAAGGTAGCAGGCTATTCTGGACCTAGTGCTATGTAATGAACCAGACTTTATAAAAAAGCTTAAAGTAAGGGAACACTTAGGAAGCAGCGATCATAATATGGTAGAGTTCAGTCTGCAGTTTGAAAGAGAGAAAGCAAAATCGGATGTAATGGTGTTACAGTTAAATAAAGGTAACTATGAGGGCATGAGAGAGGAACTGACGAAAATAGACTGGAAGCAGAGCCTAGCAGGGAAGACAGTAGAGCAAAAATGGCGGGAGTTTGTGGGTAAAATGGAGGACACTGTACAAAGGTTCATCCCCAAGAAGAGAAAGATTATCCGGGGAGGGCTTAGACAGCCATGGCTGACAAAGGAAGTCAGGAAATCTATCAAAGAAAAAGAGAGAGCCTATAAAGTGGCCAAGAGCACTGGGAAATCAGAAGATTGGGAAGGCTACAAAAACAAACAGAGGATAACAAAGAGAGAAATAAGGAAGGAGAGGATCAAATATGAAGGTAGGCTAGCCAGTAATATTAGAAATGATAGTAAAAGTTTCTTTCAATACGTAAGAAACAAACGACAGGCAAGAGTAGACATTGGGCCACTTCAAACTGATGCTGGAAGCCTAGTGATGGGAGATAAGGAAATAGCAGGAGAACTTAATAAATACTTTGTGTCAGTTGTCACAGTGGAAGACATGAATAATATCCCAACAATTAAAGGGCGTCAGGGGGCTGAGTTGAGTATGGTTGCCATTACAAAAGAGAAAGTGCTAGAAAAGCTAAAAGGTCTTAAAATTGATAAATCTTCTGGCCCTGATGGGTTACATCCTAGAGTTCTGAGTGAGGTGGCTGAGGAAATAGCGGAGGTGTTGGTTGAGATCTTTCAAAAGTCACTGGAGTCAGGGAAAGTGCCGGATGATTGGAAGATCACTGTTGTAACCCCCTTGTTCAAGAAAGGATCAAGGCAAAAGATGGAAAATTATAGGCCAATTAGCCTAACCTCGGTTGTTGGTAAAATTCTAGAATCCATCATTAAGGATGAGGTTTCTAAATTCTTGGAAGAGCAGGGTCGGATTAGAACAAGTCAACATGGATTTAGTAAGGGGAGGTCGTGCCTGACAAACCTGTTAGAGTTCTTTGAAGAGGTGACAAGTAGGTTAGACCAGGGAAATCCAGTGGATGTGGTCTACCTAGACTTCCAAAAGGCCTTTGATAAGGTGCCACACGGGAGGCTGCTGAGCAAGGTGAGGGCCCATGGTGTTCGAGGTGAGCTACTGGTATGGATTGAGGATTGGCTGTCTGACAGGAGGCAGAGAGTTGGGATAAAAGGTTCTTATTCGGAATGGCAGCCGGTGACAAGCGGTGTCCCGCAGGGTTCAGTGTTGGGGCCACAGCTGTTCTCATTATATATTAATGATCTGGATGAAGGGACTGGGGGCATTCTATCGAAGTTTGCCGATGATACAAAGTTAGGTGGACAGGCAGGTAGTACTGAGGAAGTGGGGAGGCTGCAGGAGGATCTAGACAGTTTGGAGGAGTGGTCCAGGAAATGGTTGATGGAATTCAATGTGAGCAAATGCGAGGTCTTGCACTTTGGGAAAAAGAATAGAAGCATGGATTACTTTCTAAACGGTGAGAAAATTCGTAAAACCAAAGTACAGAGGGATCTGGGAGTGCTAGTTGAGGATTCTCTAAAGGTAAACATGCAGGTTGAGTCCGTGATTAAGAAAGCGAATGCAATGTTGTCAATTATCTCAAGGGGGTTGGAATATAAAAGCACTGTTGTGCTACTGAGACTTATTAAGCTCTGGTTAGGCCCCATTTGGAGTACTGTGTCCAGTTTTGGTCCCCACACCTCAGGAAGGACATACTGGCACTGGAGCGTGTCCAGCGGAGATTCACACGGATGATCCCTGGAATGGTAGGTCTAACATACGAGGAACGGCTGAGGATCCTGGGATTGTATTCATTGGAGTTTAGAAGATTAAGGGGAGATCTAATAGAAACTTACAAGATAATACATGGCTTGGAAAGGGTGGACGCTAGGAAATTGTTTCCGTTAGGCGAGGAGACTAGGACCCGTGGACACAGCCTTAGAATTAGAGGGGGTAAATTCAGAACAGAAATGCGGAGACATTTCTTCAGCCAGAGAGTGGTGGGCCTATGGAATTCATTGCCACAGAGTGCAGTGGAGGCTGGGACGCTAAATGTCTTCAAGGCAGAAATTGATAAATTCTTGATGTCACAAGGAATTAAGGGCTACGGGGAGAATGCGGGTAAGTCGAGTTGAAATGCCCATCAGCCATGATTGAATGGCGGAGTGGACTTGATGGGCCGAATGGCCTTACTTCCGCTCCTATGTCTTATGGTCTTATGGTTTTATGGAAAAGTATGATGCTAGAAAAGCACAGCAGGTCAGGCAGCATCAGAGGAGCAGAAGAGTTGACATTTCGGGCATAAACCCTTCATCAGGAATGTGGATGGGGAAGGAAGCTGAGAAATAAATAGGGCAGTGAGGATGGACTGAGGTGAAGGTAGCTGGGAAGGCAGTAGGTGGATACAGGTGGGGGGTAATCTTGACAGACTGGTGGGAAGAGTGGAGTGGATTGGTGGGAAGGAAAATGGACAGGTAGGATGGGTCAAGAAGTTGAGTTGGAGTGTTCCATCTGGAATGAAATGGCGGGAGGGGAAATTTGGAAACTGGTGAAGTTGATGTAGATGTTGTGTGATTGAAGGGAGGTGAGGCATTCTTCCTTCAGTTGTCAGGTGATTTGGATTTGGCAGTGAAGGAGGCCCTGGACTTGCATGTCCTTTGGGGGAGTAAGAGGGGGAGTTGATGTGGTTGTTTGGTGCATGTGTCCCAGAGATGTTCTCTGACATGCTCCGTGCGTTGGTGTTTTGTCTCCCCGATGTAGGGGACACCACATCGGGAACAATGGACACAGTAGATGAGGTGGGTGGCTGTACAGGAAAATTTCCGACTCCCAGGAGTCCTTTTAATAAATTGAAATTCTTTCACATTTTTGTCTCCGCTGCTTTGTCAACTGGATACAAAGCTTGGCATTATCAGCAAATTTTATATTGTACAAGAACGGCTTTCCTCCACACTTATGGATTTAGTGATCTGCAGAGGAGCAAAAGCAGAATTTCATGGAACAGTGTTGGACACAGGTTTAGCAAGTTTAATTAATTATCAATACCCTGTACCATTGTTTCTTTAAAGGAGTGAATTGGGGATTGCAGTTAAGTTTAAGTTGCACCGAACACAAAATAAACACAGCTTAAAAATGTGTTGCTGGAAAAGCGCAACAGGTCAGGCAGCATCAAAGGAACAGGAGAATCGACGTTTCAGGCTTAAACCCTTCTTCAGGAATGAGGGGGGTGTGCCAAGCAGGCTAAAATAAAAGGTAAGGAGGAGGGACTTGTGGGAGGGGTGTTGAGAATACGATAGGTGGAAGGAGGTTAAGGTGAGGGTGATAGGCCGGAGAGGGGGCGGGGGTGGAGAGGTCGGGAAGAAGATTGTAGGTCAAGAAGGTGGTGCTGAGTCTGAGGGTTGGGATTGAGAAAAGGTGGGGGGAGGGGAAATGAGAAAGCTGGAGAAATCTGCATTCATATCAGAGCTTAAAAATGTGTTGCTGGAAAAGCGCAGCAGGTCAGGCAGCATCAAAGGAACAGGAGAATC
This sequence comes from Chiloscyllium plagiosum, assembly GCF_037043375.1. Lineage (NCBI taxonomy): Eukaryota > Metazoa > Chordata > Chondrichthyes > Orectolobiformes > Hemiscylliidae > Chiloscyllium > Chiloscyllium plagiosum. The sequence goes on from NW_028270175.1 coordinate 11,705,078, forward strand.
GACGTTTCGGGCATAAGCCCTTCAGGAATGAGGAGGATGTGCCAAGCAGGCTAAGATAAACGGTAGGGAGGAGGGACTTGGGGAAGGAGCATTGGGAATACGATAGGTGGAAGGAGGTTAAGGTGAGGGTGATAGGCCGGAGAGGGGGTGGGGGCGGAGAGATCTGGCAGAAGATTGCAGGTCAAGAAGGCAGTGCTGAGTCTGAGGATTGGGACTGAGAAAAGGTGGGGGGAGGGGAAATGAGAAAGCTGGAGAAATCTGCATTCAAGATAAACGTATGCAACTTCCAAGCAAAAGGCTCAATATGTCTTAATATCAGATGAGCCAGTTTGTAGAATGTCATAGCTCTTAGTTGATTTTATACTGATACAGTAATGAGTCTCCAGAAGGAATACTCAGTAAAACTTGGAAATGGTTAAACTAGTTCAAGCCTGTCTTGTACACCTTAAAAGTAGAACTTCAGTTTGGACGAGTACCATTGTTAGATAAATGTGAGCTGCTGCATTTTGGAAAGGCAAATCAGTGCAGGACTTAGACATTTAATGGTAAGGTCCTGGGGAGTGTTGCTGAGCAAAGAGTCCTTGCATAGTTCCTCAAATGTGCAGTCCCGGGTAGATAGGATATTGAAGAAGGCGTTTGGTATACTTTCCATGACAGGGCAGAACATTGAGTATAGGAATTGGGAGGTCACATTGCGGCTGTACAGGGCATTGGTTAGGCCACTTTTTGAAAATTGTGTGCAATTCTGTTCTCCCTCCAATTGGAACAATGTTGTGAAATTTGAAAGGGCTCATAAATGATTTAAAAGAATGTTGCCAGGGTTAGAGGATTTGAGCTATAAGGAGAGGCTGAATAGGCTGGGGCTGTTTTCCTTGGATGTATGGAGATTGAGGGATGAACTTGTAGTGGTTTATAAAATCATGAGGGGCATGGATAGGGTAAATAGACAAGGTCTTTTCCCTGGGGTGGGGGAGTCCAGAACTAGAAGGCGTACATTTAGGGTGAGAGGAGAAAGATTTAAACGGGATCTAAGGGGCAACTTTTTCATGCACAGGGTGGTGCGTGTATGGAATGAGCTGCTAGTGGAAGTGGTGGAGGCTGGTACAATTACAACATTTCAATGACCTCTGGATACATACATGAATAGGAAGGGTTTAGAGTGATATGGGCCAAGTGCTGGCAAATGGGACTAGATTAGTTTAGGATATCTGATCAGTATGGATGTGTTGGACTAAAGGGTCTGTTTCCGTCCTTGCATTTCTATGAATCTATGACTCTATTTGCAAGCTTTATTTTGTTTTACTGGTTTTCCCTTTGCACTTAGTTGTGAGGATAGCAGAGAAAGTTCTGGTCATGAACTAATGATCATGTTCTCTGTGACAAGGGCAACTTTATTAGATTTGATTAGATTACTTACAATGTGGAAACAGGCCCTTCGGCCCAACAAGTCCAAACCGACCCTCCGAACAGCAACCCACCCAGACCCATTCCTCTACATTTACCCCTTCACCTAAAACTACGGAGAATTTAGCATGGCCAATTCACCTAACCTGCACATTTTTGGACTGTGGGAGGAAACTGGAGCATCCGGAGGAAACCCACGCAGACACGGGGAGAATGTGCAAACTCCACACAGACAATTGCCTGAGGCGGGAATTGAACCTGGGTCTCTGTGCCACCATGCCGCCCTAATGTGGATACTGGTCCATCATTACTTTGGACCAGACAACAAAAAAGAAAACAAAAATATTATACAAGGACATTGCTTTGCAGTAATGTTTGCTGCAACACAGATAGCAGGCTAGACCAAATCAGATTCATTAACACTGAATTCACAACACAGTGAAATTAAAACATTCAATGACCCTCAAAATTGTCCAATTGTTCCTAACCAGACAAATAACAGATATCAAACACCAAATTTATTATTTAAACAAAAATGAACAATTTATTATTAATGCTGTAACTTTATCAGAGCAAAGCCAAACAACGGTAAAATTGGGACTAGATTAATTTAAAATATCTGGTTGGCATGGACGAGTTGGACTGAAGTTTCTCTAGTTTAAACCAAATCTTCTTTGAGCGTAACTCCACTCTCTCACACAGCCAGACACAGTTAAGGGATGAATTAAAAAGAAAATATAAGGGTTGTAATTCACTAGTTTGATAATTGTTCAAGGATGAGTATCAGGTATTCATAGAATCTTTAAACAATCTGTTGTTTTACAGGCACGTGGGATTGTATCTTGCTTGAATTTGGAGATCACTGCTCAATACAAAAGGTTTCCCGAGGGATCTAAGGACTATTTGCTTATTTCTTATAATTAGGTATGCTTTTCTCAGAACATTCAACAATTCTTTAACTGAATATAAAACCTTGGAGAGTAAAACTAAAACATAACTTCCTAGTCCAAAAGCTTCTGAGCACACAAAGCCCCAGTCAAAATCAGTTCAATCTATAGTTTCTCTTTCTTTTTCAACATTCTTCAGCCCCAGCCTCCCCTTGATTGTCTAATACGATATCCAACTGGGTCCCAGACTTTAGGCATAACATATCCCGGTGTCACGATATCTGTGCTGCTCTTAGAACAATAATTAGCCAACATGCTGGTCTGGAACTGGGGTCACACAGTGCATGTCCATCTTTCTTGCAATCAGATCTCCACTCCTGCCACAATAAAATGGAATAGAAGGTATGGGTGCTTCATTTAAATGGGGAAAGGTGAAACAGGCTTGTGCAGTTTAGACACCATCAGAATTGGGTGGAAAATATGGCCTGTTTCTGTGCTGTATATTTTATCTGATTCTATGTAAACCCCTGAAATGCTGATAGCCAACGTCACAAATCAAATTCAAGCAGCTGGTAACTGTTTTGTTCCTATTCTCAAATCCTCAATCACACCATTCCCTTCAACTGTTGCTTATCCAACATGAACCAACCTTCAGTATCATATCAGCTTACTTAGAATCAGCAGACCAATAAATATGCTAAATGACAGGTCTATCATTCTATGTTGCAGCAGATTTGATTTTAGAAGTAAAACAGAAGTCTATTGCACAAAAGAAATAAGAATAAAATAAACCAAATGAAGCTCTCTAAACATAACAGTTTGAAAAATTTCAAAACACACGGCATAACGTGTGGTTTGAAATCCCATCTGCTCCCCAACACCATCACTTTACAGGTAATCAAAGACTAGAAAAAGGTTTCCTTCCCTGTTCAATCTGTGAGATTGACTTAACTACTTCTTTTCCTCAGTTCCTGTTTTGTGAGCCTGAGACCTTTCCCTCGATATTCACAGATTTTCTCAATTTTGAGTAACAAATGTATGTTTCTAACCAAACATTCCTGGCCTGAAAGATACACAAACCTAACTCTTTCCTGCAGGTAAATTATTCCCTAACTGCTCTGGATAATCTTTTTTTTTCCAAAGGAAAGACTATACAGACATCTGACTTCAGTCAGGTTCCCCCCAAACTGCCCAAAAGCTTTCCTATCTCCATGTTTCTCTCACCTAAAATCAATTATATATACCGAAAAGGAAGCTAGTGTGTCTCAAATTTTTCCCTTGCCTGCAATGAGCCCTCACAATACAAATAAACTTCCATAAACACCATAGGATGCACATACTAGTTTAAAATCAAGGTTCCAGAAAGATTGACCGCGTAAAGTTTTGAATCCCTTCACAAAGATAGACCAAACCTGATATGCCATTAGTTAAAAGTCCAAAAGGAAGGATGTTGTGAAACTTGAAAGGGTTCAGTAAAAATTTACAAGAATGTTGCCAAGGTTGAAGGGTTTGAGCTACAGGGAGAGGCTGAATAGGCTGGGGTTGTTTTCCTTGGAGTGTTGAATGCTGAGGGGTGACTTTATAGAGGTTTATAAAATCATGAGGGGCATGGATGGGGTAAATAGACAAGGTCTTTTCCCTGGGGTGGAGGATTCCAGAACTAGAGGACATAGGTTTAGGGTGAGAGGGGAAAAATTTAAAAGGGACCTAAGAGGCAACATTTTCATGCGGAGGGTGGTGCCTGTATGGAATGAACTGCCAGAGGTAATGGTAAAGGCTAGTACCCTTACAACATTTAAAGGGCATATGGATTGGTATATGAATAGGAAGGGTTTAGAGGGATATGGGCCAAATGCTGGCAAATGGGACTAGATTAGTTTCGGATATCTAGTGGACATGGATGAGTTGGACTGAAGGGTCTGTCTCTGTGCTGTACATCTCTATGACTCTGTGACTTTAAGTGATGTTCATATATAAGTTTTGCAAATCTTTCAGCACCCTTTTCACCAAAACAGTGCTGGAGCTAAAGTTTTCAAGTTCTATTTAAAATTACTCAACAGTCGATGCCCTCTCCATTATCTGTGTAAGTTAATAATGCAATAAGATTGGTGTTAAAAGAATGAAGGTGAAGGGTTCTTAATATTATTTGACTATGTGGGATTCAGTGATGGCAACAACAACATTGAATGTCAAGGGGCAGTCAAGATTTCCTCTTATTGGACATGGCATGCTGAGCATTTATGTGATGCAAATGTTACTTGCTGTTTTTCAGGTCAAGCCTGGATATTGACCAGGTCTTGTTGCATTTGAGCATACACTGCATCAGTACTTGAGGAATCACAAATGGTGCTGAACATTGTACGATCATCATTGAACATCACCACTTCTGACTTCATGATGGAGGGAAAGTGGCTAAAGCAGCTGAAGATGGTTAGGCTGGGACACTAACCTAAGGAGCTCCTGCAGAGATGGCCTGCTGCTAAGATGACTGACTCCAAAAATCACTGTTCCTTTGTACCAGGTACAACTCCAACCAATAGAGAATTTGCCCCTGATTTTCATTTATTCCAGTTTTGCTAGGGCTCCTGAATGCCTCAGTCTGTCAAATTTGGCATTGATATCAAGGACTGTCACTCTCACTTACTGATGCAATTCAGATTTTCTGTCCCTATTTGAAACAAGGCTGTAATGAGGTCAGGAGCTGAGTGCCCTGGAAGACCCTAAACTGGGCATCTGTGAGCAGGTTGCTGCTAAGCAGGTGCTGCTTAATAACATTGTTGAAGACATCTTCCAAGATTTTACTGAGGATCGAAAGTAGACTTATAGGGTGTTAATTGTTGTGAACATGACATACCTGGGAAACTGCATATTATTGTGTAGGTGCCAGTGCTGTGGCTCTACTGGAAGAGCTTGGCTGGGGGAGTAGCAAGTTTTGGAGCACACGTCTTCAGTACTATTGCCGCAATGTTGTCAGGGCCCATTGTGATGTTGGAGACCACTGTAAGTGGCCGAGATGGACCATTCACCTTGGCATTTCCGCTAAAGATTATTGCGAATTCTTTAGTCTTATCTTTTGTACTGATGTGCTGTGCTGTCCTGTCAATGAGGATGGGGATATTTATGGAGCTTCATCCTCAAATTAGTTTGTTTAATTGCCCACCACTGTTGATAACTGAATGTGGCAGGACTTCAAAATTTAGACCTGATCTGTTGGTTGTTGGATCACTTAACTCTGTCCATCAGCTTTTCCTTATGTTATTTGGCACGCAGGACTTCAGTTTGATAGCTTCACCAGGTTGACAACTTATTTTTAGTTATGCCTGGCATTGTTCCTCGCATGCACATCTGCACTCTCCGCTGAACCAGGGCTGGTCCCCTGCTTGATGGTAATGGTTGAGGGGGGCATATGCCAGGCCGTCATGTTGCAGATAGTATTGGAGTACAATTCTGTTGCTGTTGATAGACGACAGCGCCTCAAGAATGTACAGTATTGCTAGATCTGTTTGGAGGAGAAAGTGAGGACTGCAGATGCTGGAGATCAGAGCTTAAAATGTGTTGCTTGAAAAGCGCAGCAGGTCAGGCAGCATCCAAGGAGCAGGAGAATCGACATTTCGGGCATGAACCCTTCTTCAAGAATGGGGTTTGTCCCATTTAGCATGGTGATAACACCACACAATATGGAACATATTTTCAATGTGAAAGTGGGCCTTTTTGTCCACAAGGACTGTATGGTGATCACTGTCACCAATCCTGGCATAGACAAATGCATCTGCAGTGGGTAGATTGGTGAGGATGAGATCAAGTACGGTTTTCCCTCTTGTTGTCCCCTCACCACCTGCCACAGACCCACCATAACAACTATGTCCTTAACGGTCCAACAACTCGATCTGAAGTGTTGCTGCTAAGCCACACTTGGTGGTGGATGTTGAAGTCCCCCATCCAGTGTACATTCTTTGGTGTTGCTACCCTCAGTACTTCCTCCAAGTGTTGCACAACATGGATGAGCCCAAGGCGAAAGTGAGGACTGCAGGTGCTGGAAACCAGAGTTTAGATTACAGTGGTGCTGGAAAAGCACAGCAGGTCAGGCAGCATCTGAGGAGCAGGAAAATCGACGTGTCGCGCAAAAGGCCTTCATCAGAAATAGAGGCAGGGAGCATCCAGGGTGGAGAAAAAGGTGGGGGTGGGGATGGGAAGAAAGTAGCAAAGAGTACAATAGGTGAATGGAGGTGGAGATGGAGGTGATACGTCAGAGAGGAGGGTGGGGGAAGGTAGCAAAGAGTACAGTGGGTGGATGGAGGTGGGGATGAAGGTGATAGGTCAGAGGGGAGGGTGGAGCGGATAGGTGGGAATAGAAATTGACAGGTAGGACAGGTCATGGGGACAGTACTGAGCTGGAAGGTTGGAACTGAGGTAAGGTGGGGGGAGGGGAAATGAGGAAACTGGTGAATTCTACATTAATGCCCTGGGGTTGAGGTGTTCCGAGGTGGAAGATGAGGCGTTCTTCCTCCAGGCGTTGGGTGGTGAGAGAGCGGCAGTGGAGGAGACCCAGGACCTGCATATCCTCGGCAGAGTGGGAGGGGGATTTGAAATGTTGAGCCACAGGGTGGTGGGGTTGATTGGTGCGTGTGTCCTGGAGATTTTCTCGGAAGCACTCTGCTAGGAGGTGTCCAGTCTCCCCAATGTAGAGACCGCATCGGGAGCAACAGATACAATAAATGATATTGGTGGATGTGCAGGTGAAACTTTGATGGATGTAGAAGGCTCCTTTGGGGCATTGGATGGAGGTGAGGGAGGAGGTGTGACCGGGAGGGTGAGTTGTTGGGGGGGCGTGGACCTGACCAGGTAGTCACGGAGGGAGCGGTCTTTGCGGAAAGTGGAAAGTGGTAGGGAGGGAAATATATCTCTGGTGGTAGGGTGCTGATTCATCAGCTAAGGTTGCACAGCATGTGGTACTCAGCAGGAAGTATCCTTGCCCATGTTTGACCTGATGCCATTAGTCTTCAATGTTGAAGACTTCCAGATCTACTTCCTCCCAACTGTATACTACTGTGCCATCACCTCTGCTGCCAGTGGGACAGGACATATCAAGGGATGGTGATGGTGTTGTCGGGGACATTGTCTATAAGGTATGATTCCGTAAGTATGACTATGTAAAGCTGTTGCTTGACTAGTCTGTGAGACAGCTGTCCTAATTTTAGCACTAGTCCTCAGTACATAAGGAGGGAATCACAGAAAGCTAGCACACAGTACATCAGGTGATCAGGAAAACTAATGGAAAGTTGGCATTCATTTCAAGTATAATGGAAGGGAAGTCTCACTGCAAAGGTTTGAGGTGCTGGTGAGTCACATCTGGAGTACTGTGAGCAGTCTTGGTCCCTTTATTTAATAAAAGTTATTACATTGGAAGCAGTTCAGAGAAGGCTCATTAGAATGATTCCTGGTATGGAGGAGTTGTTTTATGAGCAAAGGCTAAACAGATTGGCACTCTACTCACTCGATGCCAAAGAAGGAGAGATTATCTCATTGAAACATGTAGGATTTGCAGGGATCTCAGATTACAACAGAATCTGGACCAGATGGGCCAATGGGCTGAGAAGTGGCAGATGGAGTTTAATTCAGAAAAATGCGAGGTGCTGCATTTTGGGAAAGCAAATCTTAGCAGGACTTATACACTTAATGGTAAGGTCCTAGGGAGTGTTGCTGAACAAAGAGACCTTGGAGTGCAGGTTCATAGCTCCTTTAAAGTGGACTCGCAGGTAGATAGGATAGTGAAGAAGGCGTTTGGTACGCTTTCCTTTATTGGTCAGAGTATTGAGTACAGGAGTTGGGAGGTCATGTTGCGGCTGTACAGGACATTGGTTAGGCCAATGTTGGAATATTGCGTGCAATTCTGGTCTCCTTCCTATCGGAAAGATGTTGGGAAATTTGAAAGGGTTCAGAAAAGATTTACAAGGATGTTGCCAGGGTTGGAGGATTTGAGCGAGAGGGAGAGGCTGAACAGGTTGGGGCTGTTTTCCCTGGAGCGTCGGAGACTGAGGGGTGACCTTATAGAGGTTTACAAACTTATGAGGGGCATGGATAGAATAAATAGACAGTCTTTTCTCTGGAGTCAGGGAGTCCAGAACTAGAGGGCATAGGTTTAGGTTGAGAGGGGAAAGATATAAAAGAGACCTAAGGGGCATCGTTTTCATGCAGAAGGTGGTACGTGTATGGAATGAGCTGCCAGAGGATTTGGTGGAGGCTGGTACAATTGCAGCATTTTAGAGGCATTTGGATGGGTATATAAATAGGAAGGGTTTGGAGGGATATGGGCCGGGTGCTGGCAGGTAGGACGAGATTGGATTGGGATATCTGGTCAGCATGGACAGGTTGGACCAAAAGGTCTATTTCCATGCTGTACATCTGAATGACTCTATGACTCAAGTTGCAATGAATGCTACCAAGACAAATTACCTGGTACCCGCCCTGATTGACTCAAGTTTTTATGCCTTCGAGTTTGTGGATTGCAAAGAGGAAAATTTGAAGTGCAAGGTTATTTAGAGTATTAATCAGATTAAATGTATGGAAGTAAGTTTCTCACCACCTGATGTTGAAATTTTTAATTTGCCATCTAAGGCTTGAGGACTTAAATGAATGAAATTTTCTTGATGTTGAGAAACTGATTTTTGGAATTTCTCTCATGATAAAGTCACTTTGCTCTTCATCATTCTTGTCATCTCAGATGGCAAAATTCTGCTGTGTGTTTGTTTATCATTTGATCATTTTTGTCCCTTTTTCTTATTTCTCATCTGTTATTTGCACTGCACCACATGCTTTCAAGAAAAGATAGGCAGATAGGACAACTTGGTCCCAACTCTTAAGTTCACTTTTGAACGAGCTGTTGGGAGGATAATGTGGTTTTAATGGGTTGTTTGATCTTATTGATTTGAGTGCATAAAGAAAATGTGCTTGCTAACCACTATGTGCTTTACCTGCTTCAAGTAAATCTGAGTGAGGTGAAGTGATCATTCATTGTCTGTAAATGTTTTGATGCAGCCCCTATATATTCTCATAAGCAATTGCACATTACTTTGTTTGTGTTCTCTTTGATTTTCCTGTTGTTCAATAGAAATTTATGCTTTCACATATTTGAAGGCATTCCCACGTATGCTGCTCCCACATTAAGCAATGTCAAGATATTATCCTACACTGGGCATTAAGGAAAGTGGAATACTCCTTCAGACAGGGTGCTTAACATAGTATGGCGCTCAGGATGGATAACCTGTGTAGTCTGATTCTTGTAACTGCACTTATAATGATAGTCGATCAGAAAGGTGCTATGTAAAATGGCAATTTATGAATGTGAGATCTGTTTCGAATGAAGTGTCAGCTGAGCACCTGTGTACCTGTATACCTTACTCGTGCTTAACAACATTTAACCTGGTGCACTTTAAAGCTGGACTTTAAATATGGTGCCAACAGCAGAAATTTAGAATGTCCCAGCAATAGTAAGCATTCCTGCTGTTGGTGAATGCAAGGTAGTGCCTGGGCAAGGTTCCCCAATTTATTGTGGTTCCAGACAGGATACCCCAAATTGTTATCCTCCTGGGTAAGCAGAGATGAACGGGCTTACCTTCTTTATTCACCACCACCCAATACCTCATTTAGTTGGAGCAGCATCCATTTATAAAGGATCCCTTTCATTGTAGATAGCTTCCTCCCAGATCAAATGACCTTGTGCCCACTGAACACCTCAAGATTGGTACGCATACAAATGTTCAGTCCCACTAGCACATTCCAGTAGAATTGAACCTGGCTTTTTAGCCCTGTCCTTGTATATTCTTGAAAAGGCAAAACATAAAATGTCAACTGCAGATTGTTGACCGGGTGTGATATGGATGGGAACATCATCATACCCTCATTATGTTTGTCATCCCAAGAGATCACAGTCGGTCAGTTTTAACTTGTCCTTTCCTTTCCCTCTGAAGGGCTGTTCCTTGTAGTTCCTTTGTGTACACAGATCTGGCAGTCCATTGAGGTCTTTCTCTTGAGATAACCACTTCATTTACATCTGCAGCCATTTTTAGCTGTATCAGCCCTCTTTTAAACAACACATTTTGGAATTCGTAGAATAGAATCCCTTCAGTGCAGAAAGAGGCCATTCACCCATCAAGTCTCCACCAAGACCCAGTCTCCCACTGTATTTCTAAAACCCCGCATTTACCATTGCAAATTCATCTAGCCTGCACAACCCTGGACTATATGGGGCAATCATCATGGCCATCTACCTAAACTGCACGTCTTTGACCGTGGGAGGAAACCGGAGTACCCAGAGAAAACCCATGCAGACAGAGAATGTGCAAACTCCACGCAGTCACCCAAGGATGGGATTGAACCCCAGGTTCCTGGTGCTGTGAGGCAGCAATGCTAAACACTGAGCCACCGTGCTACCCAGTTAAAAATGTCAGAGTTCTGATTCATGGTCATCACAGTAGCACAAGATTGTTTCCATGGACACCCTCTATATACCTAATGAGATGAGCACAGAGAGTTGTATGAGGTAACTCATTGGAACTCGTGGAGAAAAGCCCACCATGACATTTAGCTGAATTTTGTTAAAGTTCAGCCCAATATGTTTACTATTTTGAGAAAAAAAGTATTAACTATAATCACTTCATTAGACTTTTTAACCAGCCTGTCCTACAGGAGCACAAAGGATATTTTTAATCACATTGCACTATTGTTAGTCGATTTCTATACAGTGGTTTAAAAAGTTATCAAGATTTTCTATTTTCATTGAAGGGGTTAATAGAAGTATGTTCACTTTTCCAAGGTTTATGAGCTTTTATTGCATCAAGATAAATGTTTTTGCATCTACTGAGCAGCTGTTTCAGGAGTTGAATGGGAAGTGCACAAGATGTATTTTAGCTGAAGATGTCAGGGTGGGACTCCAGCTTTTGTTTTAAAAATATCTTCATTTTCAGCAGGATGGGAAACGCTGAAGAGGTGAAGGAGTGACTAAGTAGGCACAAGGTTGAGGCTAAACTAATACTGCAGAATTGAGGGTAAGCCTGTGCAGGTAGATTATTGCTAATTGAGTTTATTGTCACAATGATGAAAGAATGACTTTTTTTTTAACCTAAAACCATGCTGATTTCACCTGAGGCTGCTGTAGTGATTGTTTATCTTGAGAATGTGGCCTTTATGCATTGAGCATGAAAGTACCCAATCAGAACAGTGAACTATATATAAATATGATCAAATAGTTTTATGGTACTTTCCTTCCTTCTTTTCTACATACATTATTTGTTATTTGTATATTCCTTTCTCTTTTGGTAAAGTTTTTCCATAAAAGATGTAAGATGAACATCTACTTCAATTATGTTAGTCTTCAGAAGGAACTGCCACTCATAACTTGGCCTCTATAGCCTCAGCCAATGATATACAATCCAGACGTGGCATACATCCTGGATGCAGCCCATTCTCACCTGCAACAAGCAGGTACCTTCAACATATATTTTTTAGATTGAAAAATCTTTAAAAATTGCTGGAGAAACTCATCAGGTCTGGCAGCATCTGTGGAGACAGAAAGAATTAGCATTTCAAGTCCAGTCAGTCACTGCACAGACTCTGCACAGATGCTGCCAGACCTGCAAAGTTTCTCCAGCAATTTCTGTTTTTTTATTTCAGATTTCCAGTATTTCCAGTTCTTGGTTTTATTTTTCTGTTTTTTTAGATGTTCATGATGAGACTAATTAATAGAAGCATCTCTAAAATGGTAACTTGCCATATCTGTACAATCACATGATGTATTTCTGTCTAAATATTTTTAATGTGGCAATCTATCACTGACCATTTTCTGCTACTTATAATCTCTTGTCTAATATATGAGCCAGATACTGAAAATATGAAGATAGTTAAGATCTGTGCTAATAGCGTCAATTTATGTGCAGGTCCAAGTTGGTGGTTGGTTGATCTTAATCCCTCAGTCAACATCACAAAAGAAATTACCTGGTCATTATCACATTGCTGTTCATTGAGAGGTTGCTGTGTGCGAATTGACTGTTGCATTTCCCATATTAGTTGATGACACTTCAACAAAGTACTTCATTGGTAGTACAGATCTCTGGAATGGCTGGTGGTTGTGAACTATATTATAGAAATGCAAGTATTTTTAAATTTTATAGATCAGCTACGGATGGTCATAGTAGAGGCAATTTAAGGTGATGAATTCATAGCATCAATAGATTTGCTTTAGTGAAATTTTCTTTCTTTATACTCTATTAAAACTAACATGTAATTAAAGTTGTTGACAAATTGTCTACTCACTGAGCAATGTTTTATAAATGATGCACCTGTTCTGATTTAAGTAGCATCCTGGTGCCTTCCTTGGTTGAATTTTTAACATGAATCACCACTTGGTTTTTATAAATATAGTGTCATGGGATTTTTACAGCTGCAGGTGTAATTTTGTTGTCTCACTCTGACAGCGCAGTGCTTTATTTTTCACTGGAGTTTCAGCCAAACTTGTTGTGGTCAAGTCCTGGAATTAGACTTGATCCAATCACAACTTTCTGACCGAGTGAAATGAACTGGTTGATGCCTGTACTAAGGAACAATATGGGTGAATCAAATACAGCATTTATTGTAGCCTACAGATAATCATCCAAAATAGTTTTGCTTTTTCTTTTGTTTCTAACCCAGTCATTATGCTAATTTAGACAGCAATGGAGAATTCCTTTAACAACTTGTGATTCCAATGATCCAGTATCCCAATCACCCAGCAGTTTCCTATTATCTTTAATGCAGTTTTATCTAAATCCTGTCATTTATTTATTGGGTGCATTATTTCCTGTTACTCAACTGCAAATGATATCATGAAAACAAACAGAAAACACATACAATTGTTAACGTTTAATAAACTTCCTGCCATACATTAAAACCTCCCAATTTAGTCTGAGGTATGTGGTCTCCCCAGTATCTGAATGCCTTCCTTCAGTCTTGGCAAGTAGGATTGAATGAAGAGTTTAAAGTGTGATCTGACCAGAGTCTTTTGACTACTGGTGTGCTGCTTTTGGCTGTACAATATTCTGAATGGTTGATTCTTTATTGTAACCTGTATTTTACAATGAGAAGTACAATAAAAAATGGTGAAAAGCTTTCATTCGTCACCACAATATGGCACCATTTTGATCATTTAAAAATAAGACAAAAATGAAAAGAAACAGCTTAAAGAGAAGTCCATCTACATTGAAAATAAACAAATACTTTTAATGGCTCCTATTATTTGAAACAAGCATTTACCTGCATTGTTACTGACTGTGTCTTGAAGGCTGTGCAAGTTTATGGATGCTGAGTGTGTACTTGCAGTTGTGGTCAGCAAACACAGCCTAAAAGGAGAGGCTGAAGCATAACTGGTTAGCTGAGAGGTTAAAATAATGGACTGCTAGCCAATTGCTCTGCACATGTCAGTTCAAATCCCATCTTTATTAGGCATTTGTTAAATGTTAGGGCTCTTGTGGTATGATGGTAGTATCCCTACCACTTGGCCAGAATGCCTGGGTTTAAGTCTTACCTGTGACATGTCTGACAGATTAATTAAAACAACTAAAAAGAAGGGGTAAATAAACAGTACTCCTTTATTCCTAAAACTCTGACCCAAAGATTTTGTTTCAAGACTATATTGTGTATTCAATGTTTCTGTCTCAACGGCAAATATGTAACAGAGCAATTGCTAAGGAACAAAGACCTTTAATGTGACAGGCTATATGCCAGCTCTGTTACTTCAGCCGACATTGTATTTTAGTGTGTTACTAACTGGCTGTTTATTTAAAATATGCTATAATCTGTTTAATACTATAAATAAAATTGACATGTTAAATAAATGCATACCACATTAATTTTGAAATTACATTATCTGCAATATGAAGGAAATGTAATTCTCTCCTCCTAAAATTGGATAAGGATGCCACTGCTATCTCGTATATACTCTCTTAGCTAGACACATCAAGTTCCTGGAACGCATCATTGAAGCTTTATGAAGTGTGTTGCCTTCCATCATGGCTTGGGATAAATACATTTACATTTTTAAAAACATTTCTTCAGTGTAACAATGTGAAATATTGTACGTTTCCCATGTCTCTCACTACTGGTTGTGAAGAAAATGGGAAGAGATGGCTTGACTTGTTAAATTTGTACATTGGTACACTAGCATGAGATTAAGTTTCTCATTTTGCTTTTTCCATCCGTATCATCCATCATTTCCTTGACAATTGGCAGACTCTCTTCAAATGTGGGCTGATTGTATATGTATTCTCATACTATGCCATGCATTAATAGTCTAACATGCCATACTATGCCATGCATTAATAGTCTAACACTTGCTTTATTTAAAATAAAATCAAGCAAAGGCTGGAAATCCACATCCACATTTGTTTAAGGGCAATGATCATCCATCAGACCTTTCTTTAACTTTTCAATTTTGCCTGTGCAATTGCTTCCCAAAATAGCCAATCTACAAATTTCTTTGGAAAGTGGAGGCTTACTAAGGTCACTAGTGCAGTAACATAATCACTATAATTTTGTGCAGTAACACAATCACTACAACACTACAAATACAGACCAAAAGCATTCCAGTTTTGATGTCCTTCTTTTGTTGAGTTAGTTGTCCTCATCTAAGACAAAACCCAGTGGTGGGTTTGGGGCCACACCTAAAATCGGCCTTGTTATACCTGAATATACTGGAAGAAAATGAGCAAGAGTTTCTGTTCTGGTTTTCTATCTGGTGCGTTTTTCTGGAATTCTTCATCAGTAAATGCTGGGTAATGATAGATTCAGTTTGATTTTAATGCTTAGTTGTGCGAAGGCTCACATATCAATTATGGCATTCTGTTTAAGAATGAGATTGACACCTTAGAACTGTATTCCAGTAAGGACATATTCAAGAGAAAAGTGGGGGTAGGGGAAATATGACAAAATGTTAATAATTTATGTGATCTCTCTAAACTTTTTAGTAACCGTTCAGTGATGGAACAAAACAAATCTAGTTAAACACCTGTTGTCAACTATGGGAAACATGCATTGCGCATGAACCTTTTTTTTACATCATTAGCATATGGGTAGCGAGTTGTTATTCTATTTATACTTTTGTTGTTGAATAAAATATACAAAATGCTGAAAACAATGCATTTTGTACATTATCAAAAACGTTTTAGCTACGCAGCTGTGAAAATGAATGATCAGTAATAATTTTAAGGAATTTCATCTGTAACTGCAATTGCCCAAATAAATGTAACTTTTAAATTATAAAATACACTGACATTTAACTATATAGTAATAAACTGGTTGATAAAGGCATACTTTGAATATTGTTTTGGTGTGCCACACATCGAGCTTTTTCAACTGCTGTGTTCTTTGCCTCTTGGCTTCATTTGTATCCGTCTGTATCATTTTCTGGCAAGATAAGAACCAATTTATTTCAAGGGGACATGCCTTTGTTTTGCCAGTATGCTAATTTATGTGCATGGAATTTAGATATATATTCTATTAGATCAACTTGGCTTTCATTTGGAAGCTACGTTATATTTCTGCAACAATAAGGCATTGTTTATGTGGATTAAGTACAGTGTCAGGCAGATTCTAGTCTGAAGATACTGTGTAGCAGCCATTTTGTACTAGAGAGCGCAAAGAGACCAAGCCTTATTGTGAAACAAATTCTGTGTTATGCATTGCACCTATGATGTAATAACGTAAATTAACTCTCATGGATAAAAGATCAAATTTCCTGGAGTTTCTGTTTTATGTGGGCTGTCTGACATGCCATCATAAAAGATTATAGAAAGCACAAAATTGTGTTTGCGGAGAATTTATGAACAACTTTACAATCTTAGATACTAAGCTTTTAGAAAGAAATAGTGGAAGCATGCAGTTGATATATGGTATTTAGAATACAAGAATCTGAACATTCTGTAATTTAGAAATTGGCCGTGACAAATTTGTTTCCTTCATAGTAAAGTTCTATGCATCATTTCCACACTTCAGAGTTTTTAAATATGGAACATTAAACATCATATAGTTCAATTTAAAAAAAACACTTGTTGTCTAACCAAGCTAAAAATTAAGAAAAGAATTCTTAGTGTTAGTATTCACCACATCTTGTATGCAATAGTATCTAAGACATCTGGAACTATTCTAAGAGTGCATGTTAAGGATATTTTTACAATTGTAACTATCTTGAGCTAAAAGTTTATTTTATAATCTCCTTTTTTTTGTTTATGAAATTTTTTTTTAGTATTCAATTGAGAATCTTTTACATGCACAAAATTTATATTAAATATTAGCATTCATAGTGCAAAATATTCAGTAAATTTCCCCTGCCTGTTTGCATGTTTTTCTGGTAACGTAGGGAAAGTGTCTGGAATTTCTAGAATTGAGATCCATTCTCACGGAAACTGCGCAAGCATCACGCAAATTAGATTCTTTTTGACCTATCATTCTGCTGAAAGACACACCTGTCAACGGCCAAAGGCAAAGCAGATTGGTCTGAAGCAAAGAATGCACCTGTGTAGGGGAGGGGTGGAAGTTGCATGTAAGTAGGGACTCTCTCGACGTCCCCTGCCTCTTTGCTTCTTCACCTCCTTCGAGCAACATCACTGCGATTGTCTCCGAGTTTCTTTACGTGAAGTTGGAGAACGGAGAGTAGCTTTTTTAAAATTTATTTTTGAACAGTTTTGAAATAGAGGCATCATGGCTTTTTTTTAAGCTATTAAGTTGCAGAAAGTTCGACTGTGAAGTTCTTCTAAATCAACAAGTGGAGCCATCGGACAACAAAGAAAATTATCCTTGCTGCAACCTGAAAGCCATGACTTGTGAAAGTTTTCAGTTTTTGAAGCAATTGTGGAGTGTAAGGTTAAAGTGCTTGCAGGCACAGAATTAAAGCATTCTGTTTGTTTCACCATCTTGCTGACCTTGGCGTGCAGGTATATTGGTTAAACTAGGAGGACGGTTATGAAGCAGAAGTATTGCTGGTAGAATAAATAGTCTTCTAATCTTAGTTTGGTAAGCTGTTCAGTAAAAATAAGTATTATTTTGTAGCTATAAGGTAAAAACATAAGTGGTGTCAATCTCTTGTCAAAATCTGTTCAATGGAAAAAGCTGACACGTAAATTGAAATGTGCCTCATTCAACCAGTTTAACCAGTTGGGGCAGGTAGAGACAGCATGAAGAAATGTAACGACAGGGAGCTGAAAGTAAAGCCTTATTTATCTGACCTTTGAATTAAACAGCTTCAGGAATTAGTGCTTTTAGAAGTTTCATATATTTAAAATATTCTCCAAAAGAGGCTCAGACAGCTCTTTTTAATCTATTCATATTTTTAAGAAAGGAAGGTTATCGTACCAATGGTGTATGTTTTAGTGAAGGGCTTTTATTAAACTGAAAAATTCAGCCAACTTTGAAACAAATGAGCACTATAGATATTTTTGAAAATAAGTATTTAATTTTCTTTTGCAGCAGGTTAAAATATGTTTGCAAGTGAATTTCATTTTTGTTCCACTTTGTCTTTATTTGAGGCCTTACAAACCTTGGCTTGTTGTTACTTGTTTGGTATGAGATATAGTTCTAAAGTCTCCAGACAAAAGAATACTACCTTACTGTTTACCTTGGTAAGATAGAATCTTAGACTAGACACAGTGTGGAGCTCTAAAGTGCAATTTCTTTGTTCAACCTCATGGTTGGGAAGAGTATTTTTGTTTCCCGATGCAAGCATTCTTTTAGTTTCTTCAGATAGTTATCCTAAAAACCTCAACCAAGACATGTTTACTCAACAGGGCAATGTGTCTTGTAAATATAGGACATATTGTCACAACTTTAGCTGTATGAGTTTAAAAAAATACTGAATCCTTTGATTTCAGTGGAAAGAGATAAGAAACCTTTACCTCCACTTTACCTCAGCAAAAATTTTAGTATTGTTCCAAATAATTAAACGTGCTTGTGGAAATTGACATGACTTTTAACAGAAATAGTTTTAAAATATGCAGAATGATTTGATTGTTTATTTACTGTTAAATTGTTCAATTTTAATCTGAACTGGAATTCAAGTCTAGTGTTATTTGGGCCCATTATTACAGCACGGCTCGCCCCCACCCCCAACCCACCAACCCATAGAGATCTTAGAATCACAAATTATTGC
This sequence comes from Chiloscyllium plagiosum, assembly GCF_037043375.1. Classification (NCBI taxonomy): domain Eukaryota; kingdom Metazoa; phylum Chordata; class Chondrichthyes; order Orectolobiformes; family Hemiscylliidae; genus Chiloscyllium; species Chiloscyllium plagiosum. Next base: position 11,723,537 of record NW_028270175.1, read on the forward strand.
ATTCTTTTCATCAGATTCGGTTTGTTTCACTCAAAACACATTTTAGCAACAGGTAAACGTCTAAACATTTTATGTAGTATTGATAGATTACAAAACTTAACTGTTGCTGTCGCTCTGTTGGACTATAATTTATTATTTGTATTTGATTTGCTAATTCTCATAACTCAAAATTGGGCTGTTGGTCAACATTAAGCAATTTCACTTTTATTTTCATGTGTGCTATTAGATTAGATTACTTACTTATTTGTAAGAATTAGTTCTGAATGCAATCAGTTGATGATTTAAAGTTTTTTTGAAAGAAACAGTCATTTGACTGAAATCTCATAAATACCAAAAATGAGAGTTTGGAACCTAAAATTGAATATCCATATTTGTTAACTTAAATCATTGAAATACTTCAAAAGCCACAATCTTTGAAAAGTATTCTAAAATCCCAAGAAGCTATGGTGCTGCTGCAATTCAGTGTTAAAACAAGATTTGTTTATGCACATAATTTAAAATAGATGAATCAGTTATAGACACTTAACTATGATGCATTTACATCAGTATTCAATATGATGTAAATCAATACAATAGCTGAGCGTAGCCTGAAGAATGGGTCCTTTTATTCTAAAGTTAAATGTGTCCATATCTAGTCTAGTGTTGCCTTTGCAATGAACTAAATATATAATTAGTGTAAGAATCAGATTATATATTTTAGGCAGCAATTTGGTTATTGGCCCTCCTCCCCAAAAACATTAGGGGGTGCTGCCTGTCTGCACCTGCTGTGGATAAAACAACTATATCGTTATTTTTCTAAACTGAAGCTAAATAACAGAGACAACTACACAAGTCTAAAGTGAAGAAGATGGTGACTAAAGTAAGGCAGAAGAAACCATTTTGTGTCTTTTTTGGCATTTTGCACTAATATATTGATATACAATAGGAAAAAGACTAACAACATGTTGCCAAGATTTATAGTTTCTGTTTTATGTTCTGCTTGTTTGCAAAACATATTTCAATTTAATTTCTGTTTAAATTGAAAAGAATATTCTCATTCTTGGTTTCATGGCCATTTGCTTAGAGGGTGGGGTTTGGTAATAATGGGACCAAGTTTAGATTTAAATTAAAGAATGTAATGAGTGTAAAAATGAGTGCTAGGGTGAGTACTAGTGTTATTGTATAATTTTAAAAATCACCCAATACATGGCGGCATGTACTTTTGTTTCTACAAAACATTTTCAGTAATTTTGTTTGATGTTTGAGTATTTAAACATTTTTGGACCTCTGTGGGAAGCCTGGTAAGGTTATTGTTTGCATAAATATGATTTGAGTGCCTTCTTTAGTTTGCACATTAGGTATTAGTAGACATGTAAATCGCTACTGTGTAATTTAAGTTTGCTTATTAGCACTTGTGGTGTATAAGCTGCTAAATGTCAAAGAATCCAAAGCACCAGTGCAACTTACTCAGTTGGGGCAAAAAGAAAACAAGTCTTTTACTTCCCTATGGACTCTAGGTGATACTCTGGAGATCAAGCATTAGATACAGTGTAGTGTTTCATCTGCCTTGTCCATTGCACAATTGCTAACCATTGATTAAGGTTCAGTCACAGTTAACTAACAGGTCGATCTCTTCACATCAAAATTGCATTCCACAGTGAAGCGTAAGATCTTTACTCATGGTGGTAGGTTCACATAAAACCTAAAATTTCGTACTACCTAGACATTCTTGAATTTGTTTGAACCTTGTCCAGGCGTTGGCTGAAGGGGTGTGGAAAGCAAAGGTAATACCAGTGGCTAATTGCTAGTATTAAACAGAGGAGGAGTTGGAGTATGCTTCTTGTTTTCTACATGTCTTATTCATTGTTTCCTTTCTTTCCAAGGCCTGCACATTGGTAATAATGCTGATGATTAACTAAATGAAGGCTGTAGCCAGGCAACCATTAGGTGGGTTTTATATTTCAAGGGTTCAAAATGACCAGAGAAGCCACATTATTCACGAGTCGGGGAAATTGAGATTTTTTCTTTGCACTCTTTGTATTGCCTTTCACAACGGTAAGGTTACAGGTGTTTTCTCCTTCCCACGCAAACTTTCTCTGCTCCTGCTTTCTTGGCACCTTTTCTGCTTATTACCCCCCTCTCCCAAGATTTCCTTTCATATCTAAATCACAAGGGTTTGTCTCCTTTAAGCTATTTGTACTTTATACACCAAAATCAGAATATTCTTATTAATTATATGCAGACAAAACACTTTTCAGGAGCTGGAGGTTACAAAATAAGTTCTTTTCAAAAGTATTTCTGAACAAACAAGTTGGGTTTAACTTTTTGTGCATTTTCATTTTCTACTTGTAAATCTATGGAGAAAATAGTAACAGGTCAATAGGTTCGGCTAAAAACTTTTGGCTTGTTGTATAATTATGTAGACTATATTTCTGAATTGTCATTGGTAAAGCTGTGAGGATTCATTGCTATTTGGTTGATAAGCAAGTTTAAATCTTATTGTAAACAAGGTTTAAGATTTCCTTTCTTGAATACTGCTAACAACACTGCTTTTGTTTTACAGCGTATTTTCTCAATAGTCTTTTCGGTTTTTTAAAGATTCTTTATCCTGTATAAATTGATGAATCATTCTAGCACATTTTGTAGTTCAAGGGTTAATGTGAATGGGAGGTACCCTTCACCCTTTTATACAAACTAGGATTACAATCAACCGCCAAGTACAGAAAGTTCCGGCACGATATATTCCCTATCATAATTATGAGTTAAGTCTAGCTAAACATGGATTCCAAAACTGAACTTTTACTGTACCTAAAAGCTAGACAAAATCAGGTGCAATATAGATAGTAAAAATTATTTTGTTTGGTGTTGTTACTTGAATGTGAGCAAAAAATAAGTATTGTGTTAGTTGAAAAAAAACCGTAGCTAACCCAGTGATTTGTACATGTGTATCCTTTAGCTATTAAATCTTGTCTAACAAGCACTGAGGCCACTGCTTGGATAAAACTTGATGCAAATATCTTGAAAACAGCATGAATTTTGATTGACATGTTGAGAAACAGCATTTTTAGCCTGCCTCAACACATATTAGGAACATTGAATTGCAGTTAGTGGTTGCAACAGTAATGGAGATGTCATTGAGTGACCTTCCCAAAGTAAAGGGTGTGTAGGAGCAGATTATCACATTAGTTTCTTTTCTGTAAGAAAATAAGATTATTTGAATATAAAAAGTTTTACTTTAATTATGAATAAGGAGTTGTTGTTCTGTACGTATTTTGGTTGGAATGGGATGTTGGTGTTGAGGATGGTGTCGCAATGGAGCAGGGCACTTTGTACCTGCTTACTTCATACATGCTTTTTAATGGCAAATGAAAACTTTCCCATTAAGAGAACTTGCATTCCCATGCATCAGTTCCATTTTCAGCAATTACTGAGCTTATACGTTACTTTAATTTGTTTGGCTGTGATACATCTTGTTTTTTAACTCAGTCAAAATGTCTCTTGTTCAACTCGTCAAAAGCACAGACATGTGGATATTTGAAGTGATCCAGTTATAGAATCGCTGGAATATTTCCTTCACTCTTATAGAACAGATGATGTTTCACCCTCGTTTACAAAAATAATTTATTTTGTGCACAGTTTTAAGGAAAGAAATACAGAAACTACGGACCGCATTTAGTTCTTTGTTCATATGATATTTATTGCAAAGGCAGTTTTGCTTTGAAGGATTTGGATTACAGCCATGTTTCCTGCTTAAGATATTTTACTGTTCTTTGTTCTTTACCGAACAAAACTTTTCCAAAGTCTGGCCTTTAAGCGTAAACTGTTGTGTTCACACATATTAGAGAAACTAGTAGAGAGATTAGGCAAATAAGGGATCAGGAAGTATAGCTATATAACCTAGCTTATTATTTCTGAGCATTTGAATTGTTTGCAACCAATAATTATTAGGTGTGTCTCTTTTATTTTCATATATTCTATATTAAAATTTTATAGTTTTGTTGCAATTCTTACATTAGTTGCAAAAATTTAATATTGGCAATATGATTAAAATTAGGTAATTTTAATGTAAACCATTCCATTTGAATCATAGAAATAACATTTCTCACAGGTAAAGAGGGATGTTGACAATTCAACAGAAACTTAATGTTTTTTTTTGAAAGACTGTTGTTTAAGTTACATTTACAAAATATGCCCATAGGTCATTGATTCCAATTGTTGAGGCAGGTTTTATTTAAATAAAATCTGAGAATGAACTTTACTACTTTTTTTGTGTAGAATGAGCTACTTTTTTCTGGGTGTGACATTTCAAGGTGACGTGTCTTTGTTGCTGCACTAGGTTTAAGGTTAGCTTAATGACATGTTGAAGCTTGCTTTCATTGTATTGATTACTAGGCATCGCAATCAAATATAGAATTCTACTCATTCCCTTAGTACATTTCCATTAACATTAATATGATCTCTTAGGATAATCAGATATTTAAAAACAATCAGATAAGTGTCTACTTTTCTCATGTAAAACTTGAAAATGCAGGTTAGTCAAAGAATGGTGAAAGCTATGCATTATAACTAATGGGCAGGATGTAATATTTTTTGAATATTTAGATTTTTTTAACATTTCGTTTACAAGACAGAAGTTCTAAATTAATTATAGGCTGCAAATAAACTAGAATTTTTGGCTTCCTTTTCGGAAGAATTATATATTTTGTAATCTCGAAAGCATGTTGAAAATATTGACTTTTAGATCACATTGCTATTTTTCTTTGAATTTAATATTTTTGCCAAAGTAATGATACATGGCTCATAAATGGATGTAATTGATTTTTATAACACTATCAAAAAAATTATTCTGTTCAAAATGTTACAACTGTTTTACATTTATTAATTCATTGGTAATAAATTATGATTTTGCATGGACATGCTAAGACAACACATAGCAATTGATGAAAGGAGCAAAGGCTGTAGATCTTTTTTTTTAAAAAAATGTAACAAAAGCATGGCTGGTCTGTTAGCATTTGTATACAGAATAGATCTTTCTGGAGAAGTAAACTTTAACGTAAATTAAAATCTTTAATTGAATTACTAGTTGCATGTTATCTTCTATAAAATCCTTTAAATTTTAAATGCTGCATTGTTGGAGATTGTACAAGTCAGAACCAGTAATGCTATCATTTCCTGTCTGCTTATGGTGTTTTAGATTGAAAGGTAGTTATTACTATTGTAGCATTCAGGTTACTGGAGGCCATTTTGCTTACACATAGCTGCAATATACAAAATGGTGGAATTAACTCATGGCCCTTGTAAGCTTGAATCTCGACAGGTGAAGTCATTTTGTAGTCTATTTTTCTTTACGTTTCAAGTTTAACAAAAAGCACATGACAAGAATGGCTTTCTGTGGGTGAAAGCAGATTGTATTATATTTCATTCCAGTGTTTGTTCTTGCCTTTTGTGAGTTGCTTTCATTTTGAAGAGAAAAGCTAGTGATGTCACTTCTTTACATAATATGTAAATATCTGCCTACATGATTCATATGCAGCTTCGTAGTCAAAACATGTGTTTTAATTAGTTTGAGAAGCTCAATTTTTTGCATGGAAACAATCACAATAGGTTCTGTCTTAATTCATAAAAGAAAGTGACTAGAGGCCCTAATTGCGCTGAGTTTGTGATGACCAGTGGAAAAGGATTCATTTCTAAAGAATGTATCAACTAAATTATATAGTATCAATTTAAATTATTTCATGCTGCTCAAATCAGGGCAAAGACTGATTTCAGAAAGATAAAACTTTCGTATTTTCAAATTGGAAGTTGTTTCAAACTTTCATAATTAAAACAAGTCAATGTATGCACATTTGGGATAGAACAATAGTTTGAAAGTAGACATGGGTAAAAATGGGAGATAATCAGCAATGTGCATTTTTAATTACTGATGAGTTACTACAAATAACCAAGACTATAACTGCTGGGAATACAACATTGAAAGACCTTTGGGGAGGTATTGTCATCTTACTGGGCAGCATTGGATGTAACTGGTATTCTAATACTGCCTGGTAATGATGATGATGGCTTTCTGATTTCATCTGAGAAGAATTGAAGGCAAAGAGAAGAAGGAAAATGTTTGGCTTATAGGGTTGAGCAGTACAGAATACTTATAAAGTAGCCTAGGAACTGCATATGTATTATGATGCCAAGTTACGTTTTGCAATGGACATTGGAATTGTACCTTTAGTTTGTATTTTTCTATCCCATTTACAATATGCTTCCATTTCCTGCAGCACTTTAATGGCATCATGTTGGCCAGAGTTGCAGCCAATGGCTTTGTGAATGGGTTCAATGACAAAAAATATTTTAAGCCAGTAGGAGAAGAAAATGGTGGGGCATGGTTAAACATATAAGGTGGGGTATATAGATGTATTAATAAGTTCATTACTCAATAACCTAATTACTGCTTTCTCGAATGGTGCAACTAAATTAGAAAAGGCACAGTGGCTCAGTGGTTAGCACTGCTGCCTTATAGCACCAGGGTCTCTGGTTCGATTCCAGCCTTGGGTGACTGTCTGTTTGGAGTTTGCATATTCTCCCTGTGTCTGCAATCTCGCAGGCCAGGTGAATTGGCCATGCTAAGTGTTAAGTGTTAAGTGCATTAGACAGAGGGGAAATGGGTCTGGGTGGGTTACTCTTCAGAGGACTGGTTGGGCTGAAGGGCCTGTTTCCACACTGGAGGGAAACTAATCTAAAAAAATATCTTTTTCTCTGCCACCTGAGTTAAAATAATTAATAAACTAGTGGATGGTTGTATTTCATAGTATTACATTATAAAGAGGAAATGGCTGGCTTTTTTCAGTTAAATGGTGTTTTAATACTCTCCAACATTATCATCTTAATTCACCCTCCAGCATTTCTAATCTATAACATCCATTTCTGATTTGTCATTAATGTGAAAAAGCCAATGATTTTGTGGTGATTCATTTTAGATATAGACTATTAGCTTTGAACTGATAGCAGGTAAAGAAATAAAATGGAGTGGTCAGGAAGGTTCAGAAAAAGTAATCTGAAAGAGACATTTGAATAGATGTAATTGATCAAACTATCGAACAAAATTGTTGTACATCCCAGAGAAAAAAAAGGTGAAGAGCCAAGATATAAATAATTGGGTGCTGATGAAACTAATTAAGAAATAGTGGTTAGATGCCACCAGATTTTAGATTAGATTAGATTAGATTACTGTGTGGAAATTGGTATTCAAAAATCTATGGAGGGAGTAGACTGAGGGAAATTGAGAGTTGCAATTGTGAATATTGGGGAAAAATATGAGTTTCACGAAAAAATTGTGCCATAATTCATGATTTCAACATAATGCTTGACGTAAGAACACAAGAAGGCAAAATCAACAGACAGCAATCACACCTTTATTGCATTTCATACAAAATGCGGTTGCTACATATGACTTGTTTTTGCTTGCTTTCTCTGATGCTCATCTTCACTCTCTCTAACACAAACAAACACACATATACACACTCCAAACAATACAAAAGTCCTATTTTTGTTCTGATATTTTAATTATTCAAATGTTTGTATTAAGCTATGGAAATAACAGAAGTAGGAATTTGGTATTTTTTGAAAAGAATTGAGTTTGCAGATAATTAGAATTAAAGAGTAAAGAAAAATAATACTCAAATATTTTACAGGCAACTGCTTCTGTGTTAATTATCTACTCGAAATACAGGTAAAATCTTGGAGTGTGGTTATTCGAATCGATGTCAAGCTCAGAAATTTTGCATTATAAACTTGAAAAGATGTAATTAGCTCCAAAAACTTAAGAGCTATGATATTTTGAGTAGTGGGACAGGAAATTGATTGTTCATTTGTTGCTTGTTAGATTTAAAATGCAGAACCTTTGAACAGCAATCAAGCAGGATCATAATGTGAATGATGCTACACAGGGATACTGTTCAGCTGATTCGCTGTACAGTTTCTTTTTCCAAAGTCTATTTCACCCTTTGCACTGTATAGGGAATAGAAACGTTGCAATACATCAAAACTTTCAAGGTGGTTAGAAAATGAATTATTTTGGTCTGCCAAAAGCCCTAAGTAATCTGCTCATACTGATTAGTTTGGTGTCTTACTGAAAATTTTATCTGAGATGAGCTGATGAAGAGATTAAAGCTGCAGGATCTTGTTGATTGGTGTAGATTTACTTAGCCACTGGACAAAACTTTTGAAGTTCTGAAAACCATTTTATGAGTTCTTACAATATTAATTCTGTTAAAGAAGTCACTTTTTGCCAAAAGTTTAAAAAAGTCAACCATCAGGAAGAAGTTTGCAGTTTGCATTCTATTTTAATTTCAGTTGATAATTTAATATTATTATTTTTATCCCTCTGTCTTTCCCCCAACCTCTCACACAGATTATAGTTTTGTGGGTGCCTGCTGGCCTTTGGTACCTGTATCACTTGCTCAGGAAACTAATTTTCATGTCTGCGGTTATCTTTTTCTAAATTGTTCAGGCCAGCATTTATTATCCATCACCAATAGCCCTGGAGAAGTTGGTGATGAGCTGTCTTCTTGAACTGCTGCAGTCCTTGTTTAGGGACATCCACACTGCTATTGGAAAGGGAGTTCCAGGTTTTTGACTCAGCAACAGCAAAAGAATAGATTTAATTCCAAATCAGAATGCCCATAGGTAGAATGTTTGGCTGACTGCCCTTATGGCTGTCCAACAATTATATACTGTACCATCAATAGTTCAAAACTCTGCCAATTGCTTGTACTCCATGATTCAAAGATACGTTCTGGTATCCTTACTGTTATCCCAACTCAAAATCTCAACACTGGGACGGAATTCAAGGTCCTCCCAAGTATGTCTAGCTCAACACAACATTAACAAGTTGGGAAAGCTTTGTTTTAAAAGATTAAATGATAATATTACCATGGGGATTATCTATGTTCAACTTATGAAGTTGCTTTTGTTTTAAAATTAGATAATCATATATCTACCACATAGAATTTATAACAAGGAATGGTTACAAAAGGTACATTTTTAGTGAAAATGTTTTTAAAATGCCAGGAAGGTACAAGATAACAAGGAAAGTCAACATATATTTTGTAAGTTGTCCATCTTGGTCCTATTCTGACATCTTCCAACAAATTTATTTATCATAGTTTGAGTAGGTAGTCAGCACGGGATTGAAAATAGCAATGTTTTCTTCCTATTACAGGAACTGAAAAACCTCTAGTTTGGGTCAAATCATGGTCCTCTGTGGGCATCTTACTAGACAGTGCTGGATTGCACTGCTATGTTCTAACACTGTCTGGTAACGATGTTTAAAGAGTGCTCCACAATCAACAGATACTGGATACAATTTATACACTGTCAGTGACAGCTTCCTTGAACATAGGCTTAACTTACTGACCGGCTGAAACACTGAATGGTTTGTGCCTGAAGTCACGCTGCGTACAGTAACTGTGCTGCAGACAAGTGGTCTCAGAGACAAATGTGTCATAATTTAAATGAAATGTTTTGTACTGTGTTTGTAAATTAACACAATGTTGTGTTTGTTTTTTCTGCATGATGTTTGGTAAATGTAGCTGCAAAGACTATGCTTATTGAAACATCTATGTTTCAGTATCTTGAAGTAATTTCCAGGGATTTGGAATATGAAAAAAGGCAATTGTTTTCAAGTACTTGTGAATGCAAAAATATCTGGGAATTAATGTTCCCAGTTATCTAGAGAATATTAGTAGACCCACACTTAATAGAATGCTTGGGATGTTGGGAGGGAAAGACTTTAAGCATGAAGGATTGACCCAGAAAGTTCTTCCATTACAGTCATACCCCCTATTAGTTAATCACAGAGGTGAATTGGTGGTAGTTGTGAATTGGTCGACAGCCTGGAACATTTTGCGTTAGCCTTAGGATGGTAAGTAAGTAATGGTAAGTAGATGACATATATAAAGTAAAATGATCATTAGATTTTTATTTTAAAAATTTTTAAAAACATCCACATGTTTCTATTTTCCCCAGTTTTAAGCCTCGTCCTCCTCTTCTTCCGTTATTACTCTGTAGTTTTCTGACAGAGGGAATGCAATTACTCTTTCCATGCTCTCTGTCAATGTTTCTTCTTTGCCAACCACAGGGATTTGAGGCTGAAAGCATTGACTGACTATCACATGAATGGATGGCATTTCCCACTTTTTTATTTTAGCTGCGCTGTTCATGGATTATTCTGTGCCCTCTTCCCTGTTACTGTCAAGGTAGAATATGTACTTTTCCTTTTTGTGGAAATGTGTGGTTTAATTAGGGTTGTATATTTTTAATATTTGATCAAATATCAATGACAAGTTTCTCAAGAGACTGTACAGCTCAATGTGTCAAAATATAAAAATTGGACACAAGTCTTATCTGGGCTCTTGTGCACACCAGTATCCAGATACTACCTGATCAAATGGTGTTCTGGGGCATGCTATCTTTCCTAAGTTCTAGACCTTTGTATTGTATATTACCATGAAGGAATGAGTAAGAGCAGAAAGCTGTACCAAATTTTCTTTCATGATTAGCCCATGAAAATACTATTGGATACATACCTTTCTGAAAAGAGACTTTTTAAAATCATCCTATCAAATTCTTGATTGCACTTTGCTGCATTGAATGACAAATTAAAACACTACAAAAATATGAAAAGTGATAATATATGCTCAAATCCACTGTGTTATTGTTTCTTGTATTGATGCAGTTATGACGCTGGTTAATTCTTAGCTGAATCAGTTCAAGAGATTGTTGCCCACGGTGAATAAAAGTGGCTTTAGACAGGTGAAAATGACTAATATTTGAAGTGATTGCCCATAAAATACAACTTATTATGACATACTGAAGAATTTAATATTGTTACTTTCTTTTACAATAAATCTGCCATGAAAAGATTGGAGACCCAATTCTTCATTAGATTGTTCTAAATTTGCATTTAGCTGTGTATTTTGAACAGGACAAAACGCGAAAATGACTCTTAAAGTCAGACTGCATGTTACAGATTTAGTGAATGTAGATTGTCTTGTGATTTTCTTGTTATTTTTGAAAGCCGATGTCCAAACTAAAGAAGGTTAATCATCTAATTCATCAGAAAAAACTGACTTTAGGATCTTAAATCTTGTTGAAATTTTCTTTTATTAATCCTTTATATGTATAAGAATAATGAAAAGCACCTACTTTACCATCAGATTTTTGCTCCTACTTGCTTGTTCTGTTCTCTGTGCATGACATTCACAATCTGAATAAGAGTGAAAGATTAACTATCTGCAATAGCCTATATTTGTATAGTGCTATGCATACAAACCAACATCTCAGAGCACTTTACAAAGAGGTTGAAATCACTACAAAGCAGGAAGTAAGAAATCCTAAGGGGGAAGGGAAACTAAAGCATAATTCAGAGTAATTTCTTTTATAGAAACTTGTAGAGAATCTGAAGGGCAGATTAGTTTTGGCTGAGAACCAGAGTCATCTACTTTCATCATGCACAAATTTTGATTTTTTTTAAAGGTAGTGGCTTCTCTCTCATTGGTATTTTAGCTTTTAACTATCTCAAAACTGTGGTTTTAAATTACAAATGAAATTTACACCCACAGTATTATATTGACTTCCTGCAGGAGAAGAAAATCCAGAAGTATAGGAAAGTAGCAAAGAAGTAACATTTATTGGATCACTTTCAAAAAACTGGCACATGCACAGTAGACCAAAAGGCTTCCTCTGTGCTGTGGTCATGTTTTTAAAAAAAAAAGTTTTTCTTTTGACAGATAAGTCAAGCAGTGGGTAAATTTTTAAAAAGCTGTCACAATCACCTCCTGAGATTAAAGTATAACACTTCTAACAGAAGCATTAAAGCTTTTAATCTAAAATTAACTGCGACGTAATCTTTTGGGGCTGTGTCTTCCCATGAATGACAAGAACCTAACTTCCAGACCATTGTCAATGCACCTACCCTGCAACTTTGCCTGAAGCAGGCTTATAAGTAGCTGCTTTGACATTTGTAACTAAGGATAGCAGGCTAGTTCTTGAGGTTGAAGGCAAAACACAATGACCCATGACCCTGGCTGGCTGATAGCCTGAATGAGAAAATGTGGGCACTGCTGTAGCAAAAAGACAAGCGCACAAACACATTGAAATGAAGTTTCACTCGGAAGCAGCTGAATGTTTAAAACCAAAAAAGGCCCACAGTTGTTAGTCATCTTTATGGAGAGGTGATCTCCACAGGATTGGTTTTGCATGTAGTGCTTTTCATACTTGTGGCTTATTCATTGGACCAGTGAAAGAGGCCCAGATGCTCTCGCCAGCCACTCGAAGGCCAACCACAACAAGGTGCTGCTCAGCAAGGTGTTGATCCGATGTTTAAAGATGCAAAAAGTTCATCCAATCATCTTTCTGGCATTCTCTTCTCCATTGCCACCTAGAAAACCAGTTGCCTAACTCCTCTTAAAAGTTGAGATGATAATTTCAAAGCTGAAATGTTGGAAGACTTTTTAAATGAGAGTTCCAAAATATACTAGTTAAATAGTTACAACTGACTTTCATCCCCTGTGCTAACAGCCTATCACATTTAGAGGATAACTGCTTGGGTTAATTACAGGAGAGCTCTTCTTACTTACAGAGCAAAATTCAGTATTTCAGGAAATTTTGCGAGTATAGTTATTTTCTCTTTTTCAAAATAAAAGGATAATATTTGTGTCTAACATACCATTTGTTAAATGTCATGTATGATTGTTGAGGTGGTGCAAGCAGGAATTGGAAGCAATCTTAAAAATTTCTCCCTAAATTCTCATCACTCTAATTAATTGTAAACCACAAAATCTTTTGGCTGCTTTAGGATTTTATCACTTTCAATGCAGAGCACTTAAAAGTCCTGTTTGTCTAATGTAATGGTTTAAGCTTTAAGATGCTAACATATTTATTAATCAATCAAATCTAATGCATTGATGTGTCTCATTCACTAAATTAAATGATTATACATTACCAAGAGTTCTTTGCTCATTTCAGCAATGTGTTGAGGTGATGAGAGTATCCTCTGAGTATAGTAGAAACTCAGAAGTAAAAAATGCTGTTGCTTAAAATCTGAAGTAAATCTGGACAAGATTAATGTTTTAGATGTGCATATTTTGTCAGGCTGGAAGCTGAGCATATGAAATTTTCTTTGCATTCATAGTTCAGAGAAAAATGGTTTATTTTCCTTCGTGTAAAACCTAGTGGATTTATTTGTTGCTTTTACCAATCATGAGATTGGATCCCATCCTCAGTTGAAGCAGAGGATCTGTGTTTACAGAGCACTAAGCAAACCAGTAATGAAACTTGAGAGAAATTCATGAAGCACATGGAGTCCCCATTTGGAGGAATACTGTAAAGTTGCATTATTAACTCTCCATTATGCTTTTGATAGCATTTTATTTTAGGTGGGACTTATTGGGTTAACATCGCAATATATTATCAATCAAGGCTGTATCAAGGGTCATATGTTGAACTGCTTCATCTTTTCCCAGAATGCTTGTAATTGTGCTTATCTGTGTTTGGTTACTGGGTGCAGGTATTGCGTGAGAAGTACCTAATCCTTTGTTTAATATTAACTGAGCATGCAAACAAAACACACACAACTCTTGCCAGTTACTGCTGGCTAAGAGTACTGCAGTGTAATGTTGATATTAAACCCAAAAATGGATAAAGCAGAAATTCACTTTAACCTCTCATGTAAGTTGCTTAACAAGTTAAATCTATACTAAATTAGATTGAGCTGTTAAAACATCTTTGACTTTTACCTGTGTGCTTCAACCAGAAGGGTGTAACTCGGTGAGTATGGAAACTCTTACAGCAATTCACTTTCTGTGCTTGCATGTGCACTTTCTTAGCACTCATTAATTTAGTAAATGGTTTAAGCTAACAATAATGGTCAGTAACAGCTTAGTGGATGATAATCTTTCTTAAAAATGAATCTACCTCTGATTGTATTTAAAGTGCAGAAAATAAAATGAATTTGTTGATTAGAATTTAAATATTTTGGCAGAAATTATTAATGAACATTGGAGATGAGCAATTACTATGCAATATCAATATTGCTTTATTCAGTTTTAGCATACAGATATTTCTATTACATACTTAATATGCAGGAAAACTAAAATGCCAATTGGAGTATACAAACAAAGTTGGTAGACCACAGAATACCCTGCGTTAATGTCAGTATCTAGGTAGCAATTGTTTCCAAAAGCTGTGTGTCAGTTGCTCAGTCATTCAGAACATTGACTATGTGCTATGGGGAGAAGAAAAACTACTAGAGATATATTGAAAAGAGAAATTGTATGTCTCCTGAAATGTTCCAAGAATGAATGATGAAAATTCCTACTTTACCAAAGTGATCAGGTTTTAAAAAGTATACATTTGGCTGTTAAAACGTGATGGGAGTATTTGGAGGTAATCAAAGGTATAGTAAGGTTCACTTTTCTCCAATATTTTGCAAAATTTGCAATACTATGGTGTTAAAGTGGTTTTCCATGCATTTACCAAATGAAACTGCGAAATAAACCTGCACAATATTGTTTGCTCACAAAATGGAAATTAGTTTAAAATCAATCTCTTATTTTGCCTAACATTGTATCCAGTCAATAAGCTGGAACTACACTGGTACAATACACCTGATTAGTCTGTTTAGATTTTTAAATGCAGAAGAACAATTGAGTATTGTTTCAAATGAAGTTTTTGCAAATTCCTTGGCTAGTTGAAATTAAGGTGCTCGCAGTCTAGTAATTGTAATCTTCTTCTGAATTATGTATAGTACAGAGTTGCTGCATATTTTAAAAAAACGTTAACTATACAAGAGATTGTTATGGAGGAAATGTTTCCAAAATGCAATATGAGTTCTTTTTTTTTGACTGCCTTCTTTTCCAAAATAGCCTCTGAGAATACAGTATAACCTTATCCATTGTGATCACAATTCCAGTATAAATCAGTGGCCAAAGGTTACTGATTGTAAACGTTGACTGCATGTTGATTGATGTCTTACCAGGCAAGGTTAGATATAGCTATTTAAGTCTAATACTGTCTGGTAATGCCGTTTATCTCATGTCATAAGTTCTTCACCTTTTCAGAGGCGTTTTAACCAAATTTAGCTATCAGCGTCACTTTTGTAGGTGAGGCCAGTCCAGGAGTTGAGCTTGGGCTGTTCACTGCTGTTTGGACGTGTCTCTGAAGCCCATTCAAGTGCATCAGTTCAAAGTGCAACTTTAATACGTCTGGCCTGTTAATGTCTAACAGCATTATTCAGCAGAAAAAGGGCATGCAAGGAGAAGAACTTGTACTACTGCTTTTCATAATTTATGCCAAACTGCCTTGTAACAGAACTAAGGCTATTGATTAACACATTAGCTGACTGCACCAGACAAAAATGTGCCTCAATGAGGTAGTTTCTAGTTTCATGTTGTTGAAATTCTTCACGACATGTTTATATGATGTAGAACGTATGTCCATTTATTGGGACAATGTATTAAGCTTTTTCCATATTTTCCACTGTTTATTTTCCCTCTTACATAAGGCAGCTTTTGTGATAAAGTACATCCTTTAGAAAAAGCATCAAAGTCTCTGTAAACATTAAAAATCATGCAAATTTGCTAGTAGCTGACTCTGGTAAAATTTTCCTTTGTTATTAGCAACAGGACTCGGCAAATTGTGTTTCAATGTAACAAGTTTTTTAAATTTTACCTTTGATTTTGGTGCATATGTTCAGAAATCATTGTGCATTATGTTTATGCTTGAATCGTTTTGGAAGCTGCCTCTTCTTGTAAATTTTCATTAAGTACAGGTTGTATCCAGGAAAGTCTATAATAGTTTTACAACATTCCAACTGTTTTGTGCATTCAAATACAGCTTCAATACAATTATGACAATATCCAAAACTAGACACAATGTGGGGTTTGTATGGGGTTGGAGTACACTCAAGAGTTGAATCTTAATTTTGAAATAAAAAAATGCAAAAAATGGAACCAGAACCAAATCCGCCCATTTCAGGTTTTAACAAAGATGTGATAAACTTTTAAAGAGAATGAATTGGATATTTTAGAAGCTGGAATATACACTTAGTAACATTGATATTAAAAACTAGGATATTTTTACAAAATGCGTGATTATAAAATGAAATTTTTAGGACCAAGGATGTTCTTCGACAACAGTTATGATTCAGTATGCAATTAAGATTGGAGTTACACTTCATTAAAAAGGCATAATTTTGGATGTTTTTAAAAGTGATATTAAGCATAAAAGTCTAAGTAGATGGCAATTTCTGATTAATTGCCATCTACAGGCGGTTCTAATTGCACTCTGTGGTGAGAAGCTTAGAATTACTGAAAGCAATTTCAAGAATTTAAGTTAAATTGCACATGTGTAAATTCCAGAAGTTGCTGTTGGTTTCAGAAGAGTAACAATGGTGAATTTTGAGAGTTTAATTGTCATTATCACCACTTCAAAGTGAGAATCCATATATTTTTTAATTTGGATAGATCACAGAAAATTGCAAGTCTAGACAAAAAAAAAGCCAGATCACAGCCCTGAACCTTGAAGATCTCAATGCATTCAGATATTAGCAGGCGGAAACTGATTATGGATGAAACTGCAATTGATTTGAATGGAACAGCAAGTGGAACAGTACTTACTGTAAGTCAGTAATCACAAATTCTGTTGTTTACATTATATGTAATGTCCATGTCTCATTTAGTTATCTTGCTGCATGTGACCTTTTCGTGATAGTACGTCTATAACTGTGGAGATATTAGGAGAGAGTGCTGACATTAATGTTTTGAAAAGACCAAATGAAGTTGCAGTTATATGGCTCCTTTGATGTCCTCAGGACAACTTAGTGCACTTCACAGCCAGTGAATTGACTTTGAAGTACAGTTGCTGTCATTTCATAGGCACACAAAATGGCTAATTTGTGTAGGGCAAGGTGCTACATATGGGGTCAAGATAGATAACCAAATTATTTGTCTTCAGACATGTTGTTTGAGGGATAAATGGCAGTCAGGACACCAGGAGATTCCATGGCTGCTAGTAAAATAATGTCTAAGATCTTAACATTTCATCTGACAGATGGCACTCCTGAGCATCTCCACGAGTTTCAAGTTGAGGTGGGAAGCACAAGTGAGTTTATTTGTTGTTGTTTAACGATAATGTACTTTGGATTGCTGGGTTGTTAAAAAATCAGCCAAATTAAAGTCCTTTTTCCTTTCTTATTTGTCATAAATATTTGCAGCATTGGGGACTTATTAATCAATTTGAAACACTTGCATTGCAGTAAGCCTGGAATTACCCAGCTCTTAAAAGGGAATATTTTGGACTCGCAAGCAGCAAGAGAACAGCAACACATTGCTAACAAATTTTCTCATTGTCTGTTCAGTCAATTTCAATAAAGTATGTGCATTCCACAAAATGAAAATCAAACCTTTACACATATTTCAACCTGTTTGCTGATCAAGCAGATGTTTCAATAATGTCAAAGAACCCATCTGCCTGTTAATTATAATTTAAATGACCATATGATCTCAAAAGAAGTCTAGTCCCAAGATTTTGAAAGCTTTATATGGAAAAGGAATTAGCATTTTGGCAGATCTATATGTCCAATATGCCTGTATTTTAGGATTTGTATATGTAATACTGACTCCCTCATTTTCAGCTGTATCTTCAGA
Source organism: Chiloscyllium plagiosum (assembly GCF_037043375.1). NCBI lineage: Eukaryota > Metazoa > Chordata > Chondrichthyes > Orectolobiformes > Hemiscylliidae > Chiloscyllium > Chiloscyllium plagiosum. Next base: position 11,741,212 of record NW_028270175.1, read on the forward strand.
GTTAGGTGGAAGGTATGTCATTCCCTTCAGTCTTGTAAACAATCTAAGTTAAAATTTAAAGAGGCCTGGGGATGGAGGTGCATGCCGGTCTCTTCATTGATGAAACAGGAACACTAAAGGAGAAGAAGAAATGAAGGCCATGCAGCTGAATTTTGATAGGGTGTAACTAATTAAATTCTAGATACTTTTTACAGTAAATTGGCTAAGAAGGAACAAAAAATATCACTTTTGAACTAAAATAAATTGCATTTACAAAGATGAATGTCAGCTAGTTCTAAATTGCTATTATTAAAAAGCTAATAAAAAGGTAATATAATAGAAAGCTTCAAATGAAAGGTGGTAATCACCTAATTCCTAATGATGCTGCATTTCAGAGAAATTCAAGGTGATTGTTTGAATCCAGTTCCTACTCTCAAGTGTTAAACTTAGCATTTTAAGTGGAAATTCCATGATTTATAAAATACCCATACAAATGTTACCTCCTATTGCATATGATAAGTTGTAGTTAATCAATTGACTGCATTATTTATTTAAAGTTTTAAAGAGAAATGTGTGGACCACAAATAGTTTTGGAATGTGTTGCATGATTTTATTTCTTGTATATTTTCTATTCTTTTGTACTTTTATGCTTTTGGAAACACAGTTTTACACAGTTAAAGTAGGATGTATGTAACGAATGAAGCAGAGAAATATGTAAATTTCAATGTATCAGTGTTTTTGAATAAACTATATATATTGAATTGAATTATAATGTGTATTTGTCTTTCCTGATGCTACGTGTGCAATACTGGGTAGATTGAAATTGCAGGATTCTGATTCAAATAGATTAAAATTGAGTATTTTGAAGTTTTTAATCTTTTTAGTGCAATTCATTATAAATGCGTGATATGGTCAACTTTATCAGAAGTCTTAACTGAAGTAACTAAACCAAAAAATTTAAAATAACTAATTTTAACATTAAAATACTTTACTCACTTTATTTCTATTACTTTGTTCAAATATCTTGTTTAAATTAAACTGAAGTAATCAGGAACAAATGGTTTGCAGGGTGTAAGGAATTGTGAATTGACAAAAGCAACAGTGGTATCCACATCATTCACAATTTTGACAATCCAGAACTCAGTCTAGTATTCAATCTCAAGTTTGTGATGAGTTAGTTGATTATTTTGTCCAAGGAAGGTGATTGTGGCAATGCTCTGACAAGGGACAAGACCAGAAGAAATGCAAACGGGAGTAGACTGTTTGGCTCTGTGAATATGCTCTGCCACTAGGAGCATGCCTTATCCAATATTCCTCACATCCACTTTCCTGTCCTTTCCTATAATCCTTGATTCCTCTTCTGATCAAAAATCTATCTCAGCCTTAAACATATGAGAGACTTTGCTCCCCAGCTCTCTATGACAAGAATTTCCAAAATCACTCAACCATGAAAAGCTATCAACTATACAACATTCTTGAGAAAATCCCAGGGTTAATTCTAATCTGTGCTAAGTGAGCTAGACAGTTAAGATGGGAGAAATCATTTGGTGGCAATCAGTTGTGGTTCTTAATTGTTGAGTCTCATCAAACAATGTGAAACATCTGGTGAGCCAGGATTAAGCTTGACTTCGACACCCTCATAATCAAACAGACCACAAATCCTCTGCAGCAGAGTTTGACTTTGTGTTACAGTGTAGAGTTATAATGTCTCCTGTTTTTCTGTTGCCCTGCCCTGAATAAGATGATAAAGAAGGTATATGGCATGATTGCCATCACCAGTCAGGACATTAAGTATAAAAGTTGGTCAGTCATGTTGCAGCTGACTTTAGGTCACATCCAGAGTATTGTGTACATTTTGGGTCCCCACATTATAGGAAAGACATGAAGGCTTTAGAGAGGGTGCAAAACAGGTTTGTCAGGTGTTGTGTAGATTGGAGTGTATTACTTAAGGAGAGGTATCTGAAAGATGTATATAAAATGTATGAGAGGGTTGCGTAGGGTGGATAGTCAGAATCTTTTTCCCACAGTGGAAATGTCAAATGCTAGAGAGCATAGGTCCAGAAGAGAGGGGAAAAATTTAAGGGAGATGTGTGTGGAAAGGTTTTTGCACAGAGGGTGGTAGGTACCTGGAACGCACAGCCAGGGGAGGTGGTGGAAGCAAATACGATAACAAAGTTTGAGGCATTTAGACAAGACACATGAACAGGCAGAGAATACAGGGATATGGACCATGTGGAGGAAGATGAGATTAGTTTAGAATGGCATCATGATCAGCACATGATTTATGTTCTATGTTATGCATTAACTTGAATAAAAATTAGAGGAGATGTAAAATCCACTGTCAGCTTGCAGCCATCAGTTTTACACTATTGCCTTGTCAGGATCTATTCAAGTGAATCATAGAACCCCTACAGTGTGGATGCAAACCACTCAGCCCATTGAGTCCACACTGACCCTCTAAAGAGCATCCCACCCAGATCCATCCCCCCTAGTCTATCCCTATAAACACACATTTCCATGACCAACCCACCTAGCCTGCACATCCCTGGACACTATGCAATTTAGCATGGCCAATCCATGTAACATGGTCATCTTTGCACTGTGGGAGGAAATTGGAGCACCTGGAGGAAACTCACACAAACAGGGAGAATGTGCAAACTCCATGCAGACAGTTGCCCGAGGCTGAAAGCAAACGCCAATCCCTGGTGCTGAGAGACAGCAGTACTAATCACTGAGCCACCATACTGCCACAGTGCCTGTGCTAGCATGGAATGAATGGTCATTTAGGACAGCTACCAGGTGACTGCTGTTGTCCATCAAATTACAACAGAGGAAATAAAAGGAAAGAAACTTGGGAAAGAAAAGCAAGAATGGCTTTCATTATTGTCAATCCAGTGAACTATAGACATTTAATAGGTTTCCCCAGGCAGATTATTGTCTAAGAAGCAGCAAATGTTTTGCTAGTATCATCCATGTACAGAGTATTGGCTAATGGACAGGAAATGGCAGGTGGGAATAAGGGGTTAATTTTCAGGTTGGCTACCTGTAACCATTGGGGTTCCACAGGAATTAGTGCTGGGACTGCAACTGTTTACAATATAGATTAATGACTTGGAAGAAAGAAGCAAATTTACTATAGCCAAACTTGCAGATGAAACAAAAATAGTTGGAAAGGCAAGTTGTGAGAGATATTGATGGGTTATATAAGTGGGAAAAAGTTGTCAAACGAAATATAAAGTGGGAAAATGTGGAAGGAGAATAAAATAGAGAATATTGCATTCATTTCTGGTTGCCCTTCTCTTGGAAGGATGTTGTTACACTTGAGCGGGTGCAAAAAGGATGTTGCCAGTACTGGAGGGTTTGAATTATCAGGAGAGGCTGAACAGGTTGGGACTTTCCTTCCTCGAGCATTGGAAACTGAGGGACGAAGTTATAGAAGTTTATAAAATCATGAGGGGCATGGATAGGCTAAATAGTCAAGATCTTTTTCCAAGGGTAGAGGGTTCCAAATGTCTAAGGTGAGGGAGGAAAGATTTCCAAAGGACCTGAGGGGTAACTTTTTCAGAGAAGGGTGTGTGTTTGGGAAGAGCTGCCAAAGGAAGTGGTGGAAGCTGGTATAACTACAACATTTTAAAAGACATCAGGATGGGCAAATGAATAGGAAGGGTTTGGAAGGATATGGGCCAAACTCTGGCAAATGGGACAATTTTGGATTGAGATATCTGGTTGGTGTGGATGTGTTGGACTGAAGGGCCTGTTTCTGTGTTGTATGGATTGATGATTCTATAACTGCAGAAAGCTGCAATGCAAAAGTACAATGGGGACACTTGTACGTGCAACAAAAATGCTGACACACAGGTGCAGTAGATAATCAGGAAGACTAGTGGAATGTTGACCCTTGGAGCTGGTGCAGGGGAGAAGGATTCATATTTTTGGTTCATTGGAATATCTTCTAGCATAAAAACGACCTGTACAAGAAAGACGGACTGCATCCGAATTGGAACAGGATTAATATATTGGCAGGGAGATTTGTGAGACCTGCTGGGGAGGATTTAAACTCCAGGGGTGGTGGAGGTGGGGTGGGAGGAGTTGGTCAGTAGACCCAGAGAAATAGTGAGGAAAGAGATCAATCTGAGACTGGTACAGTTGGGAAAAGGAGCGAGTCAAACGGTCAGGGCAGGCAGGGCCAAAGCAGAGAACAAGGTAGTACTGATAAATTGAATTGCATTTATTTCAATGCAAGAGGCCTAACAGGGAAGGCAGATGAACTCAGGGCATGGTTAGGAACATGGGACTGGGATATCATGGCAATTACAAAAACGTTGCTCAGGGATGGTCAGGACTGGTAGCTTAATGTTCCAGGATACAAACACTATAGGAAGGATACAAGGGGGCAAGAGAGGAGGGGGGGGGGGTAGTGTCTTTGATGAGAGATAGCATTACGACTGTACTTAGAATATTCCTGGGAATACATCCAGGGCAATTATTTGGGTGGAACTGATAAATAGGAAAAAGATGATCACCTTATTGGGATTGTATTATATACCCCTCCCCCCCCAAGTATTCAGTCGGATATTGAGAAACAAATTTGCAAGGAGATCTCAGTTACCTGTAAGAATAATAGAATGATTATGGTAAGGGATTTTAACTCCCCAAACATAGACTAGGACTGCCATACTGTTCAGGGTTTAGATAGAGAGAAATTTGTTAAGTATGTACAAGAACATTTTCTGATTCCATATGTGGATCTACCGACTAGAGGAGATGCAAAAATTGACCTACTGTTGGGAAATAAAAAAGGGCAGGTGTGTGAGGTGTGTGGGGGAAGCACTTTGGGGCCAGCAACCATAATTGTTTTAGTTTTAAAGTAGTGATGGAAAAGGGTAGACCAGATCTAAAAGTTGAAGTTCTAAATTGGAGCAAGGCCAATTTTGATAGTATTAGGCAATAATTTTCATTCCTAATGAAGGGCTTCAGCCTGAAACGTCGATTTTCTTGCTCCTCGGATGCTGTCTGACCTGTTGTGTTTTTCCAGCAACACATTCTCAATTCTGATCTCCAGCATGTCTCCAAGAATTTTCAAAAGCTGACTGGAATTTAATTTAGATAACTGTGAGGTGCTGCATTTTGGAAAGGCAAATTGGAGCAGAACTTATACCCTTAACGGTAAGGTCTTGGGGAGTGTTGCTGAACAAAGAGACCTTGGAGCGCAGGTTCATAGTTCCCTGAAAGTGGAGTCGCAGGTAGATAGGATAGGACATTGGTTAGGCCGCTTTTGGAATATTGTGTGCAATTCTGGTCTCCGTCCTATTGGAAGGATGTTGTGAAACTTGAAAAGTTTCAGAAAGGATTTACAAGGATGTTGCCAGGTTGGGGGATTTGAGTTACAGGGAGAGGCTGAATAGGCTGGGGTTGTTTTTCCTGGAGTATCGAAGGCTGAGGGGTGGCCTTATGGAGGTTTATGAAATCATGAGGGGCATGGATAGAGTAAATAGATAAGGTCTTTTCCCTAGAGTGGGGGAGTCCAGAACTTGACGGCATAGGTTGACTGTGAGAGGGGAAAGACTTAAAAGGGACCTAAGGGGCAACTTTTTCACACAGAGGGTAGTGCGTGTATGAAATTAGCTGCCAGAGGAAGTGGTGGAGGCTGCTACAATTACAGCATTTAAAAGGCATCTGGATGGGTGTATGAATAGGAAGGATTGAGAGGGACATGGGCCAAGTGCTGCTAAATGGGACTGGATTAGTTTAGGATATCTGGTCAGTATGGACGAGTTGGACCGAAGGGTCTGTTTCTGCCGTGTACTTCTCTATGACTATGAGGTGGAGTATAAGACTGGGGAAGTCTTGTGAGAACTATACAAGGTGCTGGTGAGGCCACATCTAGATTATTATGAGCAGTTTTGGCCCCCTTATTTAAGGAAAGATATTATTTCGTTGGAGGCAACTCAGAGAAGGTTCAGTCAGATGATCCTTGGCATGAAGGGATTGTCTTATGAGCAAAGGCTAAACAATTTGGGACTCTACTCATTGGAATTTAGAAGAATGAGAAATGGTCTCATTAAGATGTATAGGATTCTTAGGCTTGACAGGATAAATGCTGAGTGGATGTTTCCTCTCGTGGGAGGAAACCTCTCACCTGAGCCTTTCTTTCACCTTCACGAGGCCACCATTTCACAACAGTGTCATGAAATTTCAAGACTCCTACAACATAGCATCATAAAATCTGGCAAAATGTAAAATTCTAAAATAATTATTTAAGGTTTGCCCTTTTAGCAATGTAGATAAATGATGCAAAACAAGGATGATGGGTATCTCAACATAAAACAAAGAACTGCTAATGTTGGAGATCTGAAACAAAAACAAGAAATGCTGGAGAAACTCAGCAGGCCTGGCAACATCTGCAGGAAGAAAGCAGAGTTAATGTTATGTTTCTTCCCACAGATGCTGCCAGATGATTTTTACTTTCATTTTTTGCCAGGGCTATAATCAAATAAGAATCGAAGAATCCCTACAATGGAGAAAGAGGCCATTTGTGTCTACACCAACCATCCAAAGAGCATCCACATCCTCACCCTATCCCCACATTTAGTTCAGCTAATCCACCTAGCTTGCACATCCCTGGACATTAAGGGAGCAATATAGCATGAGTAATCTACCTAACCTGCACATCTGCGGAGGAAACCAGAGCACCCAGTGGAAACTCACGCAGATACGGGGAGAACTTGCAAACTTCACTCAATCACACAAGACTGGAATCAGACTCGGATCCCTGGCGCTGTGAGGTAGTAGTGCTAATTACTGTACCCTCATTTCCATATGGGTTTTACAAAGGGCATTCAGCCCATTGTTTCTGTTGGCTAATTCCAGTGCAATGCTTTCTCTCTCTTGCCTTTAAAATATTTATTAAGATTTTTTTTAAAAGTCCCTGCTCAACCACTGTGAGTGACTAGGGAGTCCATGTTCCAATCTTCTGAATATCTTTCATAACTTTTCCTTGCTCTTTAAGTGACTATTATAGATTGGTGGCCACTTGTTACTGTTTTACCAACTAGAGGGAATAATTTTTCCTGCTCATTTCATCTAATCCCCTCAAACCTTACAAATCTGTGCCTCTCTTCTCTTATTGTAGAAACAACAAATCTACAATGTGGCACTTCAGCCTCAATTAAGGCTCTTAATGCACATTTCACATTATCTGTGTTTTGAACAAGCCTGCACATGTGAGAGAGGTGCTCTGATACAGAAAGTATGCTCAGTTTCTCAAAGCAAAATGCCTGTGAAATACACTCATTTCCTTTTGCCTGAAACCTTTTGCTTTTAATTCTGTTGGACCTGTTCTGTACGGCCTATAAATAAAATTATGATGAATTGCAGTTGTGCAGGGTACAGATTATTCATGATTCCGTTTTCACAACAAGGTTAGTTTCCTTTAATAAAAATATCCGCAGATGGAAATGTGTTGCTGGAAAAGCGCAGCAGGTCAGGCAGCATCTAGGGAACAGGAGAATCGACGTTTCGGGCATTAGCCCTTCTTCAGGAATGAGGAAAGTTGGTCCAGCAGGCTAAGATAAAAGATAGGGAGGAGGGACTTGGGGGAGGGGCGTCGGAAATGTGATGGGTGGAAAGAGGTCAAGGTGAGGGTGATAGGTCAGACTGGGGTGGGGGCGGAGAGGTCAGGAAGAAGATTGCAGGTTAGGAAGGCGGTGCTGAATTTGATGGATTTGACTGAGACAGGCTGGGGGGAGGGGAAATGAGGAAACTGGTGAAATCCGAGTTCATCCCTTGTGGTTGGAGGGTTCCTAGCCGGAAGATGCAGCGTTCTTCCTCCAACCGTCGTTTCGCTGTGGTCTGACGATGGAGGAGTCCAAAGACCTGCATATCCTTGGTGGAGTGGGAGGGGGAATTGAAATATTGAGCTACAGGGTGGTTGGGTTGGTTGGTCCGGGTGTCCCAGAGGTGTTCTCTGAAACGCTCCGCAAGTAGGCGGCCTGTCTCCCGGCTAGGAACCCTCCAACCACAAGGGATGAACTCGGATTTCACCAGTTTCCTCATTTCCCCTCCCCCCAGCCTGTCTCAGTCAAATCCATCAAATTCAGCACCGCCTTCCTAACCTGCAATCTTCTTCCCGACCTCTCCGCCCCACCCCAGTCTGACCTATCACCCTCACCTTGACCTCTTTCCACCCATCACATTTCCGACGCCCCTCCCCCAAGTCCCTCCTCCCTATCTTTTATCTTAGCCTGCTGGACCAACTTTCCTCATTCCTGAAGAAGGGCTAATGCCCGAAACGTCGATTCTCCTGTTCCCTGGATGCTGCCTGACCTGCTGCGCTTTTCCAGCAACACATTTCCATCTCTGATCTCCAGCATCTGCAGACCTCACTTTCTCCTTAAAAATATCCGCACTATCAGCTTTAAGAAAAATAATCTATTTCTACAGGCTACCATATTTAAAGCTACATTTTTCTGAATAAATATTACCATAAAATGATTTCACTGTGTTCTGTAAATAAACCTAGAATAATAGGCCTTTGTGGATTGTGGATTGTCTTGTAGGAACTAGAATGGTCATTTCATTCATGTTAATTTGTGATTGTGGTTATCACTGCATGCCAACCACATGGTGCCCTGACCTTTAGCACTCAGTGCTGGCAAATTACCAAATGTTTGGAATGAGCTCACATTTAATCATAATCAAGTGCAAAAAATTTTTTTTAAAACCCTGCATTTTCTGAAAAGATGGCAGATTCTGATTAATAATGGGCCAGGTTTTATATTTATAATGTCTGCAAAACTCGGAGATTTTACCAATATTCAGTTACTGAAACTGACAGCACCAGTAGTCTATGCATGTGCTTAAGAACATGCAATTTTCTGTCAAGCATTCAGTGAAACTTCATGCCTGTCCAAAGAAGTACCACAGAACTGGGTGGGAAGACACAGATCAAAAGTCCCACCACCTTCCTGACTCCTTGATTCTGCCATATATAAAAGTAAAAGGTAAAGTCACCATTGTCTTGCCAGACTATATGGCTGCACTCAATACAGATTGTTTAACCCGAGGGTCACCATGCCTCAGGTGAGGGGAGAGGTTGAGAAGGAGATTCTTTCATGGTAGGATCAGCTGGTGGATAGTACAGCTGCATGCTGCCAGCTGAGCTTTAAGGATGGCACCAGTGCCAGGAATCTTGCAAGGTCCTCCATGTAGCTGAAAATGTGTTGCTGGAAAAGCGCAGCAGGTCAGGCAGCATCCAAGGAACAGGAGAATCGACGTTTCGGGCATAAGCCCTTCTTCAGGAATGAGGAAAGTGTGTCCAGCAGGCTAAGATAAAAGGTAGGGAGGAGGGACTTGGGGGACGGGCGTTGGAAATGCGATAGGTGGAAGGAGGTCAAGGTGAGGGTGATAGGCCAGAGTGGGGTGGGGGTGGAGAGGTCAGGAAGAAGATTGCAGATTAGGAAGGCGGTGCTGAGTTCGAGGGATTTGACTGAGACAAGGTGGGGGGAGGTGAAATGAGGAAACTGGAGAAATCTGAGTTCATCCCTTGTGGTTGGAGGGTTCCTAGGCGGAAGATGAGACGCTCTTCCTCCAACCGTCATGTTGCTATGGTCTGGCGATGGAGGAGTCCAAGGACCTGCATGTCCTTGGTGGAGTGTGAGGGGGAGTTGAAGTGTTGAGCCACGGGGTGGTTGGGTTGGTTGGTCCGGGTGTCCCAGAGGTGTTCTCTGAAACGTTCCGCAAGTAGGCGGCCTGTCTCCCCAATATAGAGGAGGCCACATCGGGTGCAGTGGATGCAATAAATGATGTGTGTGGAGGTGCAGGTGAATTTGTGGCGGATATGGAAGTATCCCTTGGGGCCATGGAGGGAAGTAAGGGGGGAGGTGTGGGCGCAAGTTTTGCATTTCTTGCGGTTGCAGGGGAAGGTGCCGGAAGTGGAGGTTGGGTTGTTGGGGGTTGTGGACCTGACGAGGGAGTCACAGAGGGAGTGGTCTTTTCGGAACGCTGATAGGAGAGGGGAGGGAAATATATCCCTGGTGGTGGGGTCCGTTTGGAGGTGGCGGAAATGACGACGGATGATACGCTATATATGGAGGTTAGTGGGGTGGTAGGTGAGGACCAGTGGGGTTCTGTCCTGGTGGTGGTTGGAGGGGCGGGGCTCAAGGGCGGAAGAGCGGGAAGTAGAGGAGATGCGGTGGAGGGCATCGTCGACCACGTCTGGGGGGAAATTGCGGTCTTTGAAGAAGGAGGCCATCTAGGTTGTACGGTGTTGGAACTGGTCCTCCTGGGAGCAGATGCGGCGGAGACGAAGGATTTGGGAATATGGGATGGCGTTTTTACAGGGGGCAGGGTGGGAGGAGGTGTAGTCTAGGTAGCTGTGGGAGTCGGTCGGTTTATCGTAAATGTCCGTGTTGATTTGGTCGCCCGAGATAGAAATGGAAAGGTCTAGGAAGGGGAGGGAGGAGTCTGAGACGGTCCAGGTGAATTTGAGGTCGGGGTGGAAGGTGGTGGTAAAGTGGATGAAATGTTCAACCTCCTCATGGGAGCACGAGGTAGCGCCGATACAGTCATCGATGTAGCGGAGGAAAAGGTGGGGGGTGGTGCCAGTGTAGCTGCGGAAGGTGGACTGTTCCACATATCCTAAAAAAGAGGCAGGCATAGCTAGGGCCCATGCGGGTGCCCATGGCTACTCCTTTGGTTTAGAGGAAGTGGGAGGATTGGAAAATGAAATTGTTCAGGGTGAGGACCAGTTCAGTCAGTCGAAGTAGGGTGTCAGTTGAAGGGTACTGGTTGGTACGGCGGGAAAGGAAGAAGCGGAGGGCTTTGAGTCCTTCGTGATGGGGGATGGAGGTGTACAGGGACTGGATGTCCATGGTGAAGATAAGGCGTTGGGGAGCGGGGAAACGAAAATCATGGAGGAGGTGGAGGGCGTGGGTGGTGTCCCGAACGTAGGTGGGAGTTCTTGGACAAAGGGGGACAGGACCGTGTCGAGGTATGCAGAGATGGGTTTGGTGGGGCAGGAGCAGGCTGAGACAATGGGTCGGCCGGGGCAGTCAGGTTTGTGGATTTTGGGCAGGAGGTAGAATCGGGTGGTGCGGGTTTGTGGGACTATGAGGTTGGAGGCGGTGGATGGGAGATCCCCTGAGGTGATGAGGTGATGGATGGTCTGGGAGATGATAGTTTGGTGGTGGGAGGTGGGGTCATGGTCAAGGGGGCAGTAGGAGGAGGTGTCCGCGAGCTGGCGTTTAGCCTCAGCGTTGTTAAGGTCGGTGCGCCATACTACTACTGCGCCTCCCTTGTCTGCCGGTTTGATAGTGAGGTAGGGGTCCTCCCTGTAGCCAGTATTTCTGCATTTTGGACAATAGACAGTGGCTGTAAGAATAAGTCAAAGACTCGGGATCCTACAGTAAGCAACTCACCACCTAACTTCCCTAAGCTTGTCCACCATTTACAAGGCCCATTTCAGCTGTATGATAGAATTCTCTTCATTTGAGTGGGTGAACAAAACACCAACAACACTCAAGAAGCTTGGCACTGTTGAGGACAAAGCTGCCACATCCATAAACATTCATTCTCTATATTACTGGTGCACAGTAGCACCAGTGTGTACCATCTAAAAGATGCATTGCAGTTTTTGACCAAGCCTCCTTAGACAACACCTTCCAAACATACAGCTACAGCAATCTAGAAAGCTAGGAGCAGCAGATACATGGGAACATCACCACCATATATTTCCTTCCAAGCCATTCACTGTACTTTCTTGAAAACATAGAACAATACAGCGCAGAACAGGCCCTTCGGCCCTTAATGTGCGCCGATCTGTGAACTATTCTCAGTTTGTCCCCCTACACTATCCCATCATCATCCATGTGCTTATCTAAGGATTGTTTAGATCTCCCTAATGTGGCTGAGTTGACTACATTTATCTCTCTACCCTTCAGGCACTCTGCCTGTATTCCTGATGAAGGGCTTTTGCCCGAAACATCGATTTTCCTGCTCCTCGGATGCTGCCTGAACTGCTGTGCTTTTCCAGTGCCACTAATCCAAATACATTAGCAGGTAGGGCATTCCACACCCTTACCACTCTCTGCGTAAAGAACCTGCCTCTGATGTCTATCTTAAATCTAGCACCCTTCAATTTATAGTTATGCCCCCTCATACAAGCTGACGTCATCATCCTCGGAAAAAAACTTTCACTGTCTACCCTATCTAATCCTCTGATCATCTTGTATTTCTCTATCAAATCCCCTCTTAGCCTTCTTCTTTCCAATGAGAACAGACCCAAGTCTCTCAGCCTTTTCTCATAAGACATCCCCTCCAGACCAGGCAACATCCTAGTAAATCTCCTCTGCATCTTTTCCAATGCTTCCACATCCTTCCTGAAATATGGCAATCAGAACTGTACACAATATTCTAAGTGTGGCCACATTAGCATTTTGTATAGTTGCAGGATGATACTGCAGCTCCGGAACTCAATCCCGCTACCAATGATACCTAATGCACCATATGCCTTCTTAACAGCACAATCAACCTGGGTGGCAACTTTCAGGGAGTTATGTATATGGACTCCAAGATCCCTCTGCATATCCATACTACCAAGAATCTTTTCATTGACCCAGTACTCTGCCTTCCTGTTATTCTTTCCAAAGTGCGTCACCTCACATTTAGCTCAATTGAACTCCATTTGCCATCTCTCAGCCCAATTCTGCAGCTTATCTAAGTCCCCCTGCAACCTGTAACATTCTTCCAAACTGTTCACTACTCCACCGACTTTAGTGTCATCTACAAATTTACTAATCCATCCATCTATGCCTGCATCTAAGTCATTTATAAAAATGACAAACAGTAGTGGTTCCCAAAACAGATCCTTGTAGCACACCACTAGTAACCGGACTCCAGGCTGAATATTTTCCATCAACCACCACTCGCTGCCTTCTTTCAGAAAGCCAGTTTCTTATCCAAACTACTAAATCACGTTTAATTCCATGCCTCTGCATTTTCTCCAACAGCCTACCATGTGGTACCTTATCAAAGGCTTTACTGAAGTTCATGTATACCACGTCAACTGCCCTACCCTCATTTACATGCTTTGTCACCTTCTCAAAAAACTCAATGAGGTTTGTGAGACATGACCTGTCCTTGACAAAACCATGTTGACAATCTGAAATCAAATTGTTGCTTGCTAGATGATAATAAATCTTATCTCTTATAATCCTTTCCAAAGCCTTTCCTACAATAGAAGTAAGGCTCACTGGTCTATAATTACCTGGGTCATCTCTACTGCCCTTCTTGAACAAGGGCACAATATTTGCAATCCTTCAGTCTTCTGGTACTAAACTTGTAGACAATGACGACTCAAATAACAAAGCCAAAGGCCCTGCTATCTCCTCCCTAGCTTCCCAGAGAATCCTCGGATAAATCCCATCCAGCCCAGGGGACTTGTCTACTTTCACTCCTTCTAGAATTGATAACACCTGTTCGTAACTAATCTTGATTCTTTTTAGTCTAATATCTCGTACCTCATTCTTATTCACTACAATACTCTCCTTTTCCTGAGTGAAAACCAATGAGAAATGTTCGTTTAGCACCTCTCTGATCTCCATAGGGTCCACACTTAACTTCCCACTCTGTCTTTGACTAGCCTTATTTCTACCCTAGTCATTCTTTTCTTCCTCACACACTTATAGAAAGCTTTAGGGTTCTCCTTTATTCCAGTTGTTAAAGACTGCTTGTGTCCTCTCTCTGCTCTTCTTAACTCTCTCTTTAAATTCTTCCTAGCTGATCTGTAACTCTCCATCGCCTCATCTGAACCATCTTGCCTCATCAATACATAAGTCTCCTTCTTCTGCTTAACAAGAGATGCAATTTCTGTAGTAAACCATGGTTCCCTTACCTTATCACTTCCTCCTGTCACCAATCTTTTGGTATCATTGGGTCAAATCCTGGAACTCCGTCCCTCTAACAGTATTGTGATCTACCTAAACCAAATGATCTGCCACAGTTCAAGATGACAACTCACCACCACTTTCTCAAGGGCAACTAAAGATTCACAATAAATTCTGACCCAACCAGCAAAACTCACAACCTACGAATAAGACAAAACATCCTCACTGTAAGTTCTTTTGTTCACATTTATAATTTACACTACTTATTTACACCTGAAAATATATCCCCATCCTGTGCAAAGTAAACGTACAATTAAAAATGTTACTTAACATTTGCACTCAAAATTGTTTTTGGTGTTGCCTGATTTCAGTTAATGAATATGAGGATACTTGTTACTACAATTTGGCGACAAAGTTGAGGGAAATGCTTCGAAAACTCTCTGCAGAGTCACATATTGGCCACAGTCTGCAATTACATAATTGCACTTTAAAGGGATGTTGACATAGAAATTTACATACCGTTGACATAGAAATTTACATACCATTGACAGAAAAGCATGACTAAACATCATGGAAATACAAGCATGGTTTGTGAACAGTGAGCATGTGTCACTAACAATGTGTAAGTATATTTTTAATTCCCAATTTTTCCTGAAGATTCTAATATTCTATTGAGCTTCAATATTAATGTTGCATAATTTATCATCTCATGTGAAACCTAAAACACACACTAAAGGATAAATTTTACCAGAAATCAGAGAGTCATCAGGTTTGAGGAGTTCCATGGAAAGTTTCTGTCCACAAGACAAGCTCAAGCACTTTTTCCTCATGCCATCTTCCCAAACTCATCTGTGCTCCTCACTTGTCCTACTCTCCTACTCTCAGCAGGCGGAATCACTGGCCACAGCCAGCCCTCTAAGGTTGTTTGCATTGGTGCCATCTTCAAAGCTCAGCTGTGCAATCCCTCAAGCAATGGCAGCGTGCAGCTATCCTGTCAATTTCCCCAGACTGTTGGGCCAAGGGAAATTGGTGCCCTGTTTTGTTGATGGAACTTGGATGTTCTGGATGAGGTGGGCGTGCCTATGATCACTGCCCATCTGATGTGTCCTGAGATGTTGTTGCCAGATTGAGGGCTGGACAAGTAAGCGGTGAACAGGAGTCTCTATGTTACCACTGTGACTTACACATTAGGAATCATTTTCATTTGGTTTCTATGCAATGATTGGGCACATCAATGGGCTGAGATTATTTTACAATGAGGGTGCTAATACATGCAGATTGGTCTTTTGCTGCTCACTGCTGAGAATCTCTTCTTGCTGTTCAGCATCTGAAAAATGGGACTTCTTGCTGCCATCTCACATGATTCTCCCAAATTATTCACCATCAATCAAATTGTTTAGTGGATAGGAAGAGACTGCTCTGAGTATGTTGCCTTTATTTTTGGTGTCTATTTTATTTAGAGAAGGAATTACCTGAAACAGCAATCAGCTTTTATACATGCGTCCTACCTTTAAAGCAAAAAAAATTCCAAGCCTTTGAATGGTGTCAGTATTAATGAGAAATTTGGGAGAATAAGGCAAGAATGAGGAATGAGATTCCTGATGAAAAGAGGTGAGTTTTCTCTTTTTCATTGGCTAGATGAGACTCTTGAGTAAGCAGCAAAGAACTTATTCACACACATTTTCATCTCATTAGGTAATTTTACTTCATTTCTATGCAGTTTGCATTCTCCCAGGCACTGGTGGAGAACTTGACAGCACCAATCCCAACTTAAAAGCATTGGCAAAAGCAGGGCTGACCACTTCGTTATGTCAATCCTGGACAAAGTCATATGACTCTTCCGGACTACTACTGCACTTTGGGACTCGCTGACAGCGTGTATTGCAATGCATCTGCCAGGCCACTCTGTGTCTAAGGACACACAACAATTTTGTCCATCTGCTCAGGGTATATTTTATGGCTGTTGACTTGCTTTCTTAGCACTCGCTCACTTTGTACTTACATAGACACTTAAAGCATCTCTGCCTTGTCTTTTACCGTAGTGGTGCTTAATTCAGAGTTTACACATCACAGCACCTCTTCTTACCTTGCCTGTTAGCATAAATAAGAAAACCTGATCCATTTGTCTCTGTCCCCAGCACCAAACATTTAAGGGGGCGGACATGTTGCTGTACAGCAGTGTGTTATATACAATGATGGTCAACATCCCAAAATGCTCTAACCATTTTTAATGATTTGGAGATGCCGGTGTTGAACTGGGGTGTACAAAGTTAAAAATCACACAACACCAGGTTATAGGTTTAATTGGAAGCACACTAGCTTTCGGAGCGACACTCCTTCATCAGGTGATCACCTGATGAAGGAGCGTCGCTTCGAAAGCTAGTGCGCTTCCAATTAAACCTGTTGGACTATAACCTGGTGTTGTGTGATTTTTAACTTTAACCATTTTTAGCCCTTCATTCCAAATTGTGTTCTTAAAAGAGGAAGGGTACAAGATACAAAATAATTACAGATATAAATTCAGTGGATGTCTGGTAGAAGTTCTGTGTGTGACTATAGAATGTTACATTTAAAAGTGTCAAAGAAATGTAAAGCTGAGAGAGAGTAACTTGAGATAATGAAGAGGTTGACTGTTTGTGCAACCTCATGCAGGCATTTTGTGGTTTCTCCTTCCAAGAATATGCAAAGTGGAGTTAACAGCAAGCTTCAATACTTAACTTATTATTAGGCTGCTGTGGAGTAGTGTGTCTAGTGTGCTGTTATAGTTTGAGAACTATGAACTAGTCCTGCACCACCGGTGAAGAATGGAAGAATCTCTCTCACAGCTTGTGCAATAGATAATTAAAAAAAAAAATCAAGACAAAGGAGCTTCAATTAGAATACAAGACCAAGAATCTTCAAAATTAACTGTTCAACTCCGAACGTCAATGGTAGCATTGGAGCCCAATCACAACTGCTTAACAGTTTGGGATACATTGTCTGGAATCATAACATGGGGAATTTGGTCTGCCATTTGGTCTAACATGCACTATGTCAATATCACACCTACAGAACATGGCAGCAACTTATGTGGCAAATGCATTGCACTCAATCAAAGGCATCGTCCATTCTCAGTCCAGGGAGTTGACTGTGATCAGTCCTGGGAGTTTAGGAAATAACATCAAGGGAGGGGGTTTGATCATTGAGAAAACTCCATGCTGTATCAGGATAGTATGAATCTCAAGTGTAGAGTTTAGAACTATTATGCTGGAGGGGATAATGGTTGTGAAAATGTGGCTAATTCCAAATATAGGAGTAGGATATGATATAGTATGAGATAACAAAAGGTAGTGTGGGAGGGGGATTCTTGCAAGTGACCATTGCCCAAGCAAAGAGAGGAACTGAGTGAGATGAAAGTGCCTGGAAGAGTTATTAGTTGTAGTGCAGGAACAGGAAAGATTCTGAGTTGTTCTCAGTCAGATTAGGACGAGGGCAGGAAGCCTTACTAGTTGGGAGGATGAGGTGGATGAGTATCATATAACAAAGATGCTGCATGCAAGAATGGTAAACCATTATCTTTGGTGGGTGATGTGGGCAGAGACAGAGTTCAAGAGAATTTGAGATAGCAGAGACAAGATAGTGATGTTGTGATCAGACCCTGGGTGAGGTTCCCTAATTTGTTGCAATTTCACACAAGCTTCTCAAACTGTTATAATTTCAGGAGAGATGGGATGAACTGGCTCTCCTTATTTATTCGCCCACTCCCTTGGTTTGTGGCAACAAGGTTAATTTGAAAAGGATCCCTTCCCTTGTCCGAGATCAAATAAGCTTATGCTTAAAAAATTTAGTCAGGCTTCTTTGAACAACAAAAAGATAAAGTTCATTATTTATTATATGTGAGAAGAATTACTAACACAATGCACGTACACTCAAATTAGAAATAAGAGATAAGTCCACAAGAATGAGGTTTGAAAAAAGACAACTACATTTATCAGTCTGTGAATTATTCAGATTTGAAAATTGGTTGAAATTTTGTAGTTCTGGTACCTTTCACCTGTGATTGAATTCTAGTATTCAGGGTAGTATCTCATTTCCTTTTCAAGTGGTTTGTAGCACTCTGGGTTAGATGGGATCTTAATCTGCAACACCGAGGTAACTAGGTTGTATATAGTCAACTGTGACAATTACAACAAGTCAATGCTTAAACCCACTAGCCCCCTCCAGTAGAGTTTAAACTGGCTTTTTAATTCCTATCCTTGTATATTTGTAGAAAGCAAGGTCAACAAATTGCTGCTTTCTGCTGAGAGGAAAGAGATAGCTTCCCACACTCCCATTATTTCTTCTAGTTAAATCTTTCCCTGTTTGAGGTTTTCTTGACAGTTTACATATGTGACATTCCACTGCCTCAGACAGGATTTTGTCCAGTCACTGAATGTAAATTTGCAGTTTCTTTCAGCAGTCTTCCTCTTAAATGTGGTTTGGAGGTGCCAATGTTGGACTGGGGTGGACAAAGTTAAAAATCACACAATGACAGGTTATAGTCCAACAGGTTGATTTGGAAGTACTAGCTTTCAGAGCACTGCTCCTTCACAACCACCTGGTGTTGTATGATTTCTAACCTCTTAAATGTGATAGACTTTTGCCATTTTAGCCTTTTAATTCTGATCTACTGTCGTAACAGAATCACTTGAAGAGTACAGGAAGTCATAGACCTTTTGGCATTGTTAGGCATCATTTTTCTCGCTCAGGACAGTGCGCTGACTGCTAACCATTACTGCAGTGCCTATTTCTGTTTCAGTTGGCAGCGTCTGTTCCATGGCCTCTTTTGGCAGTCCAGAGAAAGAAAGAGATGGCCCTCCTCTCCAGCATCCCATTTAGGTGAACCTGCAGATTCCTGTACCTGAACCAGTTTGCCAACTTCCCTTTCTCAGCCATCTCCTTCATAATAATGGTCAATCAGACTTTGAGTGGTAGTTAGAGTCATAGAGTCATAGACATGTACAGCACGGAAACAGACCCTTTGGTCCAACTCGTCCATGCTGACCAGACATCTCACCTGCCAGCACCCAGCCCATATCCCTCCAAACCCTTCCTTTTAAATGTTGCAATTGTACTACTTCCCCTGGCAGCTCATTCCATACATGTACCACCCTCTGTATGAAAATGTTGCCCCTTAGGTCTCTTTTATATCCTTCCCCTTACTCTAAACCTATGCCCTCTAGTTCTGGATGCCTCCACCCCAGGAAAAAGATCTTGTCTATTTATTCTATCCATGCCCCTCGTGATTTTATAAACTTCTATAAGGTCACCCCTCAGCCACTGATGCTGCAGGGAAAACAGCCCTAGCCTATTCAACCTCTCCCTATAGCTCAAACCCTCCAACCCTGACAACATCCTTGTAAATCTTTTCTGAACCCTTCCAAAGCTTCACAACATCTTTCCGATAGGAGGGAGACCAGAATTGCACACAATATTCCAAAAGTGGCCTAACCAATGTCCTATACGGCTGCAACATGATCTCCCAACTCTTGTACTCAATACTCTGACCAATAA